>NW_016690181.1:11533980-11797187 GCF_001604755.1 Lepidothrix coronata | reverse complement strand
AGGAAGATAGAAAAGACCTGCAGTATTTAAAGACAGGAAAAAATTTCTAGTAATTAGGCATAAAGAGATTTTTTTTTTTAGTTATTCATGAGGTCAAGAGATGGATATCATCATGGCTAGGCTTCGCAAATGAAGATTTGGGAAGGGCTCTACCCACATTTGTTACAGATGCGCTGGTGGCTAAAAAGGCCAATACGAGATAGACATGTCCAATTGCGAAAGGCACAACAGAAAGACTCCTTAGGTGGTAAATTCTGCAAGACACAATTCTTTCTGCATTGTCTTTTCTCCTCAAGAGTGATCCTGCGTGCTTTCTCAAAGGAAACAGCAGCGTTATAGATGGTGTGTCTCCAGACCTCCGGATTGGAGGCCAGAGTAGACCAGTTACATTGATCAATGTGGCCAAGGCTGAGATGTTTCAGGGAGTCCTTGTATCTTCTCTTTGGGGCTCCTCTCTTGCGGCAGCCGGTGGCAAGTTCACCCTAAAGCAGGATCTTAGGGAGGCGGTGGTCCTTCATCCTGGAGATGTGCCCTGCCCAGCACAGCTGTGTTCTCAGCAACATGGCCTCAATGCTAGTGACTGCTGCTTGTTCTAGAACAGATGTATTGGTCACATAATCTGACCAGTGGATGTTTAGGATTGTACGAAGGCAGCGTTGATGGAAGTGTTCTAGGAGTCGCAGGTGGTGGCGGTAGATAACCCATGATTCAGATCCATATAAAAGAGTAGACAGCACTATGGCTCTGTAAACACTGATCTTTGTACTTTTTTTCAGGTGTTTATTACGCCATACTCTTTTATGGAGTTTTCCAAAAGCACTATATGCCTTTGCTAACCTGTTGTCTATCTCTCCATCAATCTCACCATCCAAGGAGATGATGCTTCCCAGGTAATTAAACTGCTGGACTGATTTGAGCTCTGATTCGCCAATGGTGATATGGAGATGATGGAAGACTTCCCAAGGTGCAGGTTGATAGAGAACTTTAGTCTTCTTTAAGCTAACTTTCAGCCCAAAAAGATCAGCAACTTCTGCAAAGCAGGATGTTAAATGCTGCAGAGCTACTTCTGTGTGGGCGACAAGGGCAGCGTCATCAGCATAGAGCAGCTCCTGGACAAGATGGTTTAAGGTCTTAGTGTGGGCCTTCAGTCGCCTTAGGTTGAACAGGCTTCCATCATCAAGAGATGAATATAATAGCTAACTAATGAAGTTTAAAGAAAAGGGGAAGAAGGAAGCTATAATCTAGCAGAGAAAGGATGACAATCATAATTGGAAACATAAATGGATGTTAAAATTAGGAGATTTGAAATATTCAAAGGATGTGCGCTTTAACAATAGATGTGATCTGCCATTGAAACAAATCTGTTATTTTGCTCTGTAATTTTTCTTCCTTGTCAGATACATGAGTTGAAACCAGATGCCTTTCTGGAAAGTGTGCTTTAAGCTGATTAAGCTTTGGGTTCGCTACAGCAGTAACTAGATGAAAGGCAAACAAGAGCTGAAGGCTGGTTCTGACCCCAGAGCCTGCCGCTCTGGTTGCTGTGTGTACTGGCATATAGTGTTTCTAAGCATCTGGGTCTGGTGGCTCATTCTGTGGTCTGCACCTAATTGCCCCTGCTTCCCCAAGGGCCCCTGGAAAGGAGCTCTGGACAAGGGCAGCCACCCTACTTTGGCTGCTTTCTTCTGTGGGCTCCTGAGCAGGAGGTAGGTGGCTGCATCGTTCCCTGCACGTGCAGTGCCTTTGATTTGTGCAATCCCAGTAAATCAGGCTTTTCAGGGAAGCGTTGGGTAGGTTCTGTGGTGTATGAGCCTGGCATGCCACTGGAGGAAACGTATGAATCATTGGGTGGAAAAGTTGGGTGTTACCCGTGTACATCTTGTCTCTGCTCCAAATGTCTTCTGGCATTGTTGGTTGGGGTATGAAGAAGGTTTTTGAGAGTACACCTGCACTGGAAGAAAGTCAAGTGTAATTATTGACAAAATGTGTTTATTTTACCAGTATAGCTTGTTTTACTTGGGCAGCTCAGAGGCATGGGTGAGGGGTGACTTCTAAAATGTTTGTGCAAAGCACAGGTTTCCTCGGAAGCGCTGTGGCTGCAGTGGCAGCTGCTCTTTGCTGCGTGCTGTACTTGTGTAGGCAAAATACCTTGGCTCAAAAAAGCACATGTTTTTATTGTGAAACAATTAGGATATATAAGCTATAAAAACCATAGTGGGGACACAACTATTTGGTTTATTTACAAGGTTAAAACAGATGAACTCAACCCCGAGAAGGGGTGTGCAACACTGACTGTACCTACCTGGCAGATCTGTGAATTTTATACTGTGTTAAGTCTTGCATATTTTGTCTTGTCTTTAAAACTACTGTCCCTCAACAAACCACTATTGGTGAAGACAAAGCAATAGTCATATGAGGTGAAAGATAAGAGGAACTGTACATAACCTGTTGCTAACATCTGATTACATGCAAAGTCATTCCTTCTCCAACTGGCTGTTTAAAAGGTAAAGTTTTACCTGATGAGGCTTGTTTCTTGAAGGACTTTCTGAATCCTTGGACACTGAAGCATAGTTTCTTGTCTCTTTTCTTTTGGTGTAGGAAGCAAACATCTTTGTTTAGTGCCCCTGCCCTCCCTCCTCCTTTAGGGACACCAAAAGGATCTCATGGGCTGCAGTGCTTGGGGCTGGTGAGAGGCCTGGGGTTACAGGGCAGTGTCTGTCACTGCTCAGCAGACTGATTAGCAGGGTGTCAGTCCTCAGTGGTATTATTTTTGTCTGTTGAACATTTTGATATGCACCCAAATTGTGATGGATATGGATATTGACTTCAGTGAGGTCGATTTTTACCAGTTTCTTTATAAATTTAGTCATAGCGAAAAAACAAGCAAAAAGGTACTTCATGCAGGAATTGGTAGTCAGCAGGTGTAAAAGCACTATCGCTGCGATTAGGTTCCAAATATGCATGAACACTTGCATATGCAAACAAAGCAAAACCTAATTTGTGGAATAAAATATTTTATTGCTTTCAGAAACAGCCACGGCAATGAGTTTTGAGCATTGTATCAATTAAAAGCAACAAGTGTATTGTTTTATGATAAAAAAATTATTTTTAGAATTTGCATTTACTTGGCCATTTGTTCATTGTACAAATGTGGAGCATGTATTGGGAAGAAAATTAAGGTTTTCTTCTACTCTGTAGAGTTAAAATATCATGCCCTCATCTTCTCTCCTTCCTGGTCCCCTAAGAAAGCTTTGTCGTATTGATGATGATTCTCAAGGAGATTAAGATCCAACCTTTTAATGTACACACAGTTACATAAATTCTTCTGAGTGATCACTTTTATATACAAAAACCTGTTTGGATTGGGAAGACCGGAACTTGATCCTTAATGGCATTTGTACATTTTTTTGCTTTAGTACTGAGCATGTAGGAGAGCAACTGGGAGCAGAATCTGTATTCTGTATTTTAGTACCCTCCAGCCCAAGAAAAAAACCCCTGAATTCTGAGGTAAAATCAGATACTTGAATATGGAGTGCAAATAAATATACCAAGGTTAGCTTTTTGAGTGTTTAATTCTTAGCTTTTAGGTGTCTTGTTTTAATGTGACTTGCTAAGATGTGGTTACCCTGAGTTGGCTGAATCTTGACAAAGATATGTCTAGGATTAAAATTCTTTAAGGCTGCATCTGTTCAGAGGAATTTTGCATGGTTCATACTTCTGGCCAACATATGGAAGAGTTTGTAAAGTTTTGATGGTATTTTCAATTATCTACTAGGTTTTGTTTCTGGTGCTTCTGGTTAATATGTGTGAATTAGAAATACATCCCGTTTCTCCTTTTGTGAGATGTGCACCTATTCATTTTATAGAAATAGGAGAAAGTCCTTGACACTCTTTTCTGTTCAATGCACATTTAGAAGTGAATTATTTTACTGAAGTTTAAGGATATTTTCTGTTCCAATGTTTTAAGGATTTTTTTTTTTTAATCAGCGTGCCAGTACAGAAAGTTGAGGCAACAGTGGTGAAAACAAGGGCAAAAAAATACTAAATTTTCTCCTTCAGCTTTCTTCACTACCTGTTTCATAATGCTAATAAAAATAAAGCTACTGAAATAAAAAAATAACTGTTCCTTTACTAAAGTAAAAACACTTAAAAGATTGATGGTGCAGCCCGAGTGTGGGTGTGGACGTGTTTATGTAATATGGGAAAAATTTTCTAACAAACTAAGAATAGTGGTTAAATGTTTGTCCTCTCAGTAGTATCCTAGTCATGATGCAATTCTCAGCAAAGTGCACTATAATTAAACAGGGGAGTTGCTATTTGCATAGTGGAACGCAATGTATTTTCCCCAGTTTCAAACAATTTTTAGAGCAGAACATTGAAAAGGAAAGGTTCACGTACTGTGTATTGGAGCACATTTCCTTGATGCACATAATGTACCTTCAAAGTGTAGAAGTAGCTCAAGATGCAGGGTGAATACATATTCTAGTATTCACTTTCACCTCTCCAGTGAGAAGTGTAGAAAAATGTGAAAATAATTCAGGCACTGTGTTATCACTGAATTTAGACAAAATTTTGAGATATAAATTTTGATTATGTGTGTGTGTGTGTGTGTGTGTGTGTGTGTGTGTGTATATATAATCTTGATGTAGAGAGGGGCTCAATTTCATTTGCATCTCAGAGGAAGTAGTGGCAGAGTGGGACTCCTGAGAAGTCTGGAGTTGTCCTTCTCCTCTCCTGTTACCACATAGCATTTTCAGTCCTCTGGCCCTTGCCTGCCTGTGCATCCTTGCAGTAACACTGCAGCTTCAGTGCCTCTTCCCAGCCATGAAGCAATTTTCATCAAACATTTGAAAAAGATGTCTTTGCCACGTTCGTGGTAATGGTATTTCTCAGTAGCTAAGTAGGAATTATGATAGTTTGGCATCATTACCCATTGATCCTAGTCTCAGGACGTATTGATACAGACAGAGTCCTGAAAGCAAGTAGTTCAGGAAGAGTATGCTAAACGAGGCATGCAAAATGTAGATTATAGTAATTTCTTTGGGTTTGGCTGTGGAATTGGGGTAGAGACTTATTTAGCAAAGTTCATGCAGAACAGTCTTCATAGACATTTCGTAGACGCTGTAGTGACCTTTCCTCAGTTTCTGTCCAGGACCTTAACTGTGACTTTTTTTGTGCCAGAGAGCAGGCAAGGCTAATTTTCTTACTGCATTACTAAAACATGACAAATGACAATCTTGTCTAACCAGAACAGCAAAGCTCTTCTGTCAGCCAGTGCTTTCGTTTCCTAGTAGATAAACATGCATTCAAGAGTTGTAATGGACTCTGGGAGAAAAGGTGTAAATGTAGCCATAGCACAACTTCTAGGCAAAATGAAGGTTTTAAGCAAGACAGCATCAGAACAGCTTCTTATACAGCAGTGTTGCTCAGTGACAGATGTGTGCTTCATGGTGTTATTTTTAAACCCATGTCTTTCTCCATGATTGGCTTAGACTCAGGGCTCTTCCATTGTACATTCTAACTTTTCCCTTGATCAGATGAGATTTGGGTTAATTTCCTATATTTTATGGTGTTTCTTCCTCAAGATGTAATCTGTGACTGCCTCTTAATCAGAGTTTACAGAGCGCGAGCATGTCACAGTAATAAAAGTACTTGTGTCCTGTAAAGTGATAATCTAGCCATAATTTGGAAGGCCCTTCTGTTACTAGTAGACCTTCTCATGACCTGTGTAGGCTTCCAGGAGGGACTTTTTAAAAAAACTGCCTTCAGATATTGTGAGCCTAAAAAGGAAAATTCTGATAGTTTGAGATAATTCAAGTACGTGTGGTTTGTATAAAGAAGTGATGTTTTCCATGAATTTTTCTTTTTTGGGTGGTTTTTGTTGTTTTTTTACTACTGTCATCATTTCCCTCAGTGGCTTAACTTGCTTTTGAAAAAATGTTATTTAGAAACAATGAATGTGATACAAACCCAACAATCCTGTGTACACAAGCTTTTTTTAATCCACCAGTTCCTTATTAAACTAGGCCAGCGCACTTCCAGAATATATTACTGCAGAGCCCTGAAAAGAAGCATATGGTAGTCTTAACCTTAAATTGTATTATCCTGCCACTCTTGTCCAAATGTGTCCCGAATTTGTAGGATAGGGTTGATCTCAACATCGTATGATCATATTGGGTTATGTAAGATGCTGGAAGTTTTTTATGCCATCCAAGTATTCAAATCAAAAGGGTAAGTGAATGTACTGAATCCATTTATTTCATCAGAAAATCAGAGCATGAAAACTGGCTGTATTTTTGTAAGAAGTTTTGGGAAAATGACAAGCAGGTTACTGATGCTCTGCAGTCCTGTGTGGCTGTGCCTACGTAAGTGGGTATATCCCACATGCAGCAGGGCTCTCACTCAGGCAAGACTGGCAGACACAGCAAAGACCCAAGAGAGCTCTCTTGGGTGCTGTGAGAGTATTGTAGGTTCTGGTGTGCAGGATTTTGGATATATCCAAGTGTCAAAAATTGTCCTATGAAACTTCCAAAAAATTTTTTTCAGTAGGTTTGCAAATCTCTCATTTAATATCCTGAATAAGAAATGTTAATTTTTTTTCGAAAGGCTTGAAATCCCTAATCAGCAGTACGTCAGGTTTGAGGTTCCTCAAAGGCAAGACCTTCATGCTTTTACTTCCACGACTGTTTTGAAATCCAGCAGTGTAACTTCAGCAGAGGTGAGCCCCGGTGTTAGTCACCTTGGTAGTGTCTGTCTGAAGCCCAGTGTCCATGTGCAGCACACGCCTTCGCACGCACACTGACCAAACAGGTTTTACTGCAGAGCTGAGAAGTGCCCCTCCTCTGGGCTGAGCTGCCCCAATGCAAACACTACTCATACTTACTCATTTGCTGAACGCCTGCTGGAAAGTTTTTCATCTGTGTAATAAATTTGAACTATTTCAGGTTATAAGTTAGGTACTTCATGGCATTGTTTACATGGCGAAATCTGTGTTGGCCTCCTGTTGCTCTGATCTGTACTGGGCCTGGGTGGTATTAAGAAATCAAATTAGCTTGGATGCAGCATCTGTGTGCTGAGTTGTATGTGGAATGCAAATGTGCGCTCGTCTGGGTGTGAATCAAGTTAATTTTATGACTTCTGGATTTTGTGGTCCTGCTCCTCAGAAGTAGTAGCTAAGGAGTTACTCTGTAAGTGCCAGGAATTACAGTGAATAGTTTCTCATTACATAATGTAAGCTCTGTGTGTTATATTTTGTAATGCATGCCTGGAGAAAAATCTCATAGAATAAATTTCATGCTTATTTCGTTAATTGTTTCTCCCTGGTGCTGTCATCTAAATGTGACATTACCAGCTAAAATCATTTGCTGTACTGAAATGAAGCCATTCTTAGCACCAAAAAGGAGGGAAACTTGTATTTCCTTAGTGTTTCTCCATCTGTCTGGGAAAACTCTGCAAGTTCACTCCCAGCATCTCCCCTTTTTTCTTCTATCCTTTCCCACCCAAGCGTAGATAGTCCTGACCAATGACAGTGCTGACACAGATACCCTCCTTTCCTGTGCTGATTACACCTTTGACTCCTTAGCCTAGGGTTTTGTTCCAATTTGCAATCAGGGTTTTATTTTCCATGCCATATTTAACTAAGTCTGTGAAAACAGTAGTCATGTTGTAAAACTTACAGGGAGAGTTCTGTATATATGTAGCAAGTAGCTCTGAATATGTTAAACAATCCCTGGGGAGAACTTCTTAGCCAAGTTTTACCACTTTATATGAAGCTTGAGGTCCAGTGTATTTGGGAGAGGGAAGGAAAATAACAGGAGCCTTTCATTTTAGCTTTTCTGTATCAAATACATAGTGCACTAATGCTTCCCTGGAGTGTAGCCTAGTTAAACTTTAAAATTAGGGCAAGAAAAAAAAGAGGAATGGTAAAATGTGAGATGGAATTGTCACTTGTGTTATCTCTGGGAAGGAACTAACAGCAGCTGCAATGGTATAAATTCAGTATCTCAGTCTTTACAGTGTGCTGTATGCACCCCGTGCAGCCTATCAGCAGGCACTCTGCTTAATAAGAATTCTTCCTTTGACGTACTTGGTGAAATACAGGTGTTGAAAGACATCTTTTTGGGCACTCAGAATGATAAATGCTTAGCTTCACTTGCAAACCTTCACTTGCTGCTGTTTTCTTCCCCCCCTTTTCCCCACTGGAAGAAAAAAGGGATTTTATCTTCTTTGAGATGGTTATTGCATGTCACTTGAGCTCCAGTGTCACCTGGAGCTATTACCAGGCTTTTACTCAGCAAACTTTGTATTTATGGAAGACACTTTTATGAGGATGTTAGATTTGAGTTGTTTATTTTCAAATATTTTCGAATTTATTGTTCCATTATGTAGTAGTGCCAAGCATATTGTTTTGCAAACTAGAAAGAGGAAAACCCTCTGCCTCCCGAGACTGTGCCATTGAAGTGTTTTACTGTTGTGGAATGAACTATGTAAGAAAGGTATCGTGTAGAACTGCTTCATCCTCACTGAAAGAAGGTGCTATATAATGCTATGTAACACCTTAGTACAGAAAGCAAATAATCTTTTTGGTGGAAAACGGGGGAGGCTTGAAGCAGAATGCAGTAGTCTTGGAACTTGCCTAGGATTCTGAATAATAACTTTTAATTATAGAAATTATTTTTATAACAGTGGTAAGTTTTTAGGAGTCCTCCAAACTAAGGTCTGAATCTGATGCTTCTCTCCAACTCCATGGCGATTCTTTGACTCAGAATTTTACTTGCCACAAACTCACCTGGAACTGCTGCTCAGGAAGCAAGTGTCCTTCCAGTGTATGTTTTGCAGAGAGCTTTTGTCATTTGAGGTGGGCTGACTCAGGAGGACTGACTGAAATGCAGGTGATAGAAATGAACTCTGTTCTCTATTTCAAATCACTTTTCCATGTAGAGACTGAGTGTGACCATCTCATCCTTTATTAATAGAGCTCGAGTCCTAGTTCAGTGCTGGTAGAGTTGAGCTGCTGCTGTTGCTGCTTCCTTCAACACATTCATGTTCTTCAGCTTTGATCCATACACACTTGGTGAACCTGGCTTAACTTGACATTTGGGATTTCAGAACAATAGATGCACCTACACACATCAGAAATATAGTGCCTTTGAGATCACGATTTCTGTTTGGTACATATGGTAGCATTCACTCTTCTCTTCCTTTGTTTTCTTTTTTTTAAGTGATATTTGATGAACCCTTCATTCTTCTCATTTTGTGCATCCTTTCTGAAAAAACTTAATATAAATATAACTTTTTTGAGTTCCTACTGGAGCTTTACTGATATTTTGAGCTAATTTGCTGTTCTTGTTGCTATTGATTGTTTCTCATGTTATGGATGAAGTGAGAATATCATTTATCATTTTTTGCTCTCTGCCTGTTGTAGAAAAAAACACCTCATAGTTATTGATGAAGCCAAAGGCGGTTGCAGGGTAGACACTGACTTGTCACTGTTACCAGAGTTTTCAATAAAGCAGCAAATGTAGGCACCTTGTGACTTACAAGTGTGCTGCTCTTAAACTCAGTCTTTTATAAACAAACTTTCTGCAGTGTGTGTGACCACTTTGCTAAGGCTTGTGTCACAACACTGTTTGTGGCCAGGAAGACCTATTTCTTCTGCTATAATCTCAAATGTGGAGCTGAACGCATACCTTTGAAATCTTCTATTTCCCTCTTCACTATGACCACCTCCGAACTGCTTTTTGACATTGAGACAACTTGTCTTCAGCCTGTCGTCTGTCCAAAATCCATGCCTTTACTGTTGACACAAAGCAGATCTGCTCATGCCATCTGCTGCTGTGTGAGGATGACAAAATGGAGAGCAAATGTAATCTCAGTATAAATACAGTTTAGAGTCAAGCTAAAGGATAAAATGTTCTCGTTGCTGGTTTTCAGTGGTTCCAGAGACCTGGGGGTACGCTGTGAGGTAACTGGAAAGGGTACTTGGCTAGGTGGCAGCAGGACACTAAAGTCAAACAAAAGGGCTAATGAGCTTGCAAAATTGAAATGTTATATGTCAGGCAGGGACACACAATAAACTTTAGCTTAATTTAAAACAGAACTTTACAGTGTGATGCAAGACTTCATATCTATACATATAAATGCTGAATTGTACCTTAATCAAAATAATGGTTATGATTTTTTTCTTTTCTCTGGCATTGTTTGCTTGTCTGGGTTGAATACAACTTGCTTTCTTTGCCAAACCTCTGAGTACTAGTATATATTCCTGTGGTGGCTGCTTTACACTTTTTATGGAACAGTAGAAGGAGCAAATAAGTATATAATTGTTAACTGCTGCTTATAACAGCATTATAAATACAAAGCATTATTCATAAAATTTATAAATATCACTCCTTGGCTTGGTAGTTGGGATCAATGTAGAAAGCTTTCCATGAGTGTGCTGTAAGCATATATAGTCATATGTAAGTGGATTCTCTTCCCAGTGCACTGTTGTGCCCTTCCTCTGTGCCACTGGTGATGCTACTGTTTTGCATATCTGTGGGTCCAGTACACATCATAAAGCTGTTGGTAGGTCCATTCACAGATATTTCTGTTAATGTTTCAGTGATGATTTCAATACACAACTCTGATCCTTCAAGGCTGTCTGGAGGGTAAGGTATATGCTAGAAGCAGTTTGCCGCTGCTGAAGCAACTTGGACCGAGGTTGCATCTAACAGTTGGTAAATCAGGCGATGTTGAGAAAGCAAGTGAAAAAAAAAGCTTCCAGTGGTTGTAAATAAGCAGGATTTCACATGGCTGTAAGACACACCCTTAAGGAAGTGCAGATATGCATCCTTCAGAATATGCATAGGTAGAGATCAGACCAGCAGCCATGTTCAAATAAACACATTGGTTGTAGATGGAGTACTGCTCTTTCTGGATGAAGCAGCTCTCAAGTAAACCCATTTATGTCTGCAGATTTGCTGTAAATCGTGTTGAAGTGTGAGAATCTGTACTGCACGTGTTTTAAATTATTTGTGTTCATGCCACATAAATAAAGTGTGTGTGCTTAAGTTGTGCTTCCTATAATCACCTGTTTGATTTTTATTATTATGAAGCATTTAAAATTGACTTTGAGATGCTGGGTTTTCACACAACTTGCATAAAATCCCCTACTACAGGTGAACTGTAGCATGCAGTTGACCCAAAAAAGGGATACTGCTTGAGTAGAGGAAAACCGATAGATGGAGGAAAGGCTGGAAATGGTGCCACGGAGACATATGGTTGAGGAAAGCAAAAGATAAAGCATTGATTTGATGTGGAAGCTAGCAGAATAGAGAAACAGGCCATTTATATGCATCAAAGTAAAAAGATACCAGGTTTGAAAATTGTATTTCAATTGATCTATCAGTTTTAACAGCAGAGCATCAGTTACTAACCTGTATGAGATCACAGAACCTCTCTCTCTGAAGAGTGACTGTTTAGCAGTCAGATTCATGGAGAGGCCAGCTTCCCTAGTACAACTGTAATACCACAGAGCTGTATTTATTTTGGTTTCACCCCTGGATTTTCCTTTAATTTACTTTGAATAGACAGACTTTTATTAAAACTTAAGCTGCTTTATATCACAGGCTTGTTGTTTTTAAGGTGGTTCTTCAACAAACAGCATTCCCTCTGTGTGGATTTCCCTGGTGAATGAAGCAAGGGCAGCTGCCCTCTTGGCAGGTGCCTTTCCTCCATTTGCCAGGATTCTTGCTTTTTAGTGTTATTGTCACAAGTCACTGTTACCGGGGGAAAAGGTTGAGTGAGCATCAGATTTTTCACGGATTGGATAATCTTCTGTATGAAGTGCCGAGATGCAGCACGGAAAGCTGAGCTGTGTTCAGCTGCAGGCTTCCTGTGTGCTATCAGTGAAGTCATTACAGCCCCGTCTTAAGTGGATTGCTTGGAGAGTGGGAATAAAAATACCTCCTGCTTCACAAGGGTGTGGAGGCCTAACTTGGACATGCAACTAAAAGTGCATAGCTGACAAACACCACTGTCCCAAGTAGGGACTGAGTAGTGACACATTATTCCTCCAAGTTGCATCACGTGGCTGTGGTTTCTTGGGTTTGTGCAAACAGCAGCCACATTCCCAACTGCTTTGACCAAGTGATGCTGGGTTGGTGACGGCAGCAATGTCATTGTTTGTGCTAAGTTTAATTCAACGAGCCCGTTGGCCTTCTGTTTACAGGGGAAGATGCCTGTTCAGTAAATGAACTGGAGCGCTTGGCTATACCTGTCTGGGGAAGGGCCCCTTCTGACTGCAGCCTGCATTGGAGGTGTATGTAAAATAGCAAACCCCCTGTTTTCTCTGAGATGTCGTGGGTTGGGTTTTAGCCTTTCAGAATAAGTGATGTCCTCAGGGCTTTGTGTTCTAGGTCACATTATGCCACACCTGTCACATTTTTTGTTGTGATTTGGCTCTAAATGCTACATCAGCAAGCTGTGGGCACAGCTGCCTGTCCAAAAGGGGCGTGAAGTGGTGTTTTTGTGCTGTGGCTAAGGAGCTGGACATATAGTGCTTTTCTAAGGTCTGTTAGGAAAATTCATAGCAAAGTGGTTTCTCTGGGTAAAACTGCTGGTGTGTTACAACGGGCCTTGTGTTTGTGGATGCTGCTTAATCCCTTGTCCTCTGAGAACCATTACCAAAGTGCCTACTTGTAACTCTGGTCACAATGGCAAGGCAGCTCTGGTTTTATTTTTCTTTTGTGCTGGTTTTATTCTTCTTCACCCTTCCTGTGTTTAAGCCTCTCTGATAAAAGTCTTGATGTCATTTCTGGGCTGACCTGCACTATGTAAAACTGCTCCTGGCAGACCGTCTGTAGCTCTGTTCTTGGGTTACCCCATGCCCTTGCATGTCACAGAGTCGTGAGGGCAGCGCAAAGCCTTGCTCACAAAAGGCATCATTATTCCCGTTTCTCACTGGGAGTCCAGCCTGGCCCCATTACGGACGGGGCCCGTACTGCAGACAGGAACAGCGGCGCGCCTGCCCCATGTCCTGCTAAGTCAGGCACCGTCCTACTTTGCCTCGCTCGCTCTCCGGCTGCCAAGAGAAGGGGCAGGGGATTGATTGGTGGCGGTGTTGCTGCTTGTGCCGCGCAGCCGGGCTCGCCGGGCCCGGGGCGCTGCCTCCCCCCTGTCCCAGCCCCAGGCAGGGTTGTGTAACGCGGCCCGGCCCCGCAGCCCCGGCGGAGCGGGGGCCCCTGGCCGGGCCGGTTCGGGGCAGCGCCGGCCGGCCGGGGCGGGGCGGAGGAGCGGCGGCACCGCCCGCCCCCAGCGCCATTGGCGGCTCCCCGGCGGGGCCGGGCGGGGGCGGGAGCTGCCCGGGGACAGCGGCGGGGAGTCCGGGCCGAGCCGTGTCCCCCGCTCCGCTCCGGTCCGCTCCGCTCGGCCGTACCATGGTCGGGGATCACTGCAGCCTCCCCGGTGAACGGCCCGTGCTCGCCCAGAGTCCCAAACCCGGACTAAGCTGCAAGATGGTCCTGCAGGCGGTGGGCAAAGTGCTGCGGTAAGGACGGCGGCGGGCAGGGCAGGGCGGCTGCCCACGGGGCATCCCGGGAGAGCAGGGAGATGGAGCTCCAGTGAAAACTCCGTCCCGGGCGCCGGGCGCTGCTCGGTCCCGCTCGTGTGTGGAGGAGGGAGGCTGCTTTCGGGAGGGTGGAAGTTGGAACGGTAGTAGGTGCTTGGGGAGAAACATTTGTTCACCCTTAGCACTGCAGTCAAGTTTTGTTTGTGCTTTCATGAGAAATGAATTTCCAGGACGTAAGCAGGCAGTGAAGGTCCTGGCTTGCCTGAATAAGGAGTCCGACCAACATGCTGCATATGCTTTGGCAAGTTTTCTACAGAAATGTTGTAAGATGAGGGGAAAAAATGGCTCATGTAGCTCAAAAGGACTTGTGTGAGCACTGAGACGTGCATGACTACTGAGACCAAAACCAGACTCTTTGGCAAAGGATGTGCAGTAATATGATTCGGAGGAGTTCTGACCCGTTCTGGTTGGCGGGGAAAAACGTCACCACAAATATTAGGATTAGCAGCCTTGTTCTTCAACAACTGCAGCTTTTTATTTTGGTTAAGTATGTACAGATATTTTTCTGGGATCTGTGAGGAATGGCAGTGCTGCTTCAAAAAGGAGCCTTGTTCCTTCAGCGTTGTCCCCGTTTCCTACTGTCTGTTGCCAACTGTTAAATGTTTGTCAACAGAAACATTATCCCTCTCTTCCTCCCTTGACTCATGTCTCTCCCCGAGCGACTTTAGGGGAGCAGTTTATTAAAGCAGAATGTTCTGCTCACGAAGCGGCTGAGCTCTGACTGGGACTTCAGCTAGAGGAGTTCAATGGGCTTGAAGCAGGCTTGGTGAGAACAGCTGCTCAGAGTTGCTCTTAAAAGAAGTCCTGTATTGCAGTACTTTTTTTTGTCCATGTTAAAAATATTTTCCTGTAGAAAACATTAGTTTAAGGAATTCAGGTCTCTCTTTCAGCTTTTTAACAAGTTTAATGTCCCTTCTTTGCATTTTTGGGGGGTGTTGTGTCTATAATTCAATATGGTGTTACACAGCTGGTCATATCATAAAATCCTTTGGCCAGCGGCTTGCTATTCATGCTGTGAACCTTTTGAAGTTTTTGGTAGCTGTTCTACTGGCAGCACTCCCAGATGTAAATAGATGGGTGTCTCTGTAGAGAAGAATTGCCAAACCTCCAAACCTTTTGTTCAGCATCTATGGCAGTTTATTTTAAAGAATAGGTAAGTTCCTGTGACTTAGCGGTAAAACATATATTTTTGGTTTATGCAGTGCACACGTTTGAAAAAATGTAGCTTAACCTCATCCTTTCTTCTCTTACTGGAGTATGTGCAGAAATTGTGCTTAATTTTATTTACCTTTTTTTTAATCTCCTGATATTTATTTTCTACATGTACTATAAACCTTTTGTGAAAGCAGGAAAAAGCTGTTGTCACACATGAAATGTTTTGGGCTGGGGAATTAATAGGATAACTTTATTTTGCTAAGCTGTTACTAGATGGGGGTGATTACTATTTTGTAGTACAGTGGGGTTTTTTTATGTGTCTTTTCATACTGGGTTATCTCCTTTTGCTCAGAGTTAGAGAGAAATGTGAAGTCACAAAAAATTTCTTTAGATGCCAGACTGTTTCTCTTATTTCTCTTCTTGAATCTGCTTCAGATGCCTTATCTGACCTTTTGTGTGTTACTTCATCTTACTTTGTTCTGTGAAACATGAGCTCATAGTCTGCAAAGAGCTCAGGCAGTGTAAGAGCACAGGTAGCTGTGCTATCTCTCTAGGTAGGAGCCCAGGTAAATCCCAAGTCCAATCAAAGTTTTCTTATTGCAGAAACCGGATATTAGTACTTAAGGAAGTGTAAGCCCAGTCAGTGATGGTGAAAGAAGGAACCACATGGGACCTCATTTAGGCCAAAAATGGTGTCTGGTTGGTGACAGCTGTGGTGGGATTTCTGTGAACAGAGGCATCTGCAGCTGAGCTTCGTCCACCTTATTGTTGGTAGATAAGAAAAGAGACCTTAAAGACATGGTTGAATGCAGAGGTGCAATGCCACCCCAATACAGAGTGACCCTTGATAATACTACATTGTAGTCATAAGAAGTTAAATGAGATTGTATAAACCATTACTATAATGGTTTGCCATCTCAGAGTAAGAGTAGGACAAAGGGTTATCAAATACCACTTTTAAGCTTGGCCACCTGAAACTCTGCTGATTGAGTTTTCTCCAGTCTGTACAGAGGATGAATCCATGCTAAACTCTGTATGCAGTAATTTTTCTTCTGTTGATCAGGCCATCACCAGTGCCTTGGTGATGAGATCAGAGAATATCTTGCTTGTGCGTAGCTTGGTGTTATGAACAGCTCACTGCATTTTAGGCTCTTTTCTTGGGCCTGACTGGGAACTGTCATCATCACAGTTCCCTTCCAGCCCTCCATAGGCTGCCAAGGAATTGTAGAAATTCACAATGGACAAGGGATATAGTGCCTGTCTTCACTCCAGATTGCCTCCATTCTTGTCTCTCTCCTTCCTGGTTGTGAATTTTAAAGCTCAGTTATTCGTGTACAGTACTTAATCAGTTTGATTCCCTGCATAGCAGATTTGTTGTATATTATTTATGTGAGTTGTGTGTAGTTACAACCGACTCACTTGAAGTTTTTAACATGCAAGTTATTTTCATTAGTTAGTATGTCCAAGGCCTCCTGGCTGCCAGATAGTATGTGTTTCACACACTAGTAATAACAGCTGCCAAAGGAGGAATCAGTACGTGGAAGAAACAAGGAGGGAAGTGTGAGGAAGCAGAAAGACTTCACGAGAAGCAGTAGCAGCCCTGAGAACCTGAGAAGAGTTTAAAAGAGCGTAGGGAAAGACAACTGAACTAGAAAGGGGGAAAAAATGTAACAAAAGCAACAGATGTGTTCTCAGTCTTTCTAATTAATGTTTTATGAATGCTACTGTTAGGTTTATTGCTCTTTTAAATTATTAGTGATTTAGCTATGAAGAACTCTGGAGATGCTTGTATCTTTCATCATATTGGTTAGTAAACTGTGTTTAACACTTCAGGGATAGGATCAAGGCTACTCACTTGTAAAGATTAAAAAAATTATAACACCATTAGAAGAGTGTCATCTCCCCTTTAAATTAATCATAGCATAGCTGAAAAGAAGTTGTGTGTATTCTTTAGCACAGTGTTTAATTAGGGCTTTCGTTTCACTTATGTTTTTGAAATATGTTAATGTCATTTTTTCTCTCTCGTGTAATGAATTGTGCAATTATGTAGCCCATGGTTAGAGAGGAAATAAAACTAAAATGGGTGCAGTTTTTCTGCATTTTGTTATTTTGATTTCTATGAGTTGGTGGTTCTGGAGAGAGGTAGAAGGAGAAAGGGAAAAGAGTATCATGTCAAAACTTGGAATATTATTCTCTTTTATAGCATTATTTCATTAATTGTTCAAGTTTTTTGTGGCACCAAAGATTCCCGTTAGCTTCCTTGCAGAGATGTGTGTTTTACTGGCCTCAAGCAGTACAAATGCAAGGAAGACTTGGGTTCCTGAGAACTGTCCCCTCTTTGGTTCCAGTGGATAACAGAGCCAGCCATAAGCATTTTTTGGAGCTGCCTGCTGATGACAGGACACAGTGTTCACCGCCTGTGCCAGCACTTCAGTCCTGGTTGAGGTGCTCAGCGCCTTTGCTATGCCCTGGCACTTTGGGTCCTGTGCAGGCAATTTTCGGAGACTGTTCCTCATGCAGCTTCATACTCAGTGCGTTTCCTTTTAAGTCTTCAGTGAAACCAAGTCCCTCTGGGATAGTTGACTAATAATCAGTGATACGGTGGCAGGAAAGAGGAATGGTGCGGGCTACAGAGTTGTGATGTCATTGTGTAATGTCTTTTGATAAATTACAGTATGGTTTATATGTACACACAGTCCCGGATGAGTGTGGGAATAGATAAGTTAAACCTCCCCTTTCTCATAAGAGCTCCCTTTTTACAGCAGTGTGCAGGGATTGATTTGGATACCAACCAAAACAACCAACCCAACCCCACTGTTTTTGGGTAGGTGTGCCATTTGGCATTACTAATAAAGTGGAATTTTTAGATGTGCTTTTCCAGAGTGTAGTAATTTGTCTTCAGTGATAGAGTGATAATGATTGCCTCAGTCAGATAAATTAGCAAGTTTCAGTTGGCATTCTGGATGTTGCTATGTATTTTTATATCTAGCACTTAAAATTTTTTGAAAAGTAAATTCCTTCTCTATTCCTCAAATAATTCATAGCAAGATCAGAAAGAAAACAGGTTAATTTTGATATTGTATTCTGCTTTTTTTTTTTATCATGCAGAGTTGTCTTAAATGTGTTTATGAACCAGGACATAGGTGGGTAGGAGCAGAGGGTGTTTGATGTAGCTGCCTCCTCTTTGCTGCCTTGACTCTTATGGCTGAAGAAAACTGTTGTCCATGATGCTTGTATGTATTGACAGGATCAAAGCAAATATTTAAAAAAATCGATCCTGTTTTATTCTAATTTAGGTAGAAACATTTTTCAGTAATTTAGTCCGGTTCACAGTATTAGAAAGTAATTAGAAGAGACTTGTTTAGCTAATCTGATTAATGGGGAAGGCTGGGGACAGGCAGAAGAGAAGGGAGGGAGGACAGTGTGCAGGGAAAGGGGCTTATAGGCAAAATGCTCTTCAGAGCCATGTTGGCTATTTTTATCCTGTTCTTTTTCTTTCTCCCTCCCACAACTTTCCATTGTACCGAAATAGTTCAAAATGTTTATGGTTCAGGGCAACTGACATCACTGGTTGTCGTGCTGTGTCTTGCTGAGTATTTCTGTGACAGGAGCTGATTCCTCATTCAGTGATGGCCTTTTGGGACACTCAGCTGCTCGGAAAGGACTGATGACACTATGGGGCAGTGACATCTTGTGCTTTGGCAAGGTGTGACCGTGCAGGAGGGACTCTGTGGTAGGTCTTCAGTCTGTATGTGAGATTGATCTTTGACATGTGTCCTCTCCTCAGGACAGAGCAGGGTACAGAAGGCAGGCCTGGGTGGCATTGCCAGCCTGGTGGACTCATTGGGTTGGGATGTGCCTGTTGGAGAGGCGGCTCTCCCTGCTTGTGCAGGCAGATGTTCTCCAGCATATGCAGGTAGCAAAGTCTATTCTGGTTGTAGCTACAAAAGTTGTAGTGCTCTGCTTGAAGTTCAGCCCCACTGGGAGCTGTTGGATACCTCTGACAAAGCCCAACTGGGGCCCTTGCTGGAGCTCAGGACTTGGAGCTGTGCTCTGGAAAGACGCTTTGTCTCTCTGGCAGTCCAGTGAGCCATGCACTCCTCCATTGCTTTGGGGTGGTTGTCAGTCTGCTCACTCTTATTTTCTCTGGGAGTGTCATGACCCTGGTGCATTTATGAAAGTTAGTGAACCATGTACAGTGTATTAACTTAATGAAGAAGTTGGTGTCTTTCTTCAGAGGTATTTACAACACTGAGCTGTATTTTGGTTACATGTTCTACATCCTGTGAGGTGATAGCCAGAGGGAGAGGACTGCTTAAATTCTTCTCTGTGTTGAAATAACCCTCTAAGGTGTCTCCAGAGGTAGTACAGGAAAGGCCCCTGCCCAAGGTTTAATAGCATTTTCCTCTGGTTTAGGGGCAAAAGTATGCTTCTTTTTTTTCCTGAAGATGCCTCCTGGACACTTTACAAAGAATAGAGTTGATTATAATCTCGAACTTCTGAAATTATTCACCCTTCTTTTATCTTGCTTCCTTGGTATGCATCTGTTTCGTTATAGGATTTGTTCCAGATTTTAGCTGCTTGTTTCAGCCTGGAAGATTATTTCAGTTTATATATGAGCAAAGTATGAGCATGCAACATTCATCCTTCTGGGAGTTGCCTACAATTTCTGGTTTGTCTCTTTGTTTCCTGTGTTGCAATAGCCCATGTTTCTGCTGCTGCTCTTTATGGAGAGAGTATCTATTTCACACAATTTCTATCCACTGTTCTCTGGTATCTCAAACTGTCTGTGCACCCCAAGGCTTTTACCAGGTAGGTTTGTAGGAGAAAAGTATTCCTCTTGTAGAAGAGCTTTTTTCTCTCGCCTTTCTTGATGATCTTTTTTGAAGAGGTGAGGTATAGGAATACGATCTCCCACCAGTTGTTGTCCTGTCTATAAAATGGCTAAGACAAAATGTATCCATTCCTCTATCATACATCTTTCTCTGTGACTACACCAAAATCGAGTGTGTTAAAGCATTCTCTTGTTGAGGGGGATTTTCTAATCCTTTTCTTCATCCCTGGTGCTGTGTGGCTCTACAGAATTTTAACTAAGACTGCAGCAGATTGCTGTCAGAGAAGAGATGTTGCATTTCTTTTAAGAGCTGCCAGCACCTAGTCTCTGGAAAGAGAAGGGGATAGGATGTATGGATTAGCCCTTTCTTCTAGCTTTCTGAAGAAAAAAACCCACTTCTTGGAGGGAATGGAGTCCATTAACACCAAAGTCAGGTTGTTTGAGCTTGTCAGAAAATGCTGCTCTGTTAATTTTCCAAGTTCTTTGCTGTCTGGTACTAAAATAAGTTTACAAATGCTTTTGCTCAGACAGCAGGGACTGGTGGTAGCAGATGCTCCCGAGGTGAAAGGAACATTGTGGATGTCTGTGTGATTCCTTTTATTTTTGAAAAAGGAAGAATCAGCAGTGAATGCACCTGTCCTCAGAAAGGCGGATAATGACAAAATATTAAAATTCTTAGCTTAATATCTGGCAAAAAAAAAAGTAGTCCTGGCACACCATAGAAAGTACACAGAGTTAATGAAGAAAGGCTTGGGTTTCTTCACTGGTGATTTTATGTAACTTCACACAGAGGTGAGATAACATTAGGGACACCTTGGTACCTCTACTCACACTCAAGACACTCAGATCTGCTATTCAGTCCAATGTATCCATGCATCCCAGACTCAGAACACCAAAGCCTTACAGGGATAAATGCTAACTATCAGCAAGATGCATTTGTCATGACAGGGAAAAGGAAAATTGAGATGAAAGAGGCTTTGCTGATTCTTTGTTATACAAAATCTTCACTTTTGAAGCGACTGCCATATTTCTTCAGAACAAACCTATGCAGGAAAGGATAAAGCCTGGGGTCTTGAGACCACCATCTGTGTGGAACAGAGAGCAAACTGTTTCCTGTCTCAGTTGAAGTACTTATTTTTCTGTTGTTTTGCAGCATACAAAGATTTTTTCCATGCCTAGGTGTGTCATTCAAGTCCTTAAATTTTTAAATCCACACATTTTATTAGCAGTTGAGCTCACTGTTATTAAGTGATTTCAGTTGCAAGCCTTATGAGAGGAATTCCTACTGATTTTTGAAGTAGAGACTTAAGTATTTAGAATTAAGTGCATCGGCCAACAATAATAGTAAACTCTTCTGAGAGAGACTTCTTCACAGGTTGGGTACTATCTTTCATTTCTTCATAGTGACGCTGCTAAGCACACAAGCAGTATGGCTACATCTCTGCAAAACCAGCAGGAACTGATGGATAATGCCAGGAACTGAAATGGGGCTTCTCTGGTGAGCAGTGCGGGCTGGGTTTGAAGAGAGTCAGCTGGTCAGGACCATTCCTTGCTTTGAGGTGTGACATTGCCTTTGCACTGTGTTTTGGGGAATGTGTTCGTCCAGGCTTGTATGAACTTTATCAATTGCAAATCCACATGAGCAGCTAAAAGAGCCTGCTTGTCATTTGCACATGCAGCCAAGGGAATGAAACAAATTCAGCACACAACTGTGTGCACCTAATTTTAATATTTATTTTTGTAAATTACTAGTGTTTCTTAACCAATTTCTTGGCTGTGCTTTCAGCATTTAATTAAAAGAATGAATTTGTATTTCAGCAAGCCCTTGGAGCTAACACTGTGAGGTTTTAATATATCTGTGGGGGTTTTTTTCCTGGTTGCTAGTGGATCAGTGAGTGTCTGTAAAGGTGCTCTTACTTGCTTTTCAGTCTCCTGTGACGTATCTGGAAAAGTAATAAATTAGGGTTGGGAATCACTGCTGTCTCACAAGCTAATTAACAGTGATCTAACTGTACCAGTAATTAAACTATTATCCACCCTACTATTTTTTTCAATCAGTCATTCAGATGTTCTTTACTTTGGCCCATGAATCCATAGCATTTTTATTTTAAATAGATTTTTTTTCTTCCTCTGTTATACAGAAAGCAAAACTTCAATGTGCAGTTTTCTAAGAAATTCTGAAACCGCTGTGTGTTATTGATGACAAAACTGAACAGAGCATTGCATCATTCTGTCACAAAATTTTAAAAATTAACTACGTGGTTACATTAGGGAATGTTTTGTACACATCATTTGTTAATGAAAGGTACCTAATTAAGATAATGCTTTGATTATCCTGTGAGGAGGAGACACACAATTTATACTTTCCAGCTATTGGTTTCAATTTTTAAGTTTAACAAGACAGTTCATACTAAGACTGAAAAACACTGTTTCTCATCATGGGATCTGATCTAAGGCATGCCAGGAGAGGTGGGACTTCCCTGAACTAACTTTGGTTTAAATTAAAGCTAAAATATTAACAAAAGGGAAAAAGGAATCCATTTTTGATCTCTAAAGCTGCCATTGAGAACTGACCTTGACCAAAGGTCATTTCTAGTAAATAAATATCCTTCCTAGTTGCAATGCTGTAGTTAATTTAAAGTGTAAGAGGTGAGTTTGTGAAGCTTGATACAGAGGATGAAAATTTCAGGTGGGGTTGCTTCCTCACAATTAGTATTTCATTGCCCAACCTGTTCAATAACTGATGGCTGGGTAGGTAATTGAATTCCCCATAGCTGTGTCTCAATGCAACAAGATGCACGTGTGTGTTGGTACACAGGCTTTAAAAGTGAGCTGACAGGTGCAAGCATGCGAAATTGCTGATGAATAGTGAAAACAAGTTGAATTTTTTCCCATATTATATTCCCAACCCCCCGGGCAGATGGAGCTCATCAGCCCTGTAAGGCAATCCATCTAAGAGAAGGTCACTCTAAACAAACCTACATCCTGAGACCCTCACTGCCACTGTCCAAGCTTGCTTGGCCCCGGCAGATGAACCTCAGGATTAAAGGGTGGGCTCAGTTCAGCGCACACTGTGTCTCACCTAAAAAATCCACTGCGCAGGCTCGAAGGGTTAATGACCTTTCCCAAATCTTCGCTCGCGAAGACTGGCCATTATTATATCTAATTGAGTTTATGTTCTGTACTGAAGCTCCTGCAAAGAAGGCCAAGGTGTTTGAAGTAGCCATGTTGTTACCTGTGTTTCCATGTACGCTCTCAGTTGTGGTGTGCCCCAGCACTTTTCTGTCCTATTAAACCACATTTTTTTAGATGTAAAGCAAACAAGGTTTTATGTGAAGGATTCAGCTGTTGAAGTCTTGCCTGCTGTGTGATTACATATAGATGTCATTTTCCAAGGTAGAACTGTAGTAGGAAGGCAGGTGATGAACTTACTTTTACTCTCTTCCCAACATAAATAACTAACTTATCCTTCCAATGCAAGATACTTTTTGTGCCTAAATAGTTGTAATTTGCCCACTCCTTTCAGAAGTAAAGATGATGGTCCTTTACTGTTCCTTGCCTCTGGGGAGCTGAGGAGAGAGACAACTGTGACTGAGCTCAGCTGCAAGCTGACATGTTGCACCATGTTGAGAAATATTGTCTATTGAGAGTACAGACTCTGGGTGAGTTATTCCCATTAGCTATTTGGGAATGTCATCCAGTCCATATTGCCTTCTTCCAGACTGTACAGTGTAACTGTGAAATACATCCTTAAACATTTTTGTAGACTTGTAAAAGTTGAGAATTTTAAAATTCTGTACATTAAACATTTTATGTACCCATCTTCCTAAACAAAGTGTGTAGGTAAGGTTCTGAACTTGGCCTGCATATCTAACGTATTTTCTTTGTTGCATGTTTTCTCTAGGCTACAGTCCTTAATACTAGTTAGTGTTGTCAGATAATTTTTTGTTGTTGTTGTACGAAGAGAGCTTGCAAGGCAAAAAGGCAGTGAGGAAAACTAAAACTTTTTACAAAGACAAACCTGTCTGCACCCTGGTACTCTCTGAACAGAGCAGACTGTCTGCGTTTGTCTATCTTGGGCTGTATAGCAAGAAGTGTGATTGCTGAAGCCAGGTTGCCATGGTGAAATAATTCCCAGCAATTAAAGCACAGTTCTATCCTGAAAAGCAACTCTGTGCAAGCTATGTTGTGAAATCCCACATTTACAAGGCCATGAGGTTTCCAAATCAAACTTGCTTGGTTTAGAAATAAAAAGATAGCTTTGCAGTCTGCCAGCTCTACAGACTTCATCAGGGTTGGAAGATAACAGTGTCTGCAGTGATTTATGTGCTCTGTTGGTGAACTCCCTCCCCACAAAGGTGGACCACAGTGTACTGCATGTGCTCTTCTAGAGAGATAACGGGGCTGCATCGGAATAGCCAGGAGGAGCAGTTGCTGCCAAAACTTGAATGTAATGACGTAGAAGTCAAAATAACTCTGGTGTTCAAATAGGAGAATAGAGGAGATTAGATAAATCTCTGCTTAAATTAGTAAATGTGTCTGAAAAGACATAGGGAATGGATATGTTAACCGAGAATTTTCGGTGTTTTTATAGTACATTCACATTTTCTTTCCATTTGCAGAGTCTAAAAGCCTTAAAAGAGAGATAAAAACTTCTTTTGTCAATTTAAGTTTTTCCTTGTTCTTTGCAAGCAGTGTTTCTGGCCTCCAGAATTTCTAATTGTCTGTTGAAAAAACACTGCTCTGAATATAATAATAAACCTGACAGATCTCTATTTATCTTCCCCGGAGTGAAAAGGGTGTTAAAAGCTGCCCCAAAACTTAGTTGCTTTCAAATCTTGGTGCAGATCACTTGTTCTCAAGGCTCTGCATTGTGGGTGCAGTGTTTGTTAGGGAACCAGGCTTTCTGTCTCTGCCATTGTCTGCTCTCAGTTGAGAGCCAATTTTCTCCTTTCTCTGTATGTTTTAATTAAAGAAATTTAAGATATGCTACAGATCTCTGCCTTGGACAGAAATGTTTTCCATTATAGACAAAAACCTCTCTCTGCTAACTTCAAAAGGTCCTTGGAGAACTAGCTGAGATGTAAACATTTACATATGGAGATATCTGTGGCCAGGTGAAATGAATTCTGGTCCTACTGCATAGCTGCAGTATGGGAATATATTTAGCAGTGGAGGATGATGAGGAAGCACTTGTGTTGCTAGAATACTAATGGCATTTTTCCTTTAAGGGAGACAAGGATACAGGAGCATCCTTATCTTGGTACTGTGTATGGGCCTAATGGGTTTGGAGTGTTTGCCTGGGGACTAAAATGAGCTGCATGTTAACAAGACAAACCCTAGAACACAGAACTCCAGCCTGTATTTTCAGCTGATGAATGGCTGGGCAGAGATGCCCTAGAGAGTCAGCATGGGATGGCCTCTCCTGTCCCTCAGTGCCCCACACCAGGATCTGCTCTGAGCACCATTCCCTGGAAGGAGGAGTTGCAGTCCGGGGAGCATATACTGTGCTTCTAATGCCTTCCTTCTGCTCAGTTTTGGCTTCCTTTGTCAGACAGTTTGCTAACTGGAGACTTAAAACGAACAAAAACAAAGCCAAGAACCACCACTCCATATCTGTCACAGGCTCAGGATTGGGCACCTCTGACGCAGGGTTCTGCTTTGTGGTTTGTTCTAAGCACTGGATAAATTAGTTGTTGCAACACTTAATCTGTGACCTACTGAATCTCTGTTGCCACAGACCTTATTTGGCTCCATGCAGAGCTTTTGAAAATAAACTTTAGGAGAGATTTGTCCTATTTCACAAATTACCAGAAATCTTGACTGCAGTAAGTTGCTTAGGAAAAGAATCTTGTTGAGGCTTGATGTTGGCACCTCCAGGTTTGGGTTTGTGCGGGCTTTTTGGCACCAAGGTAGAAGAGAACCTTTCAAAATGAAGAACAACTGCATATTTGCTTGGGTAATTTTGTTTCTTCTGCTGAATTGTTTCTTTTAAATTACATCACTGGCTCCTAGAAATAAATGATCCGTTTCTTTCCCATTGGACATCACTTCCTTGGCGTCCCACACAGCCCCTCTCCCAGGTGTGTTGTCTGGAGGGGAACCGGGAGAGCGCAAGGACTATACAGTCAGAAGACCCTTCCCAAAGGCAGCCATAGAGGCTGGATACCTCCTTTCTGCCTGGGGGAGGAGTTCTGGCAGGTACGCCCAGAGAAGAAAGGAAACTCTGGTCCAGCGTGTTTTACCACAAGAATGCACTGTGCACATTTTTGTAGCATTAATTGAGCTGTTGCATGCCTGGCCTTGCCTCTGCAGCCATTCTTCCCAGAGCTGCATTGAGGAGAAGATGGGGGATCCTGAGTAGCCTTACCTGGGCACCAGCAAACAGTTTCAGCAGTGTAGTTAATGTGCCTCTGACACACCATTATGGGCGAACACTGAGCTTGTGCTGTGAGGTGATGTGCAAGGGAGGAGGGAAGGAGGGAGAGGAGTGGAATCGTAGAATTGTTTAAGTTGGAAAAGACCCCTGAGATCGTCAAATCCAACCATAAACACAGCATGGTTGAGTCCACCACTAAACCACATCCACACATCATAAATGCCTCCAGGGATAGTGACTTCAGTGCTTGATAACTCTTTCAGTGAAGAAATTTTTCCTAATATCCAATCTAAACACTGAGGCCATTTCTTCTTGTCCTATCAGTTGTTACCTGGGAAAAGAGACTAACCCCTTCTTGCTACAACCTCCTTTCAAGTAGTTGTAGAGAGTGATAAGGTGCCCTGAGGCTCCTTTTTTCTTGACCAAACAACCCCAGCTCCCTCAGCTGTTCCTTGTAAGACTTGCGTTCCAGATCATTCTCCAGTAGGTGGGTGGGAGTCCTACAAAAGGGAACAGAAAGGCCTGATGTACCAGAGACATGGCATGTGCAGGTGCCCCATGTTCTCCTTGCTTTGCCAGCGGCACCAGCTGGAACTCAGTTTGGCCCTACAGAACGTTTTGGGCTTTCTGTTGGGAAGCAGCACTACGAAATAATGTTATGGCACTTGTCATCCTTAACATGCCTGCCATGCCTTGGCACCGACTGTTTACAGCAGAGCATCCGGAGGCCAAGCAAAGATTCCCTTTTAAGGCCAAGAGCCACTATGAGAATTCCGAAGAAAAAGTTTCCCTGGCATGTAGGGTACATTCTTCTTTCCTCCTCCTCTTGAATAAACTATTAGTAACTTTTAAAAACAGAACAAGAATGAAGAAGCAGGGCCAAAAATGCTGCCAAAGACATTTTATGCTGCGCAGCCCCCTTAGACCTGCACAGCAACCAAGCCCTGGAGCTAACCCAGGGCGGGAGAGGGGAAGGATGAAGCTGAGATCAGAGGAGTCTGTCAGAGACCTGGGGCAAGAGGAGATCAGAATGGAGACTGTCTTAAAAAGTTTAGTCTCCTTCCCTTCCCCAGCCCAGGAGAAATGGACTGTCCACAGCACTTTTTGAACAACTGTACTGTATGATGCACCAGGATTTGGACTTGCTTTCCAATACCTTGCACAGCTTCCCTTCCCATGCTGATGTTCTTTCCTTCCCCAATCCTGCATGTGGATGTGTACATCCAGGATTTGTGTTCTGGGTGTGCTGTCACATGGCACTTTCAGCTGAAGACTTAGCAGTGATCTGGGTTAAAACAGGACATGGGATTGCAGAAAAATCTCCACAGAGGTGCTAATTTTGAGCTGTTTTAAAGAAAGAGGGGAAATACAAATATAATCTCTAGCTTTTTCCTCAAAGGAAGGGCAGCTCTACTGATGTTCAAATGAAGCTGTTATTCCCCTTTTCTTGCATGCTATACAAATAAATAAAGACACTGAATTACCAAGAAGGGATTTTAAGCTGCCTAGCACTTCTGAGTTTCCAGTTCTTGCTCTTAACTGAGGAGAAAAGACTGTGAGCTGCTGAGGTAGGAAACTGGACAGCCTTCAAGACTTTGTTCTTGACCTGTAAAAACTGGCACAACCTGCTTCTTCATTGTTCTTGTCACTAGGACTCGTAAATTTTAGCTCATAAAACTGTTTCCTTCCTGCTATGAATGGGTTCAGGACTCCCATACTTACGCAGAACATTTCTAACCAGAAACTAACTGATAATTTCTTTCCAGTAAAGGGCCACAGAAAAAAACATAAAGGTAAAAAGTAAATCTGTGAGCAGCTGACCCGATTTTCCTTACAAAGCCTTCTGTGGATGGCTGAAATCATTGCATTTTTCCTTTCTGCAAAGGGAGTAGATCAGAGGGGGAGAGCTTGCTTGTTAGAATTTTTTTACCTTAATGTGTTGTATTTTGTTCCACTCACATCGCCTTTGACTCCTTACCCAAAGAAGGGAAGAGGAGAGAAGCTAAAATGCAAATGTCCAGTATACCTTTAATTTTAAATTATAAAAACCCTTATTCACTGGAAAAATTGAAACAAAGTGTTCATAAAGACTGTGTTGTGTCAACAACAAAGCTTCTAAAAGACACTGTTAAATTGTTGGCCTACTGCCTCTCTCATTTTGTCTTTTAAGAAGCCAACCCTCATCCTCAAATTACCAAGAAAGTGGCTTTTGGCAGGAGTAATGATTCACTTTATAACACTTCATCAGTGGAGGATATTTTAAAACACAACACTTCAAAAAGAAAGAAGAAATTACAGGCTGAAAAATTGAAGGCCCAGATAGTTTGATATATCTGGTAGTTCAGTGTGTAGAGGTATACCTGGAATATGGTGTTGCTGTTGGAGACTGTAATCCACATAAAAGTTTTTAGTTGGAAATGTGCCATTTAAACCCCAAACTTTTCCAGATTGTGAACTATACAAATTGTAAAGTGCAAACCAGGTTACTTGAAAATAACCCCCAAACCTTCAGGTGATTTTTTTAAAATATAATTTAGTGACACATCTGTGGGCATCTGTGTTTTTGATCTTCCTTAAAACAGATTTTTTTCTTTTTATGCCACTTCTGCATGCATTGCTGTGAACTGGGGGGGTTGTGCTCTCCTCTGACCAACACTAATGGAATATGTCACAGCAGGATTGTCAGCAGTTGAGACCTGCTTTCTCCTGATTTGCTGGGGATTGCTAAGATTATAGCAGTTAACCTTGTGTAAGGAATACAGTTGCTAAATAACCCCCACAAAACCACACGACATTAATCACAAAATATGCATCTTTGTCCTTTAAGTTTCGTGATCTGTGGTGGTTTTCATCCTCACAGACCTGAGATGACTTTTTAGTTTTAACGTTTGCAAACAAGGAGACAGATTTGCCGTGTTAGGCTTGTCAGACCTGGTCTGTCAATTTTCAAATAGAAATCAGTGTGTTTAAGACTTTTTTAGTGCATGATCCCGAGGCACAGAGTGGTCAGAATTTTGCCTGGAGCTCTCGTCATCATCACTATAGGGGCTTTTTTTAAATAAAGTTTTTTACTTTCTGCAGTTACTCTTATTTCTGGTACTAAACCCACTTTGATATACCACACTGAAAAGAAAAAACTCACTGATTACATGTATTTAAAAAATAAAAAATAAATAGCCACTCATCCCAAGGACAGTTAGTTATATGTGAAGGATAGGAGAGGAGGATCAAAGTATCGTAATTTGTTTTTGAAGAGATTTCAATTTCAGATGCAGTGTAAGAAACCACACAGCTTGCTCGAGACAGCAAGAAATTATTATAGCTGTGCTGGTTTCCTCTGGAAAAAAAAACAAATCCTGAATTGGTAGAGATAATTTAAAATTGCATGATCAGTTCAGGGAACTTTGGCATTTAAAATACCGCTAGCATTCCCTCTGTGTGATCAGCCTGGCAATAAATCAGCTGTGCAGCACCAGAACCATGGATGCCTGGTACAATTCCAAAGTTACACATCAGGTTATCAAGCATGTCCACATAGTGGTCATTGTGTCTCTGATACTTCTTCAGCTAAACCAGATTGCTCCACGTGTGCTTCTTTCCAAACAAACCATGTTGTTTTACACTGAAGCACATCTTTAGCATTTGTACTATGAATAAACTTGGAACCTTACAGCCAGTTTCTGCTGTGAAATGGGAGTAATACCCTCAAAATGGTTTTGAAACTAAACACTTGGATCGTGCTTTAAAGATGCTCCACAGTGCAAAGTTCTTTAAACTAAGAAACTGCTGAGCATCTGATCAAGAAGGAAATGAGAGATTAGAGGAGGAGGATCTTTTTTAACTGAGATGGGATAAGAAAAAAAACTGGGAAATTGGCAGTTTTACTTGATCTTAACAAAGCAGTTAGACTAGGGAAAAAAATCATCACAGACCACTGGGCCTGTCACTTGGTGTGGAGTGTCTTACACATCTCTTTCTCCAGGCAAGCTTCCAGCTGCTGTGTTTTCTAGCTGAACACAAGGCTGAGTATGGAAGCCCTGCTAAGAGCATTAGTGACTGTACTGTCTTGGACTGGAGCCAGTTTGCTGAACCTTCTTCTAAGACTTTAGATGAGTGATCTCTCTTCTGCCATTTCCCATCACTTTTCCCTCTCTGAAACGTATTCGTGGGTGTGACTTGGCCTATGGCATCATATTCAATCGAGTCCCTAGAACCAAAGACAGACCTATCCCAGGAGTTGTCTGAGGAATTAGTTTGTACTCTGTTTTGCCTGTCAATAAAAACTGCAGAGTGCTGTCTCCTTGGATTCCTTAAAGATGTTTGTTTCCTTGGTAGTTAAGCACTGATAGACAGGATTTGGTCTGTCCCCTTGACACACCATGAAAACAGCTGCATAACAGCTATCCCTCCAACTGCTTTGGTGATACAATTGATCTGACATGGACATGTTAAGACAAATTACCAGAATTCACTTATTTTTGAAGAAAGACACTTGTAAACATGAATCAGGACTTGGGGTGCCTATAGCTGTGTTTTGAAAGGTACCGCTCTTTCTGTGGTCTTAGATCACATTTAGTTATGTTTTCCCGTAAACAAGCATCTACAGGTGATGGATTTTGGTGTTTCCTGAACAGAACAGTCGTTCTGGACACTTCAAAATTTTTCATATTTGTGTACTTTAAACATAAAATGAAAAATTAAGGAAGGCATCTTAAATGCTCACAACAAAGGAAATAATGGATGCTTCACTTTGTGCCTTTGGAGTTGATTCCAGCTGGTGTTTTCTTACAAATCTTTGAAAAAACAGCGAACTTAGAGGTTGGGGTGCATAGAGGGAAAGGAAGCTAACTCCTAAACTTTACACTATTTGGTAATTCTGGTAACTGTGAATGTATGAGCTTTGATTCATCTAGAATATTAATTCTTAATCATGTGTAATTGTGTTTCTAAACCAGGTTTTTTTGTACTGCTGTACGCTTCAGCTTTGTAAGTTTGTAAAAGAAGTGCTTTAAGTGTGGGCTGGTATTGATAGTTTCGAAACTAAACCCACAGCTTTACACCCTAGAGTGAATATGACTCAACTAATTTGAGTAAATCAATATAAACTAAGTTCTGCTTAATTGAGGGGGTGTGCATGATCCAGTTCAAAATTATGTTTTTAAGGCTGGAGGGTTTTTTTTAGTTTTTACTTACAGTATTTGTGCCATGTAGTGTCCCAGCTGCACTGCATAGAGAACACAAAAATCCACTGGTGTAAACAATTTCTGTGGTCTTGCTTTAGCTCTCAGCAGCTGCAAAAGGTTAACAAGTTTGTGCTGGCACATGGTGATGTGATATGCAGGTTTCTGTGGTGTGAATAAACTCTTTGATAGCAGTGATTATGGGCATTTTGCAGGTTCAGTGATGATACCCATGGGTCAGGTTCTTTTTAAACCAAACCAAACCTTTGGAAAGGGGCAGAGCATGGGATTCTTCAGGAAGCTTCTGTTTAAAGTACTCCAGTTCCAGTACAAGGCAATTGTGGAAAGACTTACACAATTTTATTGAAAAGACATGAAGTGGCTGCATGTACTAATCTAACAGAGAATTAACATTTGTGTGGAAATGCGAGAGGTTCTGGTTTTTGTAAAGGAATAATGTACGGTTGTTTGCAGTAGCAAACTTGTGAACATATTTAGTGTTGAATTTTTATTCTCATGAAATGGGGAGAAGATGTTGAAGTGAGGATGAGGCACACACCACTCATTCCTATGTGATGGAAGGCTTGCCTCAGCCTCCAGTGTCTTGCTTCCTTCTGTGGTTTCCCTTCCAAGCCTGGCTATGACAGACTGTCTTTGACCTCTTTGTCTCTCTCTTCCCTCCTCCACCTCCTCTCAGAAGACTGTTCTTAGCTGATGTGGCACAGCCCTAACCTGGGGCCCTTGGTTTAATTATCCTGAACTACAGCAAAGACAGAAACTCTATCCAAACTACTTCTCACTGATAACTTTTTTCCCTGAGTGTGGTTAATGTGGTTTGTCAAACCAGTCTCTGAAGTTGAAGGTATTTTCTGCATGACTGTTACTGGAGCTATAATTTTCTTTAAAATGAAATTATCCTTGAATGCCTGAATCCCATCCCCCCAAACCAAACCCAAAAACCACTAAATGTAGCAAATGCAAGTGTTTGAAGATGGGAATAGTTAGCTGACAATCAGGAACTGTTGTCTAACTGAGCATCCCTTCTGTGTTAAGAGCTTTGTGCTGAGGAACAACTGACTTCACATGTCTTAAAACATCCCTTTGTAGAGCAGTTGTGAGAATTAGTCCGGGTTGCTTCACTCAATAAATGTAAGTGACAAATCTTGCAGGCTCCACTTGAATTGGAATGCACTACTGTGGAAAAAGGAGATGTGCAGGAGGAGTTGAGCACTGAATTTCTCTTCACCAATACTGGATTTAGTTTATTTTCATCCTGAATTTGTATTCTTTAAAAAGATGTTTTATGCCATAGGCATCTTCTCTCTAACCATGAAACCCATGTTTGTCATTAACATAGGGAAAGAAAGTGTGACCATCTGTTCCCTGACAGAGACCTGCGGTGCTTTCTGAACATCTGTGTAAATGTATCGTGACGGTGTAACTGTATATTGTGCTGCTGTCACCAAGCTTTCCTTAGTTTTTCCTTGATGATGGCCTTTCCAAAATCCAGAAGTCCCTCTACTCTTAATTTACTGGTTGGAGACAAGTATGTCAAGACTCAATACAAGTTCAAGACAGTAAACAGTGGCAGTGCTGGTGATCCAAGTTATGGCACTGCTTTCCCGTGAAAGGCACATCTCAGTCTCTCCCTTCTGTGGTGTGGATGATGTGGACGATGGGTTTAATTAACAGATCAGATCAGCAAAAGTCAGGCCTGCGTGTACCTCGGACAGGAACACACAGTTGGAAGATTATTTAAAGTGTGTTAAGACCCAGAATGTGAGGTTGGTTTCCTTTGGATAGGATCTAGATGAGTTTTGACAGCAAACTTAATGCAGTTGTCTCCAAAGGTGGGCTTGTCTTGGCTTTACCAGTCCTTAAAAAACACTTTAACCGAAAAAGCCTGATGTTAACCATGTCCTGGCATCTCCTCCTTGTATTCACGTGATAGTGCACAGCCAGTATTGCCTTACACTTGTCCCTCACCATTAAATAGATCTTCTGTCTCTGCTTAGGGATTTTTTAACTGTAGAAACACATGGGTGTTTGACCACATAGCCTAGAAGACCAGAGTGCTTGACCCGCTGTTCTTCCTCTGAGGTCCTGCTGGTCCAGGACTGAGGTCCAGGTCCATTCTTTGGTCCAGGAATGTGGATTGAGTTGAGAGTCTAGCTTGAAGATGTTAAAAACAGAGTGAGAGAAGACTCCAGTTATTACAGCAAACACTTTACAAATGGGAGATGAAAAATCTCAATATGCCCTGGAGATAAATGCATTTAATGGAATTATTGTTTGTCTACTTTTATAAATCCAAATGGAAGGTCATTTCATAATGCATTGGATTTTAAAGGATTTTCAGAATTTTCAGATTTTCAGATTTTAAAGGATTTTCAGAAAAACACGAACTTGGTTCTTTCTGTCTCAGGTCTCCTAGGAGCTGAGAAAACAGGTGTTTTTGTGGTTATCACTGCTTCTAGCTGAAGTCACAGATGCTCACTTCAAGAAGGCTTCTGGTATCTCAGAGAACATAGGGCTGGAGAGCAAGGAATGCTGCTGTAGCTTTGAATGAGCTGCACCAGGTTTTCCAGCTGAGAGCTATCTTGCAGCAGCCTGCTTTTGCTGTCTCTCAGACTCCTGTTTTGCAGGTGACTGCTAACTGTAGGGCACAGCAGGTTGGTAGTCACGTTAGAGTAGCTCCTTCAGAACAGTAGTTCTGCTGTCACAACTGTGCACAGGCATAAAGAGAGGCCGTCGCTCTCCCAGTGGTTTGCAACCTAAACTGGCAAAAGGGCAATGGAGAATGGAGCAGCTCAGTCTCAAGTTTCTTGACGCCTTTAAAACTTCCACTGTACTTGAAAAAAGGGTCTGAGCTCAAATACACTTTTAAAGAAACTATCGCTTATTTTGATTTGAAAAAAAAAGAGCTAAGGGGAGGGAATGCAGGAGGAACGGTGTAAAAACAAATACTAGAGTTTGGATAACTGCTGCTTTCAGGTTTCTGTAGCTGTTCAACAGTAAAGGTAACCTTGCTGCTCTCTTTTTTAATCTTTTGCAGGAAGTCCAAGGGAAAGCCAAATGGTAAAAAGCCAGCACCAGAAGAGAAGAAACTTTACCTAGAGCCAGAATACACAAAATCCAGAATTACTGACTTCGAATTTAAGGAGCTAGTGATGTTACCACGAGAAATAGACCTCAACGAGTGGCTTGCCAGCAACAGTGAGTATTGCATTCATACAGCTCTGAGCTTGCTGTCTATTCCCGAGAAGGCATTCATTCACCCTTTTTACTGTTTTCAGTGCTTAGAGAGACTCTCAATGACTATTTATGGTTACTGTGTAATGCATGTCATTATACCCTGAATAGTAATTAAATTGTCTCAGGTACAACGCAGCTGTGCTCAGCAGCATGGAAGCCTTGATCGTTTCCTCTTTCCACCTCCCTCACTGTGGCACTGAGGGCATTAAAGTTTTGGATGTTCTTTGGATGCTAAACTGGCTGCTTCTGCATGTTTCTAACTCAAGCTACTGGCCTTCCAGAAGCATTGTAAACATGGTAGTTTCTAAACACTTGTACGTAAAGCAAGTCTTTTGGTTGGATTTCTCCCCACTCCTTTTAAGCTTTGGTGGAACTACTGTGGATTTAAACAGTAGACAGGCTGAAACTTAGACACAGGACTGACTACTGTGACTGAACGCTGTATCTGTGCATCTCAGTCCTGATTTACTGTACTTCCCAGTGCTTCCCCTGCCAGTCCTCACCTGCAGCTGTGGCCCACTCTTGTTTATGTTTTCAGCAGTAGGTGGTAGTAGCAAGAAACTACTTTAAACTGCATGTTAGGAAAGTTGATAGAGACTCGTTAAGAAAAAGTGAGGTGCCCTGTGAGAAGTACTAAGATGTTAAATTATCTCAGGAGATTTTTAAGAAGTAGATGTGTACTAGTTTTCATGCTGGTTCTTTTTACAAGGGGATGTATTGTGAGAACTATTAATGCTTTTTCTAGCCACTATATACTGAGTCTGACTTCAAAAGAACATAGCAATTTGTTTGCCTTCAGCTTGTAGTAGAGTATTCTACTGTAAAGGTGAGGCCGATGATGGAGACACTTTCCAGTCTTACTGCTTTGTGAGTAATGAGAGCTGATGCATCATGGTGCTTTCATCTTAAATACAAACAAGACCTTTCATTCTATATACCTCTTTGTTTTGCAGTTCATCATTAGGCTCATTTAGCTAAATCATGTTTGAATTCATATGCAAGCTCAAGACTGAGGTCACTTCACTTGCTCTATTTAAATAATTGTCTGAAGGATAACCAGTGTTGGAAAGTATTTTACTTCTGAATTTATTTCCTTTGTTTATTTTTCAGCAACAACTTTCTTTCATCACATCAACTTACAGTATAGTACAATCTCAGAATTCTGTACAGGAGAGTCATGTCAGACCATGGCAGTGTGCAATACGTAAGTCAATATTTACAATTACAAGGTTTCCATGTCTTCAGAGTTGCCTGGGGGAGGATATTGGTACTGAATGGCATTGGGCAAGTGTTTTACAGCAGGTCTGTACTTGGTGAGAATGTGTCAGCTGTGCATGTCTTCTCTCCCCTCAGCAGTGAAGTGCGGTGGGAATCTGTTTTTGTGGAGGACTAGAAGGATGAGAATCTTTGAGTGCTCTGAGCTGGTTTTATAAGGTCAGATCAGAGAGGCAAATTACCATGTGTGTGCTTGAGGGAGAGGGGAACAAGGATGTTAAGGGAACTTCCAGGTCCACCCATCCAGGAGCCACTCTGGCAGTCATACTTACACCACCTGAGCTGGAACTGAGGCCCCTTCGCAGCTACACACCCCACACTCACACTGTCAGACCAGGTTTCCTTACCGGCTCGACCCCAGGTTTCTCATAGCAGAGTCTGAGACGTCCTGATCCTTAAAACAATTAAATCTTGGTGCAGTAGCTAAATAACAAAATAATAGCCCGAGTTGCTGCCTCCGAGAAGGGACCCGGAACAAAGGAAACCCTGGGTTTTTATACCCTCACAGTCTATGCACGATAAAATCTGGAGATTTTAGCAGAGTCATCAGCTCCTGCTGTGTCTCTGAGTGTCCAGTCCCCTGGCTGGGCCACAGGTCCCCGTGCCCTTTATTATGCAAAGGGTCGGCAATTCACAGCCCCTTGCCTGGGGCTCCCACCACCCAGAGCTCAATCTGCAGCTGCACCCCGAGCTACCTGCACTGAATGTATTCCTCAACAAGGGCAAGGCAGAACTGTCTGTACTGGTAACAGTGCTGGGATTCCATAGGAGGCCGGGGAGAATAAGCGAATTGTGAAAACCTCAGAGGGTGCTTTTGATAGCTGGAATGCTGACAGAGCACCAGGCTGCTGACAGATAATCTCTAACCTGACTGTAAGCCACCGTCTTTCTGCCCGAGCCCCTGGGCACAGAGAACACAAGTGGCAGCTTTGCAAAGAGTAAGGAAAACGTTTTGCCTTGGCACTTTTCCACCTGTAGAATTTAGCAGACTTTTTTAACGTTGACTAGCTATCTGTTATGAAAGAAAGCTTTATAGTTTTACTGTACAATGTGAATATAAGAAAAAGTTAGCATGAACTCCTGCTCTTGATGAGCACAGTCCAACATGATGGAATATGAGATCCAGTCGAGTATGAATAAGCCTGTTGTGTTGTGGGGTTTTTTCCCTCCAACACGTGTTGATAGTCCTTTTCTTCCCTCCTCTTGCATTTCCTGGGGTTAATTTAATTGAGATGGATTTTAAAGCAGAAGACTGAGCAGTTAATGTTATAGTACGTCAATCAAATATCTCAGGGAATGTAGGCAACAGAACCAGAACTCTATATTGTATCTCTGACAATCATTACATAGTTCTTAGAAAGAAATCCTTGCTTAATTCACTGGGCTATCTTGTACACTTGAAATTAATATCAGAGGCTTTCTTTGAGAGCACTCTGAAGAATGCAAAGTGTACTGTGGATATTTTTGCATGTAAAAGTTGGAACGATAACTGTCAGTAGAGAATTAAAGGCCATGCTAGGGACTTTGAAAGCAAGCTGGAACAGAAAGTAATAAATCTCTGCTGGACCCAGATTTTATCAAAAGGAGACAGAATGTCTCTAAATAAGAAATGGTGATCAGTAAGATGAGTGTTTTGTTAACTCTTGCTCCCAAGCTTTCTCATGTTTAAATTCCTGTTGTAGCACTGGCTGTTCAAAGGACTGAATTTAACTGTTTATCCACTTGGCTGGTGGGAAATAGTGGTTAAAAGGAGGTGGTGATAGGGAACCTACAGTAGTTTCGCTCCTTTCTGCTCTTAAACGGTTCTCTGTAAGCAGTTTGTGCTGCAGAATAAAGAGAGGAAGTGCCTGTAGGCGGCTCCAGCTGTAGTCTGTATTTTTAATGGTGAGGAATGGTAGCAGAATGTTCCTGTCCTTTGTTTTGGAAAACTGAAAAATTGTGGGAATAACAGGAAGCATGTCTACATTTGGGCAAAGCACTTGAAACGGTTTGTGTGTAGCTAAATCATAACAATTTCAGTATCTTCCTGTGCTTGGGGCAGGTGGCTGATTCATGTTTGCAAGCTGTAGGCTGCATATTGGTTTATTCTCTCAGGTGTGTGGGTCTATGAAAAAAAACACCAAGGTGAGATCACCAAGCTACACACCTCAGTACAGTTCAGCTTTGAGGGCCCTGTTCATAATTGTGTTCTCCAAATCCTCATCTTTATGTTCTGCCTTTCCTAGCTCTTCCCTTTTGGAAGAGCTTTGCCTAAATGGAACATGGAGAACTGCCTCATAGATGCTCATTTGTTCATATCCAGTTATGAGTATGACAGTGTTTCCCCACCCCTTTCTTTTTTTTAATTAAAAATCTTAACCTAATGCAGTAAGGTAAGGATGTGCTTGTTCTGTTGTAGAAACAGGAGTCGCTCTGGTTCATTGTGCCTCTGACCTGTCTCCAGTATGTAAAGAGTGCCACCTAAATGTCAGTGTCTGTTACTGGTTAACCCGATGGACACTCCAGACGTAAACCTTCTGTGGCCATGATCTGTTTGTTCAGGTCCCTTGGAATAAAATACCATCTAGCTATGTAAGATGACCACAGAATTACAGTACCTTGGAATAAGGGTGCAGTTTGCCATGTTTTTCCTGTGCTGATTTTGTAGGTAGTTCTGTATGAAGGTCTGCATTCTGTTCCACTTTTATGTTTTCCCTGTCCAGTTCCTGAAGATGTGTTTTGGATCACACCATTCTGGTCACACTTAAGGAAGGCTTTTTGTATTTAAGGTTGAGAAGTAACTATTGAGAACAGGTTGGTTGTCAAGTTACTTTACATTCAAATGCACTGCAAATACCCAGTCCTACATTTAAAGTATTTGCTGGCACTAGAAACACTGGTTGCAGCTAAATATTTGAGGTAAGGATTTAATATCTCAGAGAAGCTCCAGCCAACTGACAAACTGCAGACAGATGCAGCTTTCAGCCCTCTGTCAGATATGTGAGATAGCACAGCCATCTGCACACAGTGAGGAGGAGAATTTCTGCTTACGGTCACTAAGAGACATCTGACCAAAACTTAGTCTCAGTATAGAACAGATGGAAGCCTTTACTGGCAAGGTGGGATAATGCCAAGAGAAACACCATAGTGCCCAGTTATCCTCAAAATTTGATGAGGTTGGCATGAATGTAACTTTGGGAATTACTTAATTTTGCTTATTAATATGATTATCACTTGTAAAGCAGGTACTGTATTTTTAACACAGTATTTACTATTTAGATTTATTATGCTTTATAGCTTATTATTACACAAAGCAGCTTTTAAGCACCATGAGCTGTAAACTGGTTTTGTAGCTGACATTGGGGTAAAACTTGTTCAGGTGCTGCAGTGAGTGTACCAAACTAAGAGCCAATATAAGTGCTGTTCATAAGGCCAAGACTACAAAACTCCTGAGGCATCAAGGATGGATGCAAACTTCTAGCAGCCCTCCTTTCAAGGTGTCATTTTAGTCCACTGAAATCCCTTAGTTGATAACTTTTTTTTCCTAATCTTAGTCTCCTTTCTCATCGCTACCTTGCCCTTAGTATCTCTGCATATGGAGGGTAGTTCCTTTTAGAAATCTTAAACTTCAAGTTTTGCTTTGTCTTATATTTAAATTTCCCCAGCCTGTATGGTTTTACATGATGGCTCCTTTCTCTTTTCCCCCATCCAAAATGTTCTTTAGCCCCTATCAAACCATCACAGCTGTTCCAGCTGCTGACAAGCACTATATTCCTGCCCTCGGCTTTCTACACAGCCCTTTTTTTGGTATTTCTACCAGGACTGTCTCTTCTTCCTTTCCAGGCAACCTAATCTCCACAGTATTTGCTTTTCCCTCCTTCCAGAAGCTTTTCTTCTTATATACCAATGTAACTTCTATTCTGCCTTGGTTTCTATGTTATCAACACAAGCACAGAATGTTTTAGAGGAAAAGGGATAAAATACATACATATATTAAGATGCAGCATTGTTAATTCATATGTGTTATACTTTATTATTTGCATCATAGGCTTTTCTCTGTTAAACCCATAGTCATTTTCCCCTGGAATTTAGAACGGAGCCGCAAATTCCTTGTGCTCTCCATACTGGGGAAGTTTAAATCTGCCAGAAATTATATGGGAAATAAAATAATCAAAATCTGTATCATGTGAGCACTTCTTGAAAAAAGTGCCTTTAAGTCTCATCCTCTTGTCCTTTCTGCTTCCCATCCATTCCCTAATATGGGACTGTGCTGTCACAGTGCCAGTATTGGAATGCAATTAGGCTTCTGTGCCCAGTTGAGCCCTTCCTCGGCCCCCGCCTGCTTCCTATCTTGTTAATGGAGATAACTCCAGCGTACCAGGTGCGAGATGTTCAGGGCATGTCAGGGGCTCCTCTCTTCCCCTAAGACCTGTGAAGTCTGTTCACAGCACCAGAAACATGAGGAAGACACATGATTCTAGTCAACAGGACAATCCTTGTAGTTATCTCCTTAGTTTTAATGATTCTTCTTTTAAATTCCTATTTTGCATAATCAGCCTAATTTTCAAGGAAAGGCAAAAAGGATATTCAGTGGGATGTTAGAGCAGATTTATTCACTTATATTTTCATGTAAGTGAACTTGTACAGTTGCCAAACTGTTTCTTTTGACTAAGATCCAATTATCAAGACTCATTTTTGTGCCTAAGGGCAACTCTAAACTATGCTTTCTGTCTTGCAGTTGAGGGTTTCTGCAGTGTGAGAGAATTGCTGAGGTACACACAGTCCAGCCTGCTTCTGCTCTTGGCAACAAGCACCGTCTTAAGACCCGAAATAAGGCTGAGTTGCCTAGGACTGTCTCACTTCAACTTATTGCAAGACTAGACAAATGAGGTGGCTTGTGTGTTGGTGCACTACATTGTGTAATTCCTTATATGTGGATTGTTACAAAGGAAGTAAGCAGTGATGAAAAACAAACATAGTCTATGCCTAAGGGCTCAAATGCCAGTTTTGATGCCTGACATAGCTCTAAAAAGAGCTTTTGACTCCTGTTTTCACCCACTTTCTCACCTTTTTATGCAATTTTGCAGTCAATCCTTGCTCTTTCTAGCAAATGACAGTGACCAAGCACCACATAGTGAAAATGAGCTGAAAGAAAAATTCTAAAACTTAAGTGTCTGCAGAAGCAGTTTTCAGTTGCTTTTCCTCTCTTAACTTGAACTATCTACTTATTTCTGCAGCTTCCTCTTATTTTAATATGGCTTTTGGCATGAACAGCATTATTAGTTTCTTCACCTCACCACCCTCAGGTCCCTAAAGAATCTTTTAGGGCAATGAAAACACATTCTAAATGAAAACTTTTTAGTTGCCATTAACATTTTTCTTTAGTTGCCTCAGGACAGTTCTGCTGGTCAGTACACATAAAACTTCACTTCCCAGGTGGCACATATAGATCCTTCAAGTTCATTGCAGCCTAGTCCTGTTAGGCCTAAGGTGGCTAAACGTCACACTGAAGTAATATTTTGTCTAGGGCTATAAAGAGCCTTATTCAGTGATTTGTGTGAGAAATGTTAGATCACAGATCATTAGCCAGCAGCAGCAGAGCTGGAGCTGAACAGACAGGCAAAAAGTAGTGCCCTGGCTTTATAGGCTCATGTTGGGTGTGATGTCTTTCTAGACAAGTTCTTTCTCATGCTCAAACCACTTCCATTCTTGCTTGCAGTCAGCAAACTCCACTAATGTTGTGTTCTGAGAAGACCAATGCAATGGATTTCTTATCAGCCCTATAATGATACAGGACTGTCCCTGGAGCTTAGGCTGTTTGAAGAAAGAGTTCATAAACTGGGACTCAAGACACATCTAGTGTGACATAGGCAAGAAAATACCAATTAAAAAGTGTTTTGCTAAATTCCTTATCTGTAAAACATTTCTCACTGTCTGCCTAATCCAGTGGATATCTGCTCCTGGTAACAGCAGGAGGTACTTTAATTAACTATGACTTTATAAAAAAGGGAACAAACCTTCAGTTATTTTATAGCCTTCAGATTCTCCATCAGGTGAGGAATGGCTGCAGTTAATCAAGATGATTATGGCTAACTGATTGAATTATGGTTGCTTTGGAAAGTCCACACAATATGGTAATGTCTCCTGTAATATCCAACAGGAATATTAAGTGGTGACAGAATCAAATGTATATTCAGTTGTTTGGCGGTGTGTGTAACTGTAAGGAAAGGAGCAGAGTTCAAGGGCATGCTGTTAGGGATGTGCAGAAGGGTCCTGAAAACTTTCCCCAAATTGGATCTTGGAACAGGAATTGAAGCACTTAAAATCGCCGCTGGTCCTTGGGAGCACCAGGTTGGAAAAGCCGGTGTTTTGGAGCCACCATCTGACCGTTTAATAATACTGCACTGCAAGACTAATTTATGTTCTGTGATGTTAAGCATCAGAAGTTCACCAGTTTATCACTGTGCAATGTTCTTGCCCTTTTAAAAATAGTTATATAATGCTTTCCTGTACAGTTATACTGGCTGTATCTAAACCCTCAGCCTGTCATGGATAGTGAATTATTGCTGCCTCAGCAAAGCTCCTCTCCTTGGAGACTTGTCAGCAGACTTTCTGTGCTTGGTACTGCCACCTGCACTCTGGCCTAAACCCATAGGGAGAAACAAAATTGGCCAACAGAAATTCAAGGTCTTTGATCTAGAAAAGAAGTGAATCTGTTCTGCAGCAGCTGTGATGTGTTTTGGTAACGTTGCAGCTGTTGTTTTATGTTATTTAGACACTGACCTCTCAGAGGAGTGGAGCTGAGGAGCCAGAGTGTGATGTGGTAACACTGTCCATTCTCTCCGCAGACAGTACTACTGGTATGATGAGCGGGGAAAGAAGATCAAGTGCACTGCTCCTCAGTACGTTGACTTCGTCATGAGTTCGGTGCAGAAACTAGTGACAGACGAGGACGTCTTTCCAACAAAATACGGTATGTCCGCTTCCTGGGGCTCTCTGTGGAGGCCCTAAGGAAAGCGAAAGTTGGCTTTCAGCATATGTATTACAACAAGACGGCTTTCTCACTTGTTTGTTTGATGATTTTGTTGTTGTTTTCTTTGTGTGTTTCTGTTGGTTTCTTTAAGGGAGATTTTAAGTTTGGTTCATTCTTGCAGTAAAAAAAGACTTGTGCTGTTGGTGCATGAACTGGGGTGAAAGTCTCACACACCTGTCTCCTTGGCTTCTGTTTCATCATCAGTACATCTCTCCCTTCAAGCATGTTGAGATCTTCTAGCCTGTGTTCAGAGAGGATAAAATTCTGAAAACAGTCAGCAGGTGTGTGTTCAATACAGCCTGCTGACAGCAAACTAGAACTCTGTTTCCATTAGAGCCTCAGTACATTAAGGGGGAAATAAACTGGATTGCCAGGAATGTGGCTTGCCTTCTTTGCCGAAGGTTCTAAGGCCTTGTCTCTCAGAGAGTTTGCAGTCTCCTTTCCCTAACAAAGATTAAATAACAATGTGATTTTTAAGAGCTGAAAAGCAATAGGAAAGTAATTTTAACTCAAATTTGTATCCTATCAAGATTGCTACATGCAATGCCTTTGTTTAAGGGGAAGAAAATAGAAACCTGAAGTTATTTGGCCTAATCAGGACTAAAAGCAGCTGGCTCCTTGAGCCACTTCAACAGGTAATTGGGAAACTAAGACATTACAATATAGAAAATACTAAGCTAGCAGCCTTTGCTTACAAGCAGCCTGATCTGGAAAAAGGCAGTATCTAGTGAGACTGTGCCTAGTAAGCCAGCTGCAGTTGTCTTCTGTTTTTTTAATATTCCCAAGGTCAGCAAGGGCACTTCATGCAAGTGATTGTCTGTGAGGTCAAGGGACACTTTAGACCAGTAACAGACTTTGCACTGTGCATCACAGGATGGCAGGTGTTGCTTTTTTGTTTGCCTCAGTTTCACTTTCAGTGTTACTAAAGTAGTTACCATGCAGGTCCAGTACTCCAGCACTTGCTCTAGGCGAGCACAGTTTCAGCTGCCTAGATAGAGATGCCTGATAGAAGGCACCCAGTATTTCCTTCCATTTCTTTCCCATTCAATAGAGTTTCAGCAATGAAATGAGGGAAGTCGTTATGTAAAATCAGCCAAACAGCTGCACACTACCAAGGCCCATGTACCTTGGCTTCCATTTCAGGATCTGTGAATTGGTTTCCTGGAGAAAAATTTGCTACTCCTGGACAAACTAGATAAGGACCTAGAAGAATCATTATTTTTACAGCCAGTAACAAAAAATGTAGTGGTTTTAGAGAAAAATTATACTTGCTTCATGATCTTTGAACCCTTAGGGTTTAAAATTTAACTTCAAATGAAAATGCTTAATACCTCCTTAGATTCTTCCCCTGAATTCCTGTAAAGAAAGATGATAGGATGATAGAGGACCCTCTAGTTGTCTGCTGTATATGGTGGGCTAGTTGCTGTTACCCACAGGTCAGCCCACCCAAATGCTGCTGAGGAGCTGATGGTAAGCAGCTGGTGCTGTCATGGTGTTTCTCCATCTTCCTTTCAGGCAAGGAATTCCCAAACTCATTCGAGTCCCTAGTGAAGAAGATCTGCAAGTACCTGTTCCATGTGCTGGCCCATATCTACTCCTCACACTTTAAGGAGACTTTGGCACTGGAGCTGCACGGACATTTAAACACACTCTACACACACTTTATCCTATTCATCAGGGAGTTCAACCTCGTGGACCCTAAAGAGACCACCATCATGGATGACCTCACAGAGGTCCTCTGCAGCAGCAGCGGGAGCAGCAGTAATGGGAGCGGCAACGGGAGCAGCAACAGCGCAGGAGCACAGAACCATGTGAAAGAGAGATGAGCCCTCCTACAGGATCAAAACTAACATTAAAAACAATATTATCTATTCTGTGTGTATGTGTATGTATATGTTCAGATATACATACAGACATATACAGCGATGAAAGCTGAAAGCAATGATGCTGCCACCACAGGACGCGCAGTCGTACAGGACTGTACGGAGCTTTGGGTTAATGCGCCAACTGGCGAGAAGTTGCACCAATTTTATTTTATTTTCTCTCCACTCCTCCTTTTACCTATTCAGATGGAAGATGAGTGCTGTTTTTAGAGAAGAGCCAAGCTTGAGAGTGGGGCCACTCTTGAATTTTTTGGTTGGGTTTTTTTTTTTTTTTGTTTGGTTGGTTGGTTGTTTTTTTGTTTTTCTTTCTTTGGTCTTGAGTGCAAGCCCTTTGGTCTTTCTAGGCTGGTGGTCCTGCCATTTAAAAATATCTATTATACTATAAGAAATAACTTTTACTTGGAAGTGGCTTAAAATGCAGGTTTGTTTGGGGTTTTTTTGGGGGGTGGGGGTGGTTTTTTGGTTTGGTTTTACATAGACTGCCTCTTAACCCTGCCAAAAGCTCCCCCATTGAGTGCATCTTGCCCTTTGTTAGCTTGGAATGGGAAGAAACTCCTGGCTTGACTAGAGTAGCAACTAGGGGCTTGCTACGTGTTGACAGCGGGCATAATTCTCCAGTTGGCCCATCTATGTGGTCAGAACGTGCAAGAGGATCCACAAGCCTTTCTGCTTATTGCTCCTACAGTATATATACTCTTTCTTCTGCTCCCCTGCCTCTTCTTTTCCCAGGCACACCTCTACAGGTAACAGGAGTAAGATCACTGCAGTCCAAAACCCGTGTGCCAGAGCCACCACCTTTTGCTTTCCATTGAACAGAGGCCCGGGGAGGGGGGGAGAAGGGTGCATTGAGTCAGTCACCGCCTGTGCTAGAAAGATGGCTGTTGGCATAAAATTATATTGTTGGCTTATTTTAGTTCATCTGTTCTATAATAATAAAAACGAATCTATCAGCCACAAGCTTTGTTTTTGTGTTTGCAGCGTCAAAACTCAGCAGACTCCACCCCTGCAGCCTCCCTCTCACCACTGAATGCTGTTGGCTCTGCTCTCAGCCAGCTTTATAAATAATGGGTTGTCTTCCACCCTGTAATCTTACACTTATAATCAATTCCTTGCTGCTTCCGGTAGCCGTGGGAACCACCTCCCCAGATAATCTGAAGATAAACAACACTTGGAGAGAAACAAGTTTCCTGTTAGTACATATATCCATTCTGCAAGTGCTGTGGGTTCCTGCATATCTTAGAGCAAATACTGTATCACAGCATCTCTGGATACGGTATTATACCGGTATTGTAGCTGGACAGTGATACCACTCTCTTTCCTTCACATTTCCACTGAATTCTTGCAGTCAGCATTGGGAAAAAGCCAAATGTTGTTTGAATTGTTCCTCTATCAAATCTGTGGCAGCCTCTGAGAACTGTTTGTTACTGGTTTTGGTCATTATCCTGGGATACATGCAGGATTATTATAACTGACCTGGCATGAATCCTAGAAGGTTTTTCTGAGTGAGGTCTGTAGCTGTAGTAAAAGTCAGTAGAGAGTAGGAAAGGAGAACAAGTGCAAAGAAAAAAGTGAAAGAAAAGCACAACCAAGGGGTGAAATTTAAAAAAAAAAAAAAAGGATGAGCAGGAAAGGAGGAATAAAAAAAAAAGCATAATCAAGAAAAGAGCTTGTGAAATGTGCAAGAGCAACAACACATAACAAATGTGCAAGTGAGAAAAAGAGCAATAAGTCATAAAAGTGAGCAAAAAGGCACAGGAGAAGGAAATAGAGGAGGGAAGAGAGGGAGTGAAAACAACCTCAAACTTTGTGATCTCAGGCTTGTCCTGTGTTTTTTGTCTCTGGATTGTGGGTAGTTCGCAAATGTGCCAAAATCCCGCTGACCTGCTCAGCTGGGCGCTGCTAACACAGGCTGCTCAAGAGCACTCCTTCCCCACCATGTCCTCCTGCTACAGCCTCCATATCCAGACAAATATTTCCATTCAGTCTCCATTCATGCTGAGGTGAGCCTTTAAATTAAAATTCCCTACACCACTGTCTGAAGGGAAAACCAGAGGTCAGCAGCAGCAGTCAGAGCAGTGCCATTTGTAAGGCCCCTCTGCTACTTGCCCTGAGAGCACACAGTAGCATTCAAGGTAAGAAACCAATAGCAAGAACAACAACTCAAACCCAAGTAATATCTGGTAATTTATGATCTACCTGTAAAAATGCATTTGCAGTTGTCTTGTCTTAAAGACCATTTAGAAGTGATATGCATTTGAGAAAGGCTTGACTTGAACAAGAGGCAGTTCAACCCTGGAAAGACTGACCTCACTACAACTCCTAATTTCCAGTCACAACACAGTGATGTCTGTATCAAAAGCAAGGGTGACTATACCTTAGCTTCCCATAGGAGAACTGGCAGAACCTCACAGGAAGTCTGGGAACACAAGTGTTGGTGCAAAGCAGCAAACCATTAATTCATCTACCAGAGAACAGTGAAGTACCACGTTACCTCTAGAAGAGCCTGCTGTTGTTCGTGGCAGCTGTCCCGAGTTTACTCTGCAGGCATTTGATATTCCTGAAAGCACAGACACTTCATCTAGCAGGGTAATCGCTTTATATTTTACAACCAGTTAACAAGAACACAAATAATGAATCCTATTTTAGTGTAGCCTATCTTGTTGGGTTTAGCAGTGGGAATAAGGAAAACACTGAAACAGTGCCAACACCCGTGTTCTTCTTGTCAGGAGTAAATGTTGCTGTAAAGCTCAGCCTCAAGGCGTTGAGCATATTTCAGAGGTTACTGAATTACACTGTAGTAACATTAGATGCAGAAGTGCCACTGAGCCTTCAAAGCTTGTCAGTGGCTTCTTGTGCTTGCAATGTCACTCATGACCCACACTGTAAGCACTGAGCCTGAACTCCCCTGTATCTAAAAGACAGGCTTAGGTCTTCTAACACTGAGGAAATCTTCATATTGCTGCTTTAAATGTGTTTTGTAAATTGTTCAAAGTGCTGTCAGAACAACAGAGACCTTCATTGTCCTATATTCAAGATGCCCCCCCACCCCCAAAGATCATGACATACCATACCATTGTTTAAGAGTTGCTAAATAAATAAGATACCCCAGAGAAATAGTTAAAAAATGTGTCTTCTAGTATTGTTTGGCTATCTACATGCACACACCCCCACTCTGCCAAACATGCCTTTTACAAGCCTTGTCTTGTCAAACTCTCAGCTTTACACCTGCAATTTCAGAATCCTTAACCAATTTTTGAGTCTAGACCTACGGCAATGAGCCATCATAGGGCTAAAGTCTTTCACTTAAACTCAACAATAGTCATATGTATGTTTTGTTGGATCATGTTCCTGACGTTTGGTGCTCTACACACACGAGTGATGTGCTGAAGAGCTGAGGTTGCATAAATTTATAGCAAGAGTGAAATGTTATATCAAGCTGAAATTCCCCCCCTCCCCCATTTTGTCACTATCCATAAGTCTCTGAGGCTGGAGCATCCTTAGGAAATCCAAGCATAAGTGCCTGTAAATACAAATAGGAAGAACAGAATTTCTTCATACGTGCCATCTGGAATAAATACCAGCAGCAGGTAAGCAAGCACCAAGGTCAGAAGCCTGTGTCTGTTACATGGGCTGCCTCTGGCCATTCAGGGAATGGGACATTGGAACAGTGCTACCAAGTCTTTTGCACAGAGAAACAGCCACCTGTAGCTTTAACCTCAAGGCACTGAAGCTGTGCAGAGATCAGCAGACCAGCTTCACCCGAACCCTAAGGAAAGTCCTGTGTTAGCAAGCTCTAAATTGAGTAAGGCATCTTCTATTTCAGTCCAGCAAAATCAGAGCTATGCCCTTCTTCCTTGGCTGAGAATTGCAGAAAGTTATCAAATCTGAGATCCCATAGAACACACTCATTTTATATATGAGTAACAACCTTTTGACCAAGAAAGTTAAGAAACTCAACCAGAAAAGAACACTTTGCTGACAAGAAGATCTGAGGAGAGAGAAAGATGTGTTCTGGCTCTGAGGTACCACCAGTTCTGGCCAATCATGTGCATACCAGGATGCTCCTGGAAGTGATCAGGAGCTAAAAGTGGATGCTGCCAGGTAACAACTGGCTCCTGCACATTAGCAGAAGACTGAAGGACTGCCACAGAAACAAGCAATCCCATAAAAGAACAAGCCAGCTTTATGAAGCTTACTAAGCACGCTGATCTCATCAAAGCCACGCTTCATCAAACAAGCCTTTGCTCACATTCACTGTGCAACTTGTCCCAGCCAATCCTTAGCTCACCATTTCAGCTGTCAACAGAAAGACTTGAACTCAGAAATACTCTTCCATTATCTAAACTGCAGACAGAGGAATATGTTGTTGTTTTATTCTGTTCAAACCAACTGAAAAAATGAAACCAACATTTGTGTATGTAGCACAAATGGCAACACCAGGCATTTTATATCTTGTTCTATTGCCCAGTTGCTGGCAGTAGTCACAGCACAGGTTCAGTAGGGCAAAGTTATCCATGCTGCTGGCCAATACCAGTGTCTGAATATAAGCCCAATACCTGAAGGATTTCAAGGCAGATGTGGTATCTTTACATGATATAGCTGTATGCAGTATAGACAATTCCCAATATTCCCAATGGAACCAATGATACAAAGTGAGAAAAACACCAAACAGCTGGCAAAAAACCCCTCAGTGTGCTAATGGGGTCTCTATTCTTATGGACAGAACTGTTTTGGTTGTGACAGCTGATGTGAACAATAAGACTTTTCAAAGCTAGGTTAGCATGTGACTCAGAGAAAACAGAAATTGTTGTGGCCAAGCACTCGGATGAGAGAACACTCAGAGAGCTTTGTCTGGCCAAGGGGAAAAAAAAAGAAAAAAAAAAAAAGAAAAAAAAAAGGACTAGCTACACTTCTTTTTGTGTTGTCCTCTGCTAATTCTTTTCATTATATCTAAAAAGGAGGCATTAAAATACAGATGCTTTCCCATACACCAGTGCAGATAGTTAATATTCTTTCACAAAGTGGTTCAGGGTCCCTCACATAAACCTCCTCCTCCTTTTAATGGTCTTTAGGATAAATCAAAAGAAAGAGAAAGTAAAAAAAGCCTGGGCTAGACAGGCTTTGCACTCAGTGGAGACCAACCCACTGCAACATCAGTGCAGATACAGAAAGGGCAAATGCCACCTCACAGAGGATCTCAGCTTCTGTGGAAACACTGCTTCAACTTGACATCAGTAAGGCTTAGAAGACACCTGCCCCGAAGCAAGTACTGCCCTCAAGGACTGCAAAAGGAAACCTAAACAAGGAAAACAAACTGGTTCTGGACACCAGACACTAATTTAACTACCACACTAAACTTGTGGAGTAGTCCAGGGTTCCCCCAGAAGGGCTTTAATGCCAGTGCACAAGGAGTTGCAGGTGAACCCTCAGTCTGATAAATAAAAGAAAGGCTGTACAGCTCTCCAGCACCACATACTCATCCAGCCCTCTAAGGGCCACACAGCAGTCACAGAGTCCTGCTTCTGCTGCTTTCTGCATGGACTGAATTCCTTTAGGTAAGACTTTTACTTGAAAGCTCTAATTTCAAGCAGGAAATTTCCTTTTTTGCACTCTCTTAATTGCACTTGACAAAGTATCAAACATGAAAACCTGATTTCCATATCATTCATTCCCAAAATCATCTCAAGGAATATTTTTTCTGTTCCTAAGCTTCAAAGCTTAGGTAGAAGAGCTGCCTCTCTCACGTAAAGTCTGGCAGACAATGAAATAGCTATTAATACAGAAATTCATCCCACTTCTCTGTCTTGGCCAGCCTGAGTTTTTAATTTAGTTTTATTACATGATAATGCTGGAGCTTTTACTGTTTTTGTGTGACAGTATGTCTGATTTTGGATGACTAAATGCAAGGGATAATTTTACTCGGCAAGGTGGAAATACACTAAAGTGCTCTGTAACAAATTTGGGGACACTGGTATTGCATACAGCCAGAATATCTACATCTGGCTAGTTAAACAATTTATTTTTATGAATAAGGAGAACCCTGTGCTTGGCTCCACTTAAAAAAAGATAATCTAGAACAGGAAAGTGACATTAAATAACCCAATATTTTTACCTGAAATCTATATAAAACCTGTAACAGAAAGAACTCTGTGTTCTTTTTAGCCAGGTTTACTGACCCTTAAGGTGTTAAGAAGGTTGATTTCAATCCTTGTGATTATAAAACCTGTCTTAACAGGAGTAAATATGAGAAGCAGAAGACAAGTTGTGCCTGCAGACCAGCTGTACCCACTACAGCAGAAATATGAAAACTTCAGCTACCTTGAGAACATTTTCAAGACAGCACATTTTCAACATATGCATTTGAATAATCTTACCAGTTTAAAACTGATTTAAATTGGCTTATACAAAATCTACAGAACAGATGCTGTGCTATGATCAGTGTCACAGTCTCAGCACGTGAGGAGGACTGCAGCATGGATGGGTAGTTCCTAGCAAACCTTAAAACAAGATGGGCATCAAGACCTCAATATCATCATTGTTCATTTATTGTTATACAGTGACAGTCACTGTCTGCAGAAGAGCAAAGAACCAGTATTTCCTTGAATTGCATCTATTGACCCAATAAGGTTTGTGCATGGAGTCCCTCATTTCACCTCCCAGAGGATGACATTAGGAAGTAGATAGCAGGAAGATAGTCAAGCACACAATTCCTGGACAGGTAAGGCTCCTTCCACGTGAGATTTTCAACTGCAAAGCCACTACTAGATTTCAAGACTTGAGGCAGATCAGTTCAAGCTCACACAAAGTCAGCTCTGAGGCACCAGAAAACTGCATGGTGTCCCCTGAATCAAAAGCAAAGCCTGGTCCCTTAAAACTGTGAGTGATTCTGAAACGGATGTGCAGCACAGAGATACAGGGTATGTTTGTATCCTCCCAGCCACAAACCCCCACTGCACACAATAATGGAAAGCCACATTTCAGACATGCTACAGTAAACAACTGGAGATGCTCAGGGAACAATCAGTACCTACTCTGCTCCAAGTCAAGCAGAGCCAAGCCTGAACTTCCTTGCTGAACAACTACTGGGCTCCCTGGCAAAGGGAACCGCTCTGTGCTGTGCATGCAGATGATGCACCTCAAGCAGAGCCACTGAAGAGGGAAGGGGCATTTTCCAGACCTTCATGAAAATGCAGCCTGAGATCAGCTGTCACTGCTTTTTGCCACTCACGGTCTCACTGACCTAAGTCAGTTTGTGCTTAGGGGCCAAGTCAGGACTGGAAGGACCTGGATGCTAATTTTGTGGACTCCTGCTGGCACCTGGCTGGGAGCTGGTTTGACATCTCCACAGAGCCAGTCCTGCCACACACGGATGTTCATGGACCATTGCGGTGATAAGCTGCCCTGCAATCACCTTTCTTCTGCCTTACATTGAATTTAGTAACAAGACGGCAACCTTGTGAATGCAGCTAATCTTGTGGTGTAACCACTACCTGAATGTGAAAGCACAACAAATACTCCAATCCATAAAGGAATTTTGATTGGATTAGAAGCCCTCTGTACTCCATTATAATATTCCCAATGAAGGCAAAAAGCAAAACTACATCTGGAGAAGAGAGATTAAGAACGCCATTGTAACTGTTTAATTATCTGTTATTACTGGATTAACATTAATTTCTGATCCAGGTGCTCCTCAGATAAATAGCTCAGGTAGTTTATAACAGCAATGCTTTACTTTGCAGTGAAAGAATTCTGGCCCAAGAAGTGAAAACACAGGCTCTTTTTAAAGCCAGATGTATTCAAAATGAAGGAAGTTTAAGCAAGACTCCATCTGCCTGTCTCTTTTTCTTCCCTACTCCAAACTTTTGAACTGCTTCCTGATTTCAAGCAACCTGCAAGACAGATAGGAGTTTCAATTCAATTAGGAAGTTTTACAAGCAACACTTGAAAGGGGAGAAAGCATCTGTAAATGAACCCTTAAGTTTCCTGAGTATGGAAAAAATCGTGTCCTGCACTTCCATGTTACTAGATGCCAAAGAACCTGCACAAGAACACATACTCATAGAAGTCCCCAAAGACAAAGGTACAAAGAGCTCAGAATCACCCACAAATCACAAATGGTAAGAATTTAGCTTCCAAAAGGAGGGCACTTGTTTCACTGCTTGCACAACTGGGATAGTCTGCATGATCCAGACTTTCTCTGCAGTCTCTCAGTTGGCAGATACCACACTGGATCTTGGTGCTCTACCACAAAAAAAGACAAGAAATGCCAAAGCAACTTTTCTTTAATTATCAAAGATAGAAATATAGCCTTTGTATCTGCAAAGAGCTAGCCCAAAGAGATGTGCTGAGAAATGAAAGAACCTGTCTTTAGGGACAGGACACTGAGGAGATTTGCAGACCTGCTCACTGGAACGCGCTCTTGATAGGTTAAGATCTGGATTCAAGTTCCAGCCCAAGCCATAGAGTTCCTCTGAGAGAATCACTGACTTGATCTTCATCTCAGTTCCCGAATCTGCACGAAGTGGACAACAGATACCTCTTTTCCTTCTCCTTGTCACACCTACATGAAGAAAGCTGATCCTTGCTACACTATCAAAGAACAGAACAGACTTGTAGCTTTCATGTGCTACTGAAACACGTCTCTACAACATACCACAGTATTTCTCTGTCCAGATTCCTGTAGTAGTGGGCTCTACTTGACCTTTTCCTTCGAGAAGGACAGGGTTATTTATGGTTCTTCCCCTCATGCAAACAGACTCTGATGTTTAGCTGTGACTCTGTTACACCAAGACTGAATGCTGTCATCTCTCTGCAAAGCTCTGTAAAAGCTACACAGGCTAGAGAGAGGCATATCCACACCTCTCTCTCCTTTCCTGCCTCTGCATAGCACCACTGACAGCAGGCACATGATCCAGCTTGTAAAAGTCTTTAGGAAGCAAAGAGAAAAGACAGTGTCTTTGCTACTCTGTTCTCTCTGAGGAAGGGCCTGTGTTCTAGACATTGCTCTTCTCCATGCCAGCTTATCACCAGGGCATTGTACAGGGCCCAGCACAAAAGCACTGTAGCACAACTGCCTCACATCAGCAGTTGCCCACATCAGCAGTTGCCCACCATATTCTGTCTCTCTACAGGATTTTTGCATGCTACAAAAGTAATCTTGTTTCTCCACTGCTCTTTTGTGGAGAGTGGAGCACCAGCTTTCTATGTCTCACTGCCATTGCCACATTAATTCGAATCCTCTCAGTCCTTTCTAATGCATAAATCACAGACATTATTGGTCCTCTTTTAAATACCAAGCAGCATGAACACTATTCCTCCTTCTCTCAATGTTGATTTGTGTCTCAATTGCCTGAATCGACACACGCAGCTCCCCCTACTGGGGCAGTGGCTATGGAAAACTCTGCACTGATACTTCCTAGGACAGGACCAGAAGGGCACACACAGTCTCCATGTGCTCATTAAAAAGATGGCCTAACCTGGCCTAAAACTGTGTTTTCCTCTACCTCCTTTAAACCATCACCCCAGCTGATGCACTTCCCTGCTGCAAAGTGCAATGTGCTGTATGGACCCTGCGGAACACAAGGAGTCTGAGGAACTTGTCTGTATGATGATAAAAAGAGGCTGCAGAGACAGGCACAGTGTTCCTTCTGCACAGTGGGATTGATGCCAAGCCAGAGCACAGCACGGCTTGGCTGGGGATTGCAGAGGCACGGCAAGATCTATACTCAAGCCTGAGTCTCTCCTTGTAATCATCCTCTTCTCCCTCAATGACTCGGAGATGTCAGAGTTCAGGGCTTACCTCAGGTACTACAAGCACTACAGTAACAGGGGATTTCCAGGGGATTTGAGGATTGCTTAGCTATGTTCCCACAGAACAACATGAAGAATTTAAGTCAGCACACAAAAATCTCAGCCATGGTATCTGAACTAACCACTAGAACCACTTTCTCTAGGCATGGATGGCAAGGTGCTGCAGGTTCAAAGCTGTTGGAAATCCCAACAGTTCTCTCACACCACCTGATATCCAAACAAGACCTGGTGTACCCTTAATGACTCAGCTCTCAGGTGGGGGTACCGTGTGTACACAGGGTAAGTACACAGCTGCAGCACACAGCACTGTGCTGCAGGACAGTTTGTAGTCATGCCACCAAACCAAACCTTCATCAGACAGAGAACTTGCTAGTTCTCTCTTCACCCATGTCCCCCCCTGTTTGCTGCAAGGATACAAACTATATGTATGCCAGGACTTTACAGGGACCAAGACAACCACTAGTTGCTCAGACCTGTAGTAGGTATACAGGCCTGTACTGACCCATGCCGCCATTTGGCCTAGGATTCTTATTTTAAATAGTGTTTGAGTAATGTGAAAAACTGTTACAATTTACCCTGTCAAGGAGAAAGGCACCTCCAAGCCTAGGAGTACGTCTATGCTGCCTCAAATACACAGACACTTCAGTTCCTGGGAACTCTGAAGCAGGAGTGAGAGAATCAGTTCTGCAGGGATACCCAAAGCATCTGCAGACAAGCTGGCTCTGGAACTGGATCCAGATGAGCTGCATTAGCCTGGAGCTGTGCCAGTTAACAGAACTCAAGCACTTCCCACACCCAAACCAGCTCAATTACAGCAAGCTCAGGCATCTCTAAGCAAAGTGTTGTTTTCAGCCTCTCAGCAGACACATCTGCACTCTCTGCTTTTGGCACCTATGGGGAAAGCAGCAAGCTGCCTGTTCCTACTGCATGAAAAGGAGGTATCAGATTGACCAGAAGGTTTACTATCAGACACTCTGCCTTGCCTCTCCATTGCCTAGTGCAGTGAAAATAAATAAGAGATCACAGAATCACAGAATGGCCTGGGTTGGAAAGGACCTTAGAGATTATCTAGTTCTAGCCCCCTGCTGTGGGCAGGAACACTTTCCACTAGACCAGGCTGCTCAGAGCCTCATCCAACCTGGCCTTGAACACTGCCAGGGATGGGGCATCGACAGCTTCTCTGGGCAACCTCACCACCCTCGCAGTACAGAATTTCTTTCCGGTATCTAATCTAAACCTGCCCTCTTTTAGTTTGAAGCTATTCTCCCTTGTCTTGTCACTACATGCTCTTGCAAATAGTCTCTTTCCATCTTTCTCATAGGCTCCCATCAGGTACCTGATATTTTGCAATATTTATTATTTGGATAACAGCAGCATTTAAAGGCTGCATCAAGGCCAATGCCAAACATCATTCCTGGACTAAGCTGTAATCCTTCTTCTGAAGACCTTATAGAACAGCAGACAAGCCATTTGAAGGAGACAACATACAGAGAAAGATGGTAGCATGAAGCAGCCTGACCAACCACCAAGCTTATCAGTTTTAGGCAAAAACCAGCTCTCCCTCACACCTCTTATACTGCACCCTCTACATTGTTGAGTGTCACAGAATAGATGCACTGCACGCACTGTCATCAGAAACATAATGAGTGTAATCTCTCTCTATATGAGAGGCAGAAACTCATGGGGCTGGCTCTCCACCTCCATCCCCACAGGAGGACCCTGCTGTCCAAGAGGATTCATACTCCTCCAGCCTTATTTCTAGGGCAGCAGAGAAGCTGCTATACTATTCCCAGAGCTTCCAGCACCTGACCACTCACACTGCTACATGAGAGGATCACAGAATCATAAAGGTTGGAAAAGACCTCCAAGATCGAGTCCAACCACTAACCTAACACTGCCAGGTTCACCACTAAACCATGTCCCTAAGCACCACACCCACACATCTTTTAAATCCCTCCAGGGATGGCGACTCCACCACTTCCCTAGGCAGTCTGTTCCAATGCCTGACAACCCTTTCCATGAAGAAGTTTTTCCTAATTTCCAATCTAAACCTCCCCTGGCATAACATGAAGTTGGTTCCTCTTGTACTAACTCCTAAGTTCCCACTGATGTTCTGCAGCGTGGCTGTTCAAACCCTTGTCCTCAGTAGAGGACAAAGGAGCCTGATGCTTTCTGAAAGACCAGGTGAGAGGAAGGTTGGGTGAGATCTCACTTCCGCACTTCCACTTACAAGGACTGCTTCTACTTTCCTACTTTCTTCTCTTGCTGTCAAACCAGACAAGATCTCACTGTATGCCTGGTCAAGATGCCGAGGGCCCTGTCAGCAACTGCCGAGTCATTATCTGTACATGGATGAAAATTAAGAAAAGCAGAGAATCTGGGAGAGCAGATAAAATGCAGTATAAGAACAGAGGAAAAATTTGGGGAGGTGCATAACAATCTTGTGCTGAAAAGGCACCTACCTAAGTCATATGACAATTTAGTATCAATGTCCAGGACCTAACGGAGCAGCAAACAGATCCCATTTTGGTCAGGTCTCTCCACCATCGCAGTGTGGTCTCACACTATAAGCACTGACCCCTTCACCACTGACTCTCAATATAGTTGCAGCACCAAGCCCTAGCAAGCTGAACTAATCTAAATTAGAAACAAGGAAAAATAGCAACATGGACTTTTACCTCCTTCTTTGAATGCAATTCATAATTCAACCAACACAGGTCTCTGCCAAATGTGGCTTCTGGGGTCTTCCCACAGCTTGGTAACAGCCAAGAATAGGGCTGCCAGCACCTGGAAAACCACCAGCTCTGATGTGAGGCAGACTGCAGGCTGCACAGAGTCTATTTACAGCTGTAAGTTACAAACTATTTAGTCTCCCATACACACACACTTATGTTACACATTCAACACAAGGCAAGGGGCATGAAGGGAAGAGAGCTGTGCTTTCTCACATACCTGCTTTTACAGCACAGAAAGAGGCATCCTGCTTTCTGCTCTTACTCAGCCTAATTAAGATTTCAGTCCCCTCTATAAAGTGCTGACAAAGCCATCATTGTTGTGTCATCCAAGTATCTGGCAAATAAACACCTTCACACTGATTGGTTAAGGTTGTTATTTGAATCTACTCCTGGGTTCCCTATAGAACAAACTCCAGGAAAAAAAAGATCAGAAGTCTCACAAGCCACACCATGTATCACAGACCCCTGTGCTGGGTCCAGGTCTCCTCCCCACAGGGTCATTCCAGGGATATTTCTGAGCTACCTGGATGCAAGCAAAAGAATGTGCTTGACTCTGACATGAAGTATAACAGCATCTGACTAGCTCACATCAAGAAGTCTCTATCAGGAGCCAGCAACTTCAAGGATCCACAGCAAACTGGCTGTGTTTCAGACAAAAGAGTTTCCTGTTCAATGCCCAGATTCTGCTCAACTGCAGTAAACCAGTAGTCATCTAAGGAAATTATCTAGTTCTTATACCACACATTTAACAGTCATCCTCAAAGTTCTTTGAAAAGGAGGTGCTACTGCCTTCCACAGTTTCTTTATCTCTGCAACGGTAAGAAAGGAGAGCTGCTCACTGCCACCCAGCCGGTAAAAGCCAAAGCCAGGACACCGCAGTCCCAGCACAGCCTTCTTCCCACCACCCTACTCGTTCCACCTCTCCATAGAGGCCCTGCTGCAGATAGATATCACAGTCCACCAAAACACTGGCCTAAAGCTCAGTAGATGGGGACCAGAGTTTAGTCCCAAGGCCTTTTTTTAAACTCTTCTGTAAACACAAGTTCTACCTACTCCACGCCCATTTCTGCTCTTGTCGTGCAACTTGCTGCTAAAACTGAAGGCTCTTGGGCAGAGAGAAATAACTTCCTACACTGCATTTATGCACAAGAGTTTAGATCAGGAAACCTGATCAAATCTAAAACCTAATTTTACTTTAAGAAGAAGAATGCCTCACAGAGGAACTATCCAGAACAGACACTGCGATTTGAAGCCCCTGTCTCAATGTGAACACTTTTCAAGAGTCTATGAGACCTTACAGTAAACATAGCTGCTTTTTTCCAACAGTTCTTTCTAGAACCTAAAAGTGTTTCCTATACCAAGGCTTGCTACTTCCCTAGACCAACCTGTTTTCCTTCCATTCTCGACAGCATGGAGAGAAACGTTGCTGTATTGCCAGGGCTGGACCAGTACTGCCTTGAGACCCAGGTATGTTCACACAAGAGAGAACAGCAGAAGCACAAAAGGTGCAACAAAGAGCAGGTCAGCAAGAAGCTGAGGAGCAGAGAAATAAATTCTTCTTCTCTCTCCAGCGACTGTTTCTGGGACAGGCTGTACAGAGAGGTTGTGTCATGTCCACCTTGGAGACACTAAGAACTCAACTGGACAGAGCAACAAGCAGACTGTTTTGAGCAGGTCCCTTCCAGCCTCAGTTGCTGTGTGGTTCTGTGATCCATGCACAGACCTCTCTGCCCAGGCAGAGGTCCCTGACTACACCAGCTAGAAACATCCACTCTGACTGCAAGCAAATTCTTCCTTCTGCTAATGCTGTTGATGAAAGCTTGTCTTTCCTGACCTTGAAGCTGTGTTATCTACTTTGGCTGTGAGAAGGCGATAATAGCTCCTGACAATGGCAAGAGTCAGCTCTGAGCCGGTGGAACAGGAAATCCCATTTCTCAAGCCCTTCAAAGCCTGTCTGGCACAGTTTCTCTCAGCAGCACTCAGTGAGATTACTGCACTAAAAATAACACACACAATAAGTTGTGCATTTAGAAGAAGAAAGGACTTGCCCTCAGTGTGGGTTTCCCTTCTACTTGTGGCCTCAAGTATCCCCAGACAGTTGAACTACTAGGGTTTTGTTCTCCAAATTAAGCAGGAGCTGCAGCTGTTGAAGTGGTTTTAAGTAAAATAAGAAGATTAAAGGGTACAACAAAGAAATAAGATACTTTCCAGTTTTTAAACAAGTGTCTCTCTTCCCTCCCTGTTGTTTTCTATAATAAGAAACTCAGAGCTAAATCTCTTCCTTACCAAAACACTCTTGCCCTTCTATCATGAGCTCACATACAATTGGTTGTATACAGGTGAAATAAAGAAAAGGTGGGGGACCAGTCCTGCAGACTTCCATACAGAACATAATGCCTTGTGGGCATTCTGCTGCAGTATTTAGGACAACATCCAAGCCTGTTAGGTTAAATGCACTGTCTGAATCAGCAGGAAAGAAGGCATACCTTGTAACAGTAGGCACAGGATTAGCACTACCTAGAAGCCTTACACAGTTTTGCTGTCTTTACAAACACTGTCTTTGCCTACACCTAGGGAGACCTATTAAAGCTCAGTCATTTGTATCAGATCACTTTCACTAAAGCCAGCCTGACCACTGAGGAAATTTTCATGCATCATTTGCAAGGCTTAGACAATTTGCATTAGCACTCTCCAACAAAACTAACTTCTTTCTCAGCTCCCAGACTGTATGCCTACATGTGGCAATGAGATTTATCCTCATGACTCTGGACTCAGCTTTGCTGTTTATATGCTCATTTGGTGCATATAAACAATCTATTGCTTATATAGCACATTTCAAGTCCTGGCTCAATTAGTAACTGTTCACCTTAAGCACAAACACATTTCTCACGTATGCACCTATTTATGCAAAGTTAACAGCCATTTGCACACACACAAACAGAAAATGCCAACTAGAATATTACACACTTGCCTTGTCTTCAACTTACACCTGGAAGGTCATATGCTGCACTGTTTTACCCAGAAGAAATAAGACAGATGAATTTTACCTAGTAATTTTTTTCAGTACCAAGTCCAAGGAGCTGGGCTCTCTAAGTGAACCAGAGAGCTGCAAAGTTCAGAATCTCAGCAAAATGAAGGGCAGGTGTCACAGCTCACAGGATCTCAACAGCCATCACCTGGTATTTGGTTTGGATGAAGACAATAGCCTCCACCTGGCAGCAGAGATAATCCAACTACCTCAGTCACAGAGGCATACCAAAATCCCCTGCTACATTTATCACCTGCCTTCAGATTTAAACTATATAATAAGACGGATATTTTATGTACAACAGTTTAAATATAAACTCAATTCACTCAGAAGCACAGTCCCTCCTATGCACTACAGATGTAATACATCATCATGTAGCTAGAGTCTGTGTTGTAACATGGCCAAACAAGAAGGCAGAATAAATGTGGGCAGGCCCTAAGCATGAGGTCTTTCACATTGCAAAATCATTTTCTTCTTATAGCTTTTGAAGACCATAATTGGCAATACTGGGGATGCTAACTGTGGATACTACAGGAGACACAAAAAGATCATAGAAGTTTATGAACATTTCTGAAAACAGAACAGAGAGTGAAATAAAGAAGCAGCATCCAGCTGCTGCCAACTGCCGTTAAATCCCATTTCCCCTGTATTACACTCCAGCCCAGCACATTCTTTCGCTTTCAGAGATGCAAATGATACAGCTTGTTCCCACTTCTGGGTTTCCAGTGTTACAGAGACCAAAGATGCAAATGATACAGCTTGTTCCCACTTCTGGGTTTCCAGTGTTACAGAGACCAAATCCTGCAGCACTTGTGATTCTCCTCATCTTTCCATCTTTGTCAGCTCCTCCACTCCCCTTCAGTTTTAGCAGACCAGTGAATCCCCCAAAGACCTTACAAACACTTTAGCTTTTTCTGAGATAAGAGTGTATTTTGTATGAATAACATGCACAACATTCAAGTGATTGCACTCCTGTTCCCCTCTGCCTCTCCAGCACAAACACCTTTGGGACCTCCAGCACATCTGTGTCCCTCCTACATGGACAGGGGATGCCATCTGCGGTGCAAGACTTCATTCCCTACCACTGCAGCAGGTGCTAACATGAATATCAAGCCCGAATATCAAGTCCCAGAGACACTGCCTGCCAAAACCACAACCTCACAGGAACTGGTCTGCCACAGCTGAGTCTGGCACCCTGCTGAGTCTTTACTGCAGCAGGGATGTTCTTGTGAGGCACATCCTCTGCCATTCTTGCCTCAAAAGCTTCATAGCTGATGAACACGTCTGTGGAAGGTGTCACAGGTCACAACCATCCTCATGACACCCCTGAAAGGTGACAGCTACTGTGATGCACTCCAGCACCCCTGATGCACCTTCTCCTACCCATGCACACACCCTCCCTGCACACTGCTAATTACAAGACTGCCCAGTGGGAGACGCCTGGGAAACAACTCCCTGGTGAGCAACTCCAGCTGCACCCGGTAGAGATGAGCTACAGCCTCTAGCAGTGACCACAGCCATAGGGAGGAAGTGGGGTAAACTACTCCTCTTGCTGTCACAGGGGCTGCAAAGGGACACCACACCATGCCCTGAGGGGTGGCAGCTGCCCAGGGTCTGCCTCTCAGGGCAGGGACTTCCCAGCCCCACTCACAGCCCTCACCCTGCCTTGCAGGAGCATCTCCACAGCTGGGGCAGCACCACAGAACTTTCCAGAAGGCCTCCTCCTGCCCGCCCTCCCTCCCTCATGGGCAGCACCCTCCCCTCACTCTCTCCATGGACAGGAGACTCAGCCTGGCTCAGCCAGAGCAGCTCTGTTGGGGACCACCAGAGCGGACACGTCCAGAGGTGGCCAGGATGCGGTGAGTGCAGGGCCAGGATGTCTGCAGGGACAGTGCTGCAGACCTGCCATGAGCCTGGACCTGCCAAGCTCTCCCCAGCCGTGTGGGAAGCACCCACTTCTCCCAGGCACACACCAGCCAGGACAGAGCCGAGGAGGCGAATTGCCAGGTGCAGTTACAAATCCAGCATTAAGGAACACCCAAAAGCTGAGCGATGTGTGATGAACCAGCAGCCACACGGACTGATGAACCAACCAGCAACAAAACCCCAGACCCACAGAAGCCAGGGACGTACCTGATCAGCTTTTTCAAATGTATGTGACTGAGAGTGTTTCAGGCAGGGAGGGTGGAGAAATCCTTCCTATTGCTAAATCTGGAAGCAACGTGAGAAGCTCAGGTTAGAGATGAGAATAATCACAAGCAGCAACAGTTTTTGGTACAGTGGTTTCCATCCAGACCAGATCTAGGGGGTGTCATTGCTCTGAAATCTGCATTAATCTTTCTCAACACGTTACTGCGGAAAACCAGGCCTACAGGGTTAAGCTGTCCTTGCTCTTCACCTGCTCATGGCGTGTCAGCGCTGTGAGGGCGGAGCAGGCTGGGTACAGCACTATGGACCCTGGTGCTGCAAGGAGCCAGTGTTAGTTCCGTGGCCAGGAGGATGATGCTGCCTTACTTCAGCCGCCATCTTCAGCTCCTTTGGTGTAGAAAGCCTTGACACCGTACTTACCGGGTCTGGCACTGGCGAGAAGTTTGTTTTCGTGGACATAAACTGGACACTCAACAGTTTGTATCTTTACTGAATGAATTTATTGGTTTTTGAACTAAAGTTGCTCACAGTTATTTAACAAGGGATACATCAGATTTTTTTGTCCATTTTAAACCATTAAATAATGTCAGTTTGTGTCTGTATATGTGTGTGTGCGCGCGTGTGTCTTCAAAGTACAAAATAGGAAGGATAACAAGAGGTATTGCTTTCATTTATTCTTATATCTTGTGTAAGTAATCCCCTTCCTGCTTGTACCACATGAGTTTTGATGATATAGGTATTTTTAAATTATTATTATTATCTTGTATTGAAATCCCAGCCTTTTGTAGAGGTACAATGTAACAGAAGCATCAAAATCTATACACAAGGGAAGAGAAAAGAGGGAAAAGAAGGACGGGGGTGATGGGAGGGGAGCTCGGAGGAGAAGTAGAGAGAGGGCAGAGGCAGGAAAGACAACGAAAGCAAAAGAGACTAATTTACAGCAATGTCATGCAATTAAAACTGCCCCCCTCTCCTGCACCCTTGCCTCCCCCCCTCCCCAGCCATCATCCCCTGGTGTCTGACATGCACACAGCAATACGAGAGAGAAAAGTTTAAGAATAGGGAAAATAAATAAATAAATAAAGCAAAAAAATTAAAATAAATCCCTCCCATTTGGGGGAATGGGGAAACGGGGCAGAAGTCAAAGGTCTTTGCCCCAGTTGTGTCTTTAAAAATTCTTTTTAATCTTCAAACCTATGTACAAGTAAAACTGGTCCAAGAAGGGGAAAAATGATTAAAAAAACCAACAACGACAACAACAACAAAAAAGAACTCATCCAACATTATCATTAAAAAAAAAATAATCTTGCGATACAACATACACCCATAGGAACCCAACGAGCAGCAATCGAAGGTCATAAAAGAGCTGAACACTAATGCTAAGCCTACATTCTTAAAATCTCAGTCAAGAAGTACTTCTCACTGTGTTTTGTCTTCCACGCGTAAAACCACGTTTTTTTGTTTGTTTAACCTTTGAGCTTGGGCCAGAATAAGTTACACTTGGTCACATAAATCTTGAGGAGGAGGAAAAAAGGCAGCAATTCTTCTTTCTCAAAGTCACAAAATGAACACTTAACAGGGTTTCTGTGTCTTTTTTCCCCCTCCTCCCCAAAATAAATAAGAATCAATGTTGCCTCTACACAGTTATTAAACAGAAGATATATCTAACAGCTTATTTTTTTAAATATATATATATGTATATATAAATAACCAAGACCTAATAACTGAAACACAAAAAAAAGGTCCCCATCCACCCAATCCCACCCTCCTCCCCTTCAAAAAAAAAAACAAAACCAAAACAAAAACTTTATAAAAATATCTTGCAGTAAATTTTAAAGTTTACAGTAGCTTCGTGATTAAGTCTCCCATTGCCCTGACTCCACCTTGTCTTGCTCTGATGAACTAAGTGCCAGTGATTTTGCACACACACACACACAGGAAAGAAAACCCAATATAAGTCTCTTTTCTTCCTCCTCTTCATCTTCTTTTTTTTTTTCTTTTTTTTTTCTTTTTTCCTTTTTTTTTTAAGAAAAAAATCACCCAAGCCAACAAATGAAACTGGTAACTTAAAGAAATAATAATACTGATATCAATGCAGCACTAGCAACACAACAATTGCCTCTAAATGCAGGGTGTGGTGGAGGATCCAGCTGGTCGAAGAAGGTCCCAGCAAGGTGGCACAGTGGCAGGGAGTTGACAGGTGGGGAGGAAGGTGTCGAAGGAGGAGCAGCAGTAGCAGCAGCGGCAACTGTGCCTGGTGACGGGAGAGACAGTCCTTGGCAGAGTCTTGTCCCTCTTCTTTGCTACCAGAAGTTGCCTTTTCCCTAAGTTTTAATGTTTTGTTTGTATTTGTTTATTCATTGAACCCCCTCTCCCTCCTAAGTTTACTCCTTTCCCCTTCCAGCAGGTTAAAAAACAAAATGATACAGTATAAAAAAATCAATTATTTCGTATATATATATGTATGTATGTATGTATATATAAATATACACACATATATACATGTATATATATAAAAAGGGGGCAAAAGAAAAGGAAAAGGTGGTGGGGAGAAAAAAAAAAGGTAAGAAAATCCCATGATGAAGCTCCCCAATATTGTCTTGGTTCAACGCTTAGTTTTGAGTTGCTCCTGGCTGGTTTCTGATGAGAACGCGCTCTGGATTCATGGAACACTGCGCTCCCGCTACACCCGTCTCCTTCCCCACACCCTCCCGCTCCGGGCTGCGTTCACCTGCGCGGACAGAAGTTGCCAAGGGTAAAGATTTCACTCCAGCAATTTGCAACCTCCTTTGAGCCCAAACTCTGCAATCCCACAACTGAGCAGGTCTCTCTCGTGGAGCACCAAAAAAGAAAAAGAGAGGGGGAAAAAAAAAACAGGCGTGCACTGGGGAGGTGTTTGGGGAGAAGTGGGGGAGAAGCCCACTTCCTGAAGGGAGAGGGGAGGCTGGGAACCTCAAACAGGACTGGTCCTTGGACAGTCTACATCGGTTGCCTTCCGTCAACAAGTGTCCGCAGAGCACAGAAGGTGAAGCCGTGGCTGACATGTTAACTTTTCGGGATAATTCCTGGTAGCAGAGCGGAAACAAGTGGTGTCGTCAGAAACACAGAGAGAGCATGAACAGAACAAGAAACAAAACAAAAGAAAACGAAAAAAAATAATAAAAAACCCAAAAAATCAGGAAGGAGAAAAAAATCAAAACATTCAAAAAAAGGGAGGAAAAAAAAACAATCAAAAAAAAACACAACCCAAGATCTGGTGAACTGGGTTTGTCATCTGTGCTACCTTTTCTTTTCTTTCTTTTCTTTTCATTCTTTCATTCGTTTGTTTTTGTGTTTGTTTCTGAGATATATATTATATATCATATATAAATATATATATGTATATATATACAGTCATTCCTTCATACAAAATTTGTCTATAGACAGTTTTGTACTGTTGTGGCAAGGTATATACATCCTTCTAGTTTAGAGGCTAGCTTGCTAAGGAATATTCTTTCATTCTTTCTTGCTTTTTTTCTTTTTGTTTTGTTTTTGTTTTTGTTTTTGTTTTTTTCCTAAGTTATTTAATTTTTTATGTGTTTATTTAAGGTTGGTCTTGTAGGCCGACTGATGAGACCATCTTTGCCTTGTCTTTGCCAGCAGGGTACTTATTGTCTCCTCTAGACCCATAGTCATTAGAACCGGAATCGCTCCGCTTGCTGTTTGCGCTATGCTTGGTTGGCGTGCCGGGGGGATGGCTCACCTGCCCGTTCTTCTCGTCTGAAAAAAGTTGTTTAATTACGTCAAAGAAGTTACTCAATGGGCTGCCTGGGTACACAAAACAGAGGAGACAAAAAAAGAAAGAAAGAAAGAAAGAAAGAAGGAAAAAAAAAAAAACGAGAGGGAAAGAGAGAGAAAAAGAGGAGAGAAAGAGAGAGAACAAACAAACAAATGAACAATGGGGTTTTTAACGAGAAGAACATGATGAGGAGATCCAGAGCCACGTGCGTGGGGGTGTGTGGGGGATGAAGACAATGAGCAGGAAGAGGAAGAGTGTTTAGGATGGGATACCTACGGAAATAAAGAGGCTGGGAGCATAAAGCACCTAAGGGAAAGGTCCTAGTTTTTTCCTGAGTGGGGAAGCATTGCTGTCTCACCTAGCAGGAGGACACAGTACCGTGTGACCAAAACAGTTCAGTCCATTACTTGGAGTCACTTGGCCATTTCACATGGAAATATCCACGAATATGATGCTGGATACAGGCAAATCCCATCTTACTGCTGCTGTTACAAACACAGGGTATTTGCACGTGCCCACCAAGCGATGCTTTGCTTTGCAGCCTTGCTAAGCTCTCTGGCTACACCAGCCATTAGGCTTTCCTTGCTTGAATTTTATTTTCTTCTGAGTATCTCCTTGCCAGCCTGCCATCACTAAGCCTGAAGCACCTGAGTGGTCCAAGGGAAACAGCATCTGAAAAATGAACTATGGCTGAGATGAGTGTTGCCATCTGCATGCGTGGTCTGTGGTTTGTACTCGCAGGCTTCTAAGCACCTTCAGATCTCCCTACAAAGGTACCTGGAAATGAAGATGCTGAATGCATCATGAAAGCAGGCTGTTATGCATCTAACTATTTCTGGGACCTAGCAGAGTCAATAACTATTACCTCATTGTCCTGAATTTCTGTTCTCTCTACAACACAGCCTCCATGGCACTGACATGCACTCCAGTGGAGTTAGGAGCCAGAAAGGGGTTTAGGGTTGTGTGCTAAGTAAAACAGGCATCTCCTTAAGCCAGCCTCTAGATCAGGTTGCAGTATTAACAAGGGTTAGGCACTGTGCAAATGAATACAACCTTTCATACCATTTGGACCTCCAGGCAACAGGGTTTTGTGCTGTTAATTTAGTTCTGTGTCAGAGGATGTGTGGAACGCCACACCTGAGGAAAAGCTTTGGGGTGCTACTGAGGGAAAATGGACCAGCTACTACTGGAAAGGTAGCCTTTCAGGGAATTTCTAGTCCATTTTAATTTTCTTGAGTTGGGGGATTAATCCTTATCAAACATAGGAATGCTCACACTGAACTCTTCAAACATGGATATTGAAGGTGTTTTTTAACCTAATGTACACCATGGAGGTTCTGTCTCTTCATGATCGTTAAAATCCCATGATGGTTTTCTCAATATTGGGACTTTTGGCTCTACTGTTCAGTCAAATTCAAATCATTTACATCTCCAGCTCCTGCAGGGAAATAGGCTTCTCGTATCTGCCTTCCAAGGTGGTGGCATGCTGTGAAGAGTGGAATCTTTCGTCCCCTGCAATGGGAACATTCAGTCAGGAGCAAAGGGCTTCTTCATAGCAGAGATTGCCATGTATCCATAGTTGTTGGACAGTGGTGGCTTGGTAATATTGTATTGCCCTTCACTCTCATTACAAACATAAGTAATCCATTAACAACAGCAGGTAAGTACTTTCTGTGCATGGTAATTGGTCTGAAGAGCTCGCTGAATGCTTTCTGATTCTCTAATGGAAAATGCTAGACAGACATCAACTGCTCTTAGACAAAGAAAGAGGAAATACATAGTATTTGTGCTCTGCAAAACTGAATGGGTTACTCTTTTTTTCCTGCTCCGTGCTAACCAGGTAGTTGCTGCTTTCCTCTGTATGTTAACAAGCATTGAGAAAAATCAAATGGCTGGCATATTCAGTGAAGGATCTTAATCTTATTAATCTAATTCATCCCTTGCCTTCTACTTGCTGCTTTGTGTCCAACTTTCTGCTTGCCCCAGTTCTGTCTGTCATTCAGCTACACCAGTGTCACAAGCTGTGAGTTTCTGAAAGGGCATCATTCACCCAACTGAGTGAAGCCTTAGTGATGGGCGCAAACAAACTGCCAGGCACAGCACATAACTCAATTTCTGGCTAAGAGGAGAAGGGCTATCAAACTCTCAGTCACTCTGGGGTCAGACCTCCATGACCTCCACCTTCTTCTGTCCACATGCATACAAATGCTTTGGAAAGGGGATATCTGTTCCACATCTATGACTTCTATTTCAGAGGTTTCCCTAGCCTCCCTAAAACTGTTATAGGTTTGTGGGCTTTTGCTCTGCACAGACTCACTTCTATCTCCTCAGATTAATTTCTACTTCTTTTAGGTGGATACCATTTTTCAATCAAAAGAAAAAAAAAGAAAGCAAACACTCAGCCTTGAATGCAGGAATGTGGGCAGATCTGGTCTTTAAGTGGCTTTGGACCCCTCATCCTCATAAGCAAATGGAGTCAGCAGAGAGAATGAAAAAGAGCACTGAAAAAAATGCTGGAGAGGAAAAGACTGCTAGGTTGGGAGAAAAGAGTAGGGCAATATCTAGTTATTCATCTGAGCAGTTTATTCAACATGCTTAGAGGGAAAGATGAGGGCAGAGTAAGCAGGGCTCTGCAGGAATTGGGGAAGTCTTTTGTTTTCATGTAGACAGGAACAGTGACAAAGTACAACTAGCAAGAATGGAGCAATAAAACACTTTAGAAATTATATATCTTGTATTTGCTGAGTCCTGATACAGGATTTTCAGTCATCCTACTAAAATATGCAGCCCCTGTTTCATACACCCTTTCTCCTTCCCAGCTTTCAAGTGTCTGGAGATTTACTGCAGCAAAAGTATTTAACAGTCTGCTTTTCTCTGCCTCTATCACTACTGAATTCCTTACAATCAGCATTTTCAGTTAAAACTTTAATGGGAGGTAAGAAATCCTTAGGGATGTTTAAAGAGAGCTACTGAAAAATAAAATAGGCCATTTCACTAACCCTTTCTTTCCTTTGCCCTTTGTACTTGTAATTAAATAGTAGGTAATAATGCTCTCTCTGGCAGTCAAGAAAGAACTGATCCTACACCAAGCAATACAGACAATCACTGCATTGATGTCTATGTGACAGGTTATTAGCCTGCTCTTGGGCTAGTCAACACAAGGAGTCCTCACATTCTTCTCTGGAGATATATAAGTAGGGGACAGCTATCCTGTCCCTTTGGGGTTATACATCCAGTAAAACAAGACTTGAAAACGCAGGTGATGATGGATTAGAATAGCTTTTTCAGCAATCTTCCACTCCTAAGATTCAGTGCAAAATGTGTCGTAGGCCCCTACACCAGTAAGTTCATCTAGGGCCTCAAAAAGGCTGCCTTTCTTATTTCAGAAAGTGAGATGACATCCCATTTCCTCTGGACAGGGATGGAGGTTTGGCTCACTGATTCTTTAGAACATCCCTGGTGTTTCATGCATCTGTAACTAAGGTCTTCTTTCCCCTTGAGAGCAAACGTTCATCAACACAGAGCAAAGAAGGCGTGAAGGGTAGCAAGGGTGAGAAACCATGAGAAGGATCAGAGGCAGGAGGGGAGGTTCAGAGCATTAGGTTCATGTCTATTAGGAGGAGATGGATATGCGCATTTTTGAGTTAGACCACGGAGCTGTACACTGCAAGATGGGGAAGGCGGATGGGTTTGAAAACAAGCACTGAAGCTTATGAAAAGGTCATGTATTGAAGGGAATACATTTAGAGAAATATATTTATGGAGAAGGCACTGGTTTGTGGCATCTGTGTGCAGCACTGTAACAGCCAAGTATCACGAAAGAAGTCAAAACTGTGAATGCAATTGAATACAATAAGCGCTAAAAGGAAGAAACAGAGCTAGAGACAGACACAAAAATGTAAAAGGAAGCTGGGCAAGTGTTTTGTATCAACCTTCACAGTCCTCAGTATTTCATTTGCTATTCTTAGGAAGTCTGTCTGACATTGACCTAGCCCCAATGGTGTCACCAGCTTGAGAAGCCAAGTAGAAGCAGAGCACCCAGGTAAGAGAGGAAAGAGAAAATGAGGCGAATCATCAGGCACCAGAAGTGACACCAGAAAAGGATGCACCTTGCAAAGACCCTGCTCTGGCCTTATAAAGATCCTCAGTCCTCCACAGAACATAACAGGACATGGTGAACAAGCAGCTTCAGGACAAGCCTGGAGGCTTCAGCTACTGATTAGAGCCCCAGTTACTGATTAGAGCCTGCTGTTTTGTAACATTTTAAGACAGTCAGATAAGGGCTTGGTCCTGTTTTCATTGAAGCAAACAGCAACATTCCCACTGACTTAACAGGAAGCAAACCCTGAGGCACTTCCCTCTCCTGTGAAACCATCACTCTCAACTCTATGTATTTTTAATGCACTAATCCTTGTGGTGATGAACACAAAGTTGCACAAAACAAATATGCCATCTGTGGGATTATCCTCTGCTTTTCCTTTCTGTATAGCCTGAGAAATTTTGGGGTTTTGCATATTTAGTTTGGGCTTTGGGAGAAAATAAATCAGAAAACATAGGTCTCCACTGGAAATGGAGATGCCTTTTGTAAACCTGACCTCCCTTATTCCGTCCCTTGTTGCTTTCACATCCTTCCTGTCTTCTGCCTGCCTCTGCTTCTGAGATTTTCTTCCTGTACTCATTCCTCACTCTTTATCCCTTGTCTTTTCATCCCTAGCTTGCTCTGTGTTTTGATAGCAGCTGTGGTGAATCACATAACAAAAATTTTACTCCTTTCCTTTCACATAAAGCATTAGAACATTCTCTTAATGGGTGATAATCCATTCCCTTTCAAACCCATTTTGCTGGCAGAGTACTAGCCCTCTTTGTTAAGACTAGACATTTTTTTCCTTTTTGCTTGGTTTCTGTTGACAGAGTCCCTCCTGCCTTCAAAAACAAATGACTTAAAATATAGAACCCACTCCAAAAGTATAAGCAGTGAAAGGGACGACAGAAAGATAAAGTGGCCTGTTCCTCTTTGTTTAGTTGTAGTATCGTGTAGGAGTCTTCCTGCAGACTAATGAGCTCCTAGCCTAGGCACTGTACAAATACAAAACAGAGAGATGCCTCAGAAAGCTCACAAACTACTGTCAGTCAGTCCATGGAACAACTCCAGTTCCTTAGCAGGATACCTGAATTGCAACTGGGAAAGGTGACTTACTTTCCAGAGTCCTTAGACTCTACCAGTAAAAATGCCAACTGAAAACAATGTTTTCAGGAACAGACTGCTGGTAGGAACTACTCAGATTATCACACAGCACTGGCACAGGTGTCCATGCTACCAGCAGGTGGGAACTTTCAACTGCTACACACCTGGGAAGATCTGAACAACCAACTTGACACTTAAATGCTCTATAACCCGTCCTTGTTCTTACTCCCCTAAAACATCCCATCTCCTCTGCAGGAGGGTGGCCCAATATTTGTGACTAACCAGAAGCATCCAGATGGCCATTCTTCCTCTATCTTGCACATTTTTTCTCTTTCTCTCATAAATACAAAGAGAAACTGAGATCCCGTTCAGCCTCCCCTTTTACAGATAATATTACTCAGACAGGTAGCTCTTGGGTAATGAGTTAAGAGAATGGTTAACACAGGCAGGAAAGCCTCAAAGAGATGAGGCCTATTTCCTTGCTGCTACCTTCTGCAGAACTAAGGCCTGTGTAATGAATCAGAAACCAAATGTGTCTGCTACTGATGAATAGCTCTGGCCAATCCAGCACCACCACATAACATTCAAAAAAGGAGACATGATGATGGAGACGGAAGGAATCATACATTCATTTGGACAGCTGGTGGCACTGAAAGAGCAGACAAGGATAGTAGTGGGATGAAGAGATGCCAGATTCTGTTGTGGAATCATGCTGTTCTGGAAAATTGGATGGTAAAGGACTAAGACCAAGAATTCTTTGTATCTGCCCGTCCTTTTATGAAGATCTGCCTGCACAAGTGTGTGCTGAGAGGGGAAGTTGATGACCCACACTCATAAAGCCACAACAAATGATAGTATTGCTGCTACCCATTCTCTAAGAGACTTCTGCTGCTTCATTCCAATCCTTTTTGTCTATAAAAATGCCAAAAATGTATTGGCACTTCATAATATGATTTTGGTCTTTTCTGCCAGATAGATGTTCATGTATTATGTTATAGGTTTTAAGTTCTCTGACTGTTCCTATGGGAGAGACGACCTGTGTATGCTCGTGAAATGTTGCTTCCTCATTTCCACCAAATCAATCACTTCAAAATATGATTTAATCTTCTCAGAAGGCCATCTTAAACTTAGCTTAGTACAGCAGCTTAGTACACCACCTATTTCCATGCAGTATCCTGAAACACTGGCTATTATAAATAAAGTACTGTGATCTCAATTAAGAGTGAGATATCTGTGTTTCCTGTATTAGATATTACTATAGAGAAAGAGGAAAAGATCTTGTATTGGACAGTAAAAATCTCACCATAGCTGTTGAAACAGGATCTGACATGAAACAAATAGTTCACTAAGTCTGGATTCATTTCTAGTGCCAAGTTGCCTTTTTTGTGGCTACCTTCTTCTACAGTGCAAAAACATGAGGCATGAATTGGAAAAGAAATGTCTCCCAAACACACCACTAGACTGAAGACATTACAACTACAGTATGTGGGGAGGCAGTCATTCATCTGGACAGCAAAGGATACCGGCAGAATGAGCAGGGGTAACTGAGAAACCTGGTTTGAACTCTTTAGAACATCTGACTTATTGCAATCCACCCATTATGAATGAATATGTGATCTTTCAGGTGGGTCTTCTTTTTGTCTCTTCACAGTGTGACAGTGGTGAGAAGAGCCTTTCAGCAGGGAGGGCAGTGTATGTTTTTTCTGTAGATTTCAGCACCAGTATTTCTGCCATCAGTTACAGCTTTTTGAATGCAAATAACCAACCTCATCTTCCATCAAACAGCTACTTTGTGAGAAGCAGGATTACTCTAATTAATCCCAATATGGGTCAGGATCATTTCCAAGAGCACCAAGTCCAGATATTTGCTGCTGCTGCTTACACCAGCAGTCTCTAAATCAGCACTCACAAAGCTACAGGCTGCAATTGCAACCCAAATGTGATGCAACCAGTTTAAAACTGCAAAATGTTTCCTAACATCTCGAGTATCTTGGGATGGCATCGACATGGGCTCACATCTGTATGAATCAAACTGTGATTGCAAGGAGCTATGAAGAGAAGCCTTTGCTGCAGTGCAGTTGCCCTGTATGCACTGAGGATGATTGGCCTCAGGCAACAAGATCAGATGGCTCTGAATAGGAAATCCTGAACGTCAAGTCCTAAACACTGGAAGCAAGAGATCTGACTGAGATACACTGGTGAGAGACGAAAGGCAAGTGGACTTGCTGTGCTTCTGCTTCGATCAGATCATTTTGGTGATAGCCACTGGCACACACAAGGATCCAAAAAGCTTTTTGTTTAACTCTGGTGCAAGGAATTGTAAGCAGCAATACAAGATAAATATTTAAAAATAAACGCAAGGTCTTCTTCCCAGCCTGCACAGGGTTATGGTCTAAGATTTTGCAGGAACATTTTGCAGTGCCCAACATAACAGCATGATTTGACTGGAGCTCTAGCAAGCCAGCGTTCTCATGGAGCTGCACCAGTTATACATACTAACCTTCTCCTCCTCCTATCATCACCCACTTTCCATGGACGTGCCACTGATGTAACTCAAGACTTTTCTGAGAGCCATGAGAGATGGAAAACAACAAGCAAAGATTGCCTTACTTGGAAGTAAAATTCATCCTCGGATAGCTGCAGTGGAGACTGGAAAGTTTACAGGCTCCCTGGGGTATCTCAGAAGGTACAGTGGAGGATAAGGAAATTTTTTCAGAGCTTTCTGTCAGCATCCAGCACCTTGGCAAAACATACTTACTAATGACTCCAAAAAACTAAAAATGGCTAGGAAGGGGAGCCCAAAGACTATACACCAGCTTTGCTATTAATTCAACCACTCAAAGAAATTCTAAGCTCACTATGTAAACAAAGTCATTAAAGTTTGTGAAGACAGACTTTTTTCTGAACAAGGACTACTGAAATTGGCACTGTGGGCTTCTGTGTGATGTATATCACTGGCTCCAGATCCAACTTGTTCAATCTACAATGAATGATACTTGCTTTCTAATTCTCAGCTTTTTGGTTGAAGCTGGAGGGCTTTCCAGTTTATGTATTATCTTGATTTTTATTTTTAATGTAAAGGCTCTTCAGAACCTATTAGAACCTTAATTATACAAGCTATTCTTCAGTAAGATAGACATTAATACCAGATTAGATGGTAGTAAACAGTTCTCTAAATCCTGCTTCAAAAGAAACAGAATCCAGTTTTTTTAAAGCTGTGCTGATTTTATAAGGCTTAATGGCAGCACACAAAGTGATAAACCTTACTTGTCACTAAACTGATTTGGCTCTGAATACACACAAGGAATAGATCAGCTAGGCATTTAGGTTACAGCTGCATTTTCTATGTAAAGATTTTAATTTTTAGAAGGTAAATTTAATCTTACAAATGAACTTCACAGATAAGAGTTTAGTCTTTCTGACAATAGCAATGCCTGTTCCCCTGCTAAGATGGGTGGAAACATAAAATATTCCACTCCAATGTGCATTTCAACTTTATTATGAGCCAACTTATTTCTTCTATTGTGAAATAGAAGAACTGTTGGCAGCAGTTTTCTAGTTTGCACAGGTAGGGTTGGTACAGCAACTGTTACATTGTTTAGATATTGGCAGCTCCTATGACACACCTTGGCTGTTCAAACATTAACTTGTTTTTCAATGCCAATGGCTGTATGCAAATCACTTCTCAGATTGATGATCACTGCTAGCAGAAGATGAGATAACATTTAAAGGACTAGACAAATTTGTCTTGCTGTTAATTATAACATTCAGTGGTTTATAGTGGGTGAAAAGATATTCCTCATTCCCACCAGAGCTTTCAGATGGCTGAGCATCTGATTGGCTCTTCCTGCTCCAGTGTTAACTCTTTTTGCTAAAATGACATTCTGTGCTCACACTCAGAATACAGAACAACGTGGAGGTCAAAAACCCCACAGAATATAGTTTTACAGTTCTTCATGCACTATTTGCTATTACTGGATGAACATTGTGTCAACTTCAAGGGGGGTTTCTGATTCTTGGAATCACAGAGGACAACTTGCCAAAAATAGGCTAAGTGCTTGCATCATTCCTTTTCACTCCCCTGTCTAAATCATGGGTTCCTGCACGAGGAACAGCTCTTCACTCATATGAGAGGGTGGAGTTCAGCATGATGCAGTCACCACTGCTTATGCTGTTTGTGACTACACCAAGAGGAGTGTGATTTAAAGGAAGCAGCTCCGTTAAACCCCTATAAGCCATTCTTTCTCTTCTCTCCCTTTCTCTCTGTGTTGTCTATGCTGTAGCTGCCACAAAACAGTCTCCCTGATGGCCTTCACCTTGTCCTCTTGGTCCCTTGTTGGATTGCTGCTGACATTATGACAGCTGGAGGGCCTGCATGAACTGAGAGCGAGCAGTGATGCTCTCTGCCTAAAGGATGCAGAGTACTGGCTGGTTATCTCTGAAGCTCAATTAACTTGCAAGCAATCAGCAGAACTGGAATTTTAGTATTTTTGTATGATGTGAATGCCAGATACAGGCAAGAAACAAAGCGTTGAGGAAGAAGAGGTATTTGCTGTCTGATGCCTTCAAGAAGCTGAAGGTTTGCCTACAACTGAAATGAGTCACAAGGAGATCAGAAAAGTCAAATAAGAAATCAAACAAGCTCCTTTCAGAGCAAAGGAAAAGCTCCCACCAGCAAAGCTGCAACTTAAGGGAAAGAGACCATATGAAATACAGGAAACAGGCCAAATTCTGCCTCAGTTACACATGCATAAACCTAATACTACCTCCACCATGACAACTTCCCTTTATGGTTACAGACTCCACAACAACTCCAGAACAACTTTCTTCAGTTTAGGAAGAGGTGGCGTGGCAGTTGCAGGTGGAGAGCAGTAGTAGCTGATCACTTCCTCATCATTTTGTCTTCCCTTTCACAGAGATATCTGAATTCAACCTTGGTACCAGAATGGAAATCTAAAGGGAACAGAGTTCTCTCATACAGAATCTACACAAGATATAAGACAAAAACTTCTCTCATAGCAAGTGGGTATTCCCACTATTGTATTTGGAGGAGTGAGTAGGGGCACAGGTAATGAAAGAAAGAACCCAGTACACGTGTATTCACAAGGGAAGGAAGCCTAGGGGCAAGTTAACCAAAATTCGCATGACTCCAAGTAAGTTGAGCTGCAAGTTTTGCAGGAAACTTTTTTCTTAAACCTAGCAAAATTCCAGATCTTCAGTAGGTTCACTACTCTTCCAGTGAGAGACATAACATTATTCCCCGAGATCAGAGTGGAATTATGACAATTTACACTAGCTAAGTGTCTGTCAGATAATATGAAGTGTGTCTTGTGGAGGATTTAAAAGGGTCATACCCCAAGGATATCTGGGGAAGAAGGGGTTGGATGCAAAATAGAATTAAATAATGTCGCATTCCTGTCTCAATAAATAGCAGGAAACCAAGGGAGACAGCAGCTAGCAGGGCAGCATTCAGCTTCAGAGCAGAAAAGGGACTCAAGAATCATGAATCAACGGCAGCAAGTAAAGAAAAGAGTAAAAAAAATCAGGAAAGAAAAGAAAATCACTGGCCTGGGTTACAGTGAGGGAGGGAATCTCATGTTTGTGCTATGAAGGGGAAAGCTGTGGTGGAGCCTGTGCATCTGTGCATGGATGGGGAGGAACAGAAAAAGGGGTATATGCTTGAGTCCTCCAGGTGAGTGAAAGACATAGTGGGCTGTTACAGTGTGGGCAGTCTTGAAAAGAGCGAGGGAGAGCAGGGATAGGGAAGGGGAAGAGGTGGAAGGGACAGGACGGCGCATTATTATGTTGCTCAGCAGGGGCTGGGGAAGGTGAAAAGGCAGAAGGGAAGGAAGTTCTTACCACATTTGGAAAGTCTGCCAGTCATCAACTCCATACAGTTAGTGGTGTCTGGATCATAGAACGGAAAGAGGAGGGGGGGAGGAAAAACATAAAAAAAGGTTTCCACACCTCTGTGCATAAAGTAGTAACTTAGCACATTATTACCTGAAGCAGGAAACATATATACATCTTGGTCTTTACACAACCCAGGCCAAATTCTGCCACCCACTATATGCCAGTGTAAATCTGGCCCTGTGACTGAGAGTGGGTGCTGCTTCAATCCCACTGCCTCCACTCACCCCTTTATCATAGCTACAGGTATCTATGACATGTGGGAAATATTCTGCCACCATATTAGCAAACTAAAAGCCTTGAATGCAGTGTTTCACTTGGCTAGCTTTGAAAGTTAGCCTGCAACAGTCACAAAATGTTCAATCGGCTGATATATCTACATAAAAAACCTGGAGAGAGGGAAGAAATACGGCACTGTGCTATTGCACATGGAATGAGGTTACTTGTACAGCTCAAAAACATCTTTTAGACCCCAAAGGATAATGTCAAAGTTCCAACCTAACTCTGTCTCTCTTATTCAAGTGTAGTCTCTTACTCCTCTTGCTTTCTAGGTCACTATTTAAAGGCAGTAGAAGTACTTCTGGAAAGGGTGGCAGAATCTGGTCCGAAGACACTACTGTCCACTTCGTGTATAGCTCCCATTACCACAGCCTCTGGGTGCTTCCTACTGGGGTGTGATAAGCAAAAGGAGCTCTACATGTCAGCTTTAAAACAGAAAGGACCAGCCCAGTTGGACACTTCCATGTGGAAGCTGCTGACAAACCAGATCTGCTGCTGTCAGCCAGGATTCCCTTGCACTTGGGATCTAAATCATTGCGTTCATGGGCAATTCACTGCTGAGCAAGAAGCTACCAGTTAAAGCACTAAGCTCAGTCTCAGATCTCCTCTTGCCTGGGATCCTGATGAACACTTGGGTATTTAAGAAATATCTTTCTCAGAAACATGCACACATATGCTGAAAATCCATAACTGCCAGGAGGCTTTAACTACCCCCTGTTTGCTATAAAGTCTGCAGGACAGAGGGAAAGATAATTTCTCAGCATTCCTCCCCTTAAATATTGAGAAAAGTAATTTCATAAGAGCAGGAAGGGGTGCTGGATATTCTTGGGTAAGCTGAACCCACGCTAGAAGAGCATCTTTTCTGATGCAGCCAGGCCTGTGCTGTGTGGATCATTTACAAAATCATGGAGCAGAGAGGGCAAGTGCTTGGTCCAGTCACACTGGCCAAAGCATCTAAGCAGCAGTTATATGCTCTCCATCCCCAAGGCTGAAGGTGGGCTGGCAGAGGTCAGTGGGAGATGATACCCATGGAAGTTCTCTCAGAAAGGCACAAGATTGAGAGAAAGGGAGAAAAGGGTGGAGGTGAAGGAGAAGAGAGCATTCAAGAACTGGAACAACGTATCAGAGGTGTCAGAGAGGCCAGGAGTTTACCTGCCTTTGAAATTCTTTGGCTAGTCTGGCAGAGTGAAGACAGACTAATCTCCCAAAATACATTTCTCCCTGAAGATGCCTAGCAGATCTGAGAAGTGCCTATAGTGGCTGATTGGTTCAGTGACCAGAAGTCACATTCACAGGTTTGGATCATTTTTTTTCTTTAATAACTTGGAGAAGTTTGTTGTCTCATGCCTTTCAGTGGTTCCTGTCCAGCCCCCTCATAGTCAACTACACTTTGCTGTAATGCAGTGTGATGCAGATCTATAGTGGTAGAGCTCAGAGCATTCACCCAATCATTAGCAGAACTTAGCTTTGAAAGAACACGTAAGAGCAAAGAAAGCCTCAAATATGGCCAAAAGACTGTTTCTGACTCCACCCTCCAACACCTGGAATTTTCTCCTCAAGTGTATCCACACTAACTGGCCACTCAGTAACTAGCAGTCTGGAAACAAAAAAGGTCACATTTGGATAATATCAGAGCAGGTAAACATTGCAGCTAGTTACTAAGAGTCTCCTGAAACTGGTATTTCTGTTTCATTCTTAATTTTAACAAATTAAAAAATAATCATGCCTCCTTAAGTTAATACTGTCTTTTTTTCTAAGTCATTTGCAGTCAGCATAGGTCTCTTTAGTATTTAAAGCTAATTGTGTAACAGATCTACAAACATTCATTGTGTGATCAGAATACAAACTGACAGATCTACACAGGAGAAAAGGACTGTAACAGAGGCTTTTTGGCAGCATAACATCTTGGGCTCTTTACTCCATTTTATTCCTAAAAACGTAAATTTGCATGGTATGGTATTACTTTTGATGGATAGGGAATTTTTTTTTAAAATATGAGATCATGGAAAAATCAAAGGAACACTAATGAAACCCCTAACTTGTCTTTCTTAAAACTTTAATGCACATATTCATACAGAATGCATAATTCGCATTCTCTGTATTGCCATGGCTAGTCCCAGGAACTGCATAGGAATTTTTATTTGTAATGTCTTTACAAGACCTGATCAGACTGTTTTTCCCCAATTCCTAAGGCACAGTCAGCATGGGCACACCAGGACCAGTAGCTCATATTGCATTACTTAAAAGACTAAGTGTTAATGTGCCTTCAGCTTCTCTTTTATAATAATTACTTTAATACTTCTTTCATTTCCATCACATTGTAACATCTGCTTTAGTAAATACTCTACATGATAAAGTATTCCATCATTTTCAAGTAGAAATTTCATTCTAATTAGAAAGTCTTAGATTCTTGGCAGTCAGCTTCTGCTCATAGATACTAATCCACAACCCAGTGACTGTGGGATCCAGGTGTCATGTGAAAGGAATAAAGCCAGGGTCCAAAGGCTTTTAACTGTCTGGGAAACGTTGATGGGTCATGTAACTGCATTTTTCATGTGTCCTCTTTAATTTTTTAATTAAAGCATAGTAGCAGTGTCAGATCTCAATCCTTCTGATGATAAGGGAATTCCTTATTTCATAAAAATTGCTGGCAGTCCTTCACACTTTGGATTTGACCAAGACTCTTTTATATATGACATCCAGTTCAACTCATTAACAGATGGCAAATATTTTGATTAAAATAAGGCCTTCCTTCAAAAGGCCAAACAAGTTCTGAATCCATTAAAAATTGCCAGTGTTCTGTTGAATTTTCTTTCACGATTTTCTTTATTCTTTAATTTCTGCATTTCTATCCCACATAAATTTCACAATGAAGTCATCTAGTTTGTGATGCTTCTGATACCTCTGATTCTGAGACTTGTCCCAGCCCAGGAAATCTCACCCAAACAGCTGCTCCTCTGAGATCTCCAAATCCAGGGCTAGATCCCAGAAAGCACTGAGCAGCTCCTGCCAGATGCTCACAGTCCCCAATAAACAGGGAGGGAGATGATGTCAAGGGAGCCACCAGTTCCTCTGGTCCAAGGCAGTTATCATTCAGATTGAAATTCCCCAGTGTTAGTGTGCTTATTTGAAATTCTCTGTTCTCTTATCAAAACCCTGGAGAGTCTAGACTTTTTTCTACATGCTTGATTTCAGAACTACCAGTAAGTATTTCAGATAAGTTTAATGAAGGCTGTTCAGTAATAATACTAAGACTGTTCAGCAAAAAAACAGGGCTCTGCCAACCCAACTAGGCATTAGAGGGCACCTTTTGTAGGTGGGAACCTTGATAGCAAGATGAAGTAATTACTCCAGACACTACAGGAGTGGTAAGACATAAAGAGTCACACAAGATTGCAGGAAACAAGAGAAACTTGGGACCTGGATGAACCCCAGAAAAATTGACTTGTGATCCAGTTTCAAAATGGCTCTTGCAGAGTCCTTGTTTTGAGTCTGTAGCTGGAAATTCACCTTGCAAAGCACTTCATTTGCTCCTTATTCCCTTTTAAGTCTTGATGATAAAATCCTTTGCACATTTGGAAACTGAGTTTCTCACTAATTTTTTTGTAGCAATTTAGCCTACAGCTCTTGTGAGCCATAAAATACCCAGAAATCACAGATCAGTGTTCTATTGAGAATTTGCACTGCTCTATTTTGAAGCTAGATATGGTCTCTAAACACTTGTTTATGCTGATGAAAGGCACTTCCAGCAGTTATACTGAGATGCTCTGAGCTTTGAGATGTCAATGGTTAAAATCTGATATGAAGCCAATAAATACAATAAGGAAAGAGAAAACCTTTCCCAAAGAAGTTATAAAGGTTATTTCAGCATAGCTGATTGCCCAGAACATGGGAAAATGGGAAAAAATAAGAATATGCAGCACCCCACACTTAAAATCAAAGCTCAAAGAAACAAGGAAGTATTAGGGAAATAAAAATTGATACACTGTGAATGATCACAGATGGCTTTTGCATGTCCCTATTCACCAGCTGTTACTATTACTCTTTTGTGCAAAGGCATCAGAGAAAAACAGATTATGATTTAATGGAAAGAGTGTTGGGCTGAAACAAAGGCACAAATCTGAAATATCTTCCTCCATGGAGAGAGATCTTTTTATCCCAGCAAAGGACAGTTTGCCCAGGGATTACCTAAGTAGTTACACCTGAGTATAAGACTCCTGGATGGAGCTATAAGTGGATGAGAGATGAGGTTGGCTGCTCTCACAGACAGTGAGATTCACTCTTGATGCAAAAGGGACTGTCCTTTCATGGTCTTGCTGGGCTTAGTGGCTTTTGATACCAGTAACAAGTATACAAGGGCAGCTGTTCTGGTTTAGACCAAGGGCCAAAACCATCCAATGCTCCGTCTACATCAGCAGCCACAAAGACACGCAAGTATAACAGCAGGCCAAGCAGATACTTCCCAACACTGCCTTGTTCACCACTATCAGGTCAGAGATTTCCTGAGCCTGCTGCTGTTTGTCTGTTGAGCAATTCCATAAAGATTTTTCTGCCAGGGAGTTGTCTAGCCTCCCTGGGAGTAAGAAGTACTCAGGGGAAGATGAGCATCTGCAAGCTCCTCACATGCAGAACCTGCTTCAGTGAAGAGTTCCACAGGTCTTAGATTATGTGAAGAGACGCTTTCCAATATTTTTTTTGGTACTTGACTTCCACTACTTTCATATGATGGTCTCTAGTTCTTTCATTGGAAGAGAAAATGAACAATTGATCCCTATTTACTTGTAACTCATGCCAGTCATGAGTTGTAGACCTGGTACTGTCTCAGCAATCATAGCACAGAGGTCCTGAAACCTTAGATTAGAAAGCTGATATGTTGCACTAAATTTGACCAACTAAGCAGTGGCTTTTAGAAGTACTACATTAACTTTTGGAATGGATTTCATTTATTTACACATTTATTCAGGTAAGGGAGGGAATCTATTTTCCTGCTTCAGAGTATGCCAGAAGAAATATGCACAGCCAGTCTTAGAAAGGAAAAATGGAAGTGAACGAAGGGATATATGGAGGAAGGGAGATTACCAGGTGCTCAAGTATGACACAGAAACACATCTGCCTAGGTCAGGTACATAACAGGCTCACACACACACACACACAGATGCATGGGCAACATGACATCTACAAACACTGTTGTGAGCTGGAGGAAATGAAAAAGAGGGAAGTGCATTCTGAAACCCAGGCAAGCCGGCTCAGTGGGCTGGCATACTGCATAGCAGATCAAAGAGGGGCAGGAGAGAGAATGACTGTCAGTGACATATGCTTATTAGGCCTTGCTGTTCTGCTTTATACTGAGTTCATTGAATCTTCCCCTTTTGCAGGTCTCACTTTAAATGCATGCACCTTTCACAGCTGGTTTTCATCATCCCACCTGTAATGGCATCTGAACTAAAAGTCAGGAGAAACAACTACAGAGGAGATGTCTGTGTACGATGAGCTGGGAAAATATCCAGTGCTGGACAGTATTGCTGGTTAGAGACAGCAATACACTCAGAGCACCAGAGGAGGCAAGTCCAAGTGAACTGTGAGCTCATTCTGTTGCAGCGCTGGACTGCCTACAGAGTATCCTCAAACCATGAACCTCAACAGGAGCCCAACCACCACAATTTCTGTGAGCTGTTCAGAGCTGGGCATGTGGGAGGGTAAGAGAAACAGAGAAGACTTTGCCTTGTTTCTAGTGAGAAAAGCTGATTAATTCCATGACAATTTCTAGGAAGCTCTTGCACACATCTTTCCAACTACAGACAGCCAGCTAAGCAAGGTGCTGAATGCAAACTCTGCTGTTCTTTATCCCTTTTTTCTTCCCCTTACTCTCACTGACTGGGGATGTGAACCATAGGGCCTCTTTACTTTGATGCACGGGTTGTCTCTTTTTGGTAACAATCCTTTTATTTCCCCTCCCTTCCTTTTCTCTTTTCCTTGTACTCCACTCCAATCTAAGATTTTCAGGTTGACTTCTCTCATTTTCAAGAGACTTGCATACTCCTGACCAGGTCAGGTGATGCGGTACAGAACAGTTTGGCACCCTGTCTCATGAGCTGTCTTGCCTGGATAACTTCCCACCCAAGGGAATTCTCATTTTTAAATTTCAAGAGACCATTAATTTTGGTTTTGCTCCATGTGGAGTCACCTATTTCACTCTGGCTTTAGAGATCAGGCTGGGTTTTCCCTGCTAGAACAACATATTCTCAGGTTGTTTTCAGCAGTAGAAATCATGTGATTTTTCCATTCCAGAACCAGAGCAAAACTATAAGTCAGATACATTTCTCACAGCACAGTTTGCCCATAACATCTCCCTGAACTTTAGTCAGTTGAATGGTTTTTATTCCTGCTATAATATGACTTTCTTAGGGAGATATCTTGCCTCACATGCAAGTGTGCAACAGGGTTCAAGTCTTTCTAGAGAGCTGCAGTAGCTAGGACATATTAGGGTGAAGAAGTTAAGAGAGATCCTCAAGTTATTTACTTTTTAAACAATTTTTTCCTCACAGGAAAGTAAGAGTACACTTCCTTCTCTAAGAAATAAGGAATGCTTGAATATTGTTCACATATCAGGAGTAATATGAAATACACTTACAGGATGCTTTTCTATCTAATTCCCCTCACCCCCACTTAACCCCAGCATTTCCCAAGAGGAAGAGCTGGCAGAAAATTCTGGCTGCTTCCTTGAGTTTGATTTAATTTCTAAAGTCCAGACAGCAAAAACCTCAATCAACCACAGTTGTAGCGTCCTCATCTTCCCTGTTTCCGAACAGAATAATCCATGTGCTGGGCACCACTGCAATCCAGCATGCAGAAGGTCAGGCAGTGCTGGAGGCCAAAAGTAAAGTGGACACTGAACTGAGCATACTTCTCTGTCAGGTACTAAGCATACACACTTCTAGATGGAGTTATTTTATCTTCAGCCGCCAAAGCCACACTGTTAGACCAGAAGGATGTAACCCATATGTGCAATGAGCCAAGGACATCTGGGATTTAATTGCAGGATGCAATGCCAACCTAACTCCCACACTTTTGTCTTGGCTTGTTCACACAAAGGTCAAGCACGGAATTTGGCTCTAAAGTATAATATTTATTTACTTCCTTTTCATCTCCCACTCCTCCTGACTCTTTCTCTCCTTCCTCCAGCTTCTGCTCTCTACCTTGCTCCTATTTATTCCCTGTATCTGCACATTCTTTCTGCTTCTCCCTATTTTTCCTTCCTTGAAGCATTCCCAATAGCTCATCTGCTTTAAGTTTTCAATTTTCACCTTCTTCTTTGTTCTGCCCTTTCAAAGGAGAGAAGAATTAACACTGATATTTTTTGTCTGTGCAAGCACTAGTGTTCAGAGTGAACACTTGCTACATGATGGTGGGATGAAGCCAGTTTCTGTATTATCAATTCAGGCTGCCTGCACATTCAGATTGATGTCACTGCACAGGGTAACACACATAAGGATTTCTCTACCACCATGAGGAATTGAAATTTACTTTTCAAATAGGTAAAATATAGCTTTTGCAGAACCTTAGTGCATAATTTGTGCTACCACAGTATTGAGCCAAGAATTTGATCACACTACTGGAAACTATTAACCACCTTCTGACCATCTGTTAATGGCTAAGTTAAAAGTAGTTCTCAACTTTGTTCTGAGACCCTCTGAAGCTGGAGTTTTCTAAAGCATGCCTGAAGGGTTTGAAACTCAGGTATCTTCTAGAGCATGTCCCTATTCTGGGATATTTTGGAGCTGGAGAAAATCTGGAAGGTCTACTGATGATGCAGCTTTTGATGGAGAAGTGGGCAAATGGCTCTTTGGGCGGGCAGAGGGCAGAAGCTGTTCAACTGGGGAATGCACTGGGAGCACTGGAGTGGGAATGAGAAAGGGAGGAGTAGGGTGGGTGCAGGGAGTTACTGCTCTGTCCGAATGGAGCTCGTTTATTGCTGTGATCAGAGGGATGGCCTCCCTCAGCCTCCTGGTACCGAGAGGCATTTCACCTTCCTGTCCCTGCTGAAGCAAGGTGCTCGACAGTAGAAACTACTTACCTGATAACTGCTGCACTGAAGGCTGGTCATGTGTGCTTAACAACTGTGCCTGAATGGTTTCTACTACCCTCTTAAAGCGACGGCTTGGACCTGTGAGGAGAGAAGAGGCACAAATGGCTGTGAGAGGAATGGGAGTCCATATACAACCCAGGCTGGAGGGGAAGCATCACAAGTATCTTCCCTTCAGTCTTGTCCCCAGGAGTGTACTGACAGTGTCTCTGTCCTTCAGCCAAAGGGACTGTGGTGTGCTGAACTCAATAGGAGGAAGAATGGCTTCTGGGCTCCTTTTGTGAAGGCATAAAAGGTGGTGGGGGGGTTGTTTGTTTTAAACCCTGGAGGGGACATGTGGCCACCCAGAAGAAAAAGGTGAGTGAATGTTTCTGTCAGAAGGAAGAAACTAGAGGCCTCACAATGCCCTGCTGAGACTCTGAGACTTTTGAGTGAAACACGGAGACAGTACCATGAGATATTCCAGATCTGATGTACAGAGCAGCCATTTTAGCACTAATCGTGGAAGTGGTAACTTCACCTTTTGGGAATCTCTTTCCCTGCCTGCCACTTCCATCGCTACCAACACTATTTTGTTCCAAATGTCCTCCTTTCCCTTGTCTGAATTTTCCCCCTGAGGCTAAGACAGTTATATTCTTTCCTCTGACAGAGCAATTTGCAGGCCTCTATTATCAGCAAGGACAAAGCCAGCTTGCACCCATTTTAGAGCTTTGCCATGGTTACCTGATAAGAGCGTGAAAGTGACAGAATAGATCCCGTTCTCCTTTTGCGCCTCTCCCCCTTCTGTGTACGTTATGTCCACCTGGAACTTCACTGGCTTCTGGAAGACAGCAGGACCTCCCGTGGATTTATATTCTGCACGGAAACTTGTCTGTGAGATGACACTGTGACTGAGACTTGGAATCTGAAACAGGTTGGTAGAAGAAGGTAGTAGAACTAGTGCATAAAGTGAAAAAATTGCAAAATTCTATTTATAACAACACACATTTCCAGAGTGGATAACATTTGCTAGACCTGCTTCTGGTCTTGAATTCATAAAGTACAGTGTTCTTGTGAAATCAGTAAGACTGTAGATTGCTTGGCACCACAGAAGAATGCACTGCTGCTTACAGGACTGATCCAAATTTAAAGGTTGAATATTGGCGGAATACCCATCATGCTTATAAATGTACACATGTTGCTCAACTTCATACACTCAGTCTTCCCTTTCCTACTCATCTACCAGTTTTGAGAAATGCCTTTTTCCTGAGTAAAAACTATTAAGAGACTGGGTAGTAAATTGGTGGGATATAAAAAGCACTCAAGTGGCCTGGTCTGATCTCACAGCTGATCCTGTTTTGAGCAGGAGACCTCCTGAAGACCTTTCCAACCTCTAACTGCTTGGTGATTGATGTCAAACAGACATCAGGACACAGAGCAGACACTTAGACAAGCGCCTGAGATATCCACAGGGAAAGCATACCTGCAAATAACTCACCCAAACCATAACTCCTACCAATATGTAAAAGAACTCTGAGAAACTTCATTGTATCATGCAACATCTGTATCTTCAGACTCATGGTGGAATTTCATAACTGCCTAACTTTCAAGCAGTTACCATTCGCGCTTTCTGCCAAAATGTAACATACTCATATTCTATTTACTGCTTCATAAAGGACCAGATTAAAAAAAAAATCAAATTTAGAAATCTGGTCTCTAATTTAGAAGGAAAAGCAAAGATGAGTTCTTTGAGAAGCTGACTTTAAGGACTTAATTAGCAGGTTGTGACAGTGCATTTAAGTTTGAAGGTTGCTGAAAGAGACGACTCACTGGTTTTGCACACAAATCACTACATCACACCTAAACCCAGACATGTGGGATATACACAGAATCACCACTACAGACAGCAGTGCATGCTATGCCCACAATATAAACCCAGAAGCACAGCTAAATGCATGAAACTGATACGGTAACGTGGCTGCTTCACATCAATCTGAGATGGACACCAGTGTCTGATGCACGCTGCTATACTGCATTTACTCCTTGTACGCTTGTATAGTTACAAGGGCTATGGCTGGTTTTTTGGAAGAAATTCATTGCATCATGATCCTCTGTGTTTGTTACAATAAATAAAACACTGTTCTGGTGTCACCTTGGGGGGGTTCACACCTTGCGGTGCCTCTGTGTGTGTTGGGGGGGGGGTCCCAGGGCCGCTTTGGGAGGGTGGCAGAAAACCCAGACTGGATTTCTGCCAGAGTACGGAATGGGGGAAAAATGGGGACTGGATTTTTTTCTGGAGTACAGCATGGGGGAAAACCCGGAATGGATTTTGTTGGATACGGAATGGGGGAAAACCCAGACGATTTCGGCCAGAGTACAGAATGGGGGAAAATGCAGACTGGATTCTGGCCGGAGTATGGAATGGGGGAAAATGCAGACTGGATTTTTCCAGAGATTGGATTTCAGAAAAAAAAGAAAAAGGGTTGGACTTGATGATCTCAGAAGTCCTTTCCAATCCAGCTGATTCTATGATTCTATGATCATAGAGATTAAAATGGAGTTCAGTATCTTATGGAAAAAAATCAACAAACTATATAAGAAATTAAATCTCCTTCTCTTAAAGCTATTAAAAAAGTCTAATTATGTTGTTGACTACCTTGAACTGAAAAATCTCTTAATTTAACTTTGCTGTGCTTTTTCTTCACTGGTACTTCTTGACAATGATAGCAAGGATCTTCTATAGGAAAAAAATTACAATTTCGCTCTCCTTTCTTAGCTTGTATATAAACTGCATTTGCAACATTTGATACTCCAGTCACCAGAGGAAACAACCCTTCTTTCTGCCATACAGCACTGAAGTGGAGATTTAAAGTAACAAATGCAGATGTAAGACAGGATTTTTGTCTGACTGAAGTGGTGGAGGGCTTACCCAACAAGGGAAGACCCAATCTGCTGCCCAGACCAGTAACTGCAAGGTTAGTTTGACAAAGGAGCAAACTGCTGTCTTGATACGTGCCCAGACCAGTGTGCTCTAACTGCAGTGTTATTCCAAACACCGGCAACCTGGAGACCTTGCCAAGAAGGCTGAAATCTCTTCTCACCTTAGAGAGCATTATCTACACTTAGTAGTTCACACAAAGTCCAGTGGAGGCCTGAATCGACAGGTTATGTACATTAAACCCACAGAGGCTGCACCTGAAGGAGCAGAGACCCTGTCCAGGAACATACAGCACAAGGAGTCCTGGAACTGACCAGAGGGCAGTGCCTCCAAGAGGCAGCTGGGATGACTTACCGAGAGGAAAGCGTGGACTATATCAGCCTTAATGGAGCTTAGTGGTTTGTCCTTAATGACCACAAAAATCTGTTCTTCTTTCTCCAAGTTGATGAAGTTACCGAACCAGGATTTTTTGGCAAGCCTGATGTGATGAAAAGAAAGAGATGGTTTAGAGTACTGAGTACTATTTCTTATTTCTTAAACACCCCTAGCTGGAAAAAGAATTAAAAAATACACAAGAAAGTTTTGATAACACTCCAGATTTGATGTTATTGCTAATAGTAAGTGGAAAATAGTGTCAGAGAACATCCAGAACAACGTTTCGCTTAGTGAAAACTGGTAAAATGACAGACCACACAGTCTTAGTCTGGCAGCAACAATGAAAAATCAGGAGGAACAGTAACTCTTTTGACTGAGCCAATAACCGATTAATACTGCATATATAAAGCCCATATAAGCCAGGGGACACACTTCTGGTTTGTCTCCAGGGAACTATTCATTTCATGTGACAATATGCAGATCCTGGCAACACAGAGATTTAAGTTCCTTCCCACTCAATTTCAACTCCTTTGGTGTTATAGGACTTAAAAAGTTCCTTTTCTAAAGGTGTCCTGTTGGGCTGATGGTACAATCACAAAATCTTGCTTTTTAAAGCAAGCTGTAGATTTTACCAGACCTCCAATCTGTCAGTGAGTGAAATCCACTCCCACATAGAGGGTCAGGACAAAGACTGTCCCATTCATTAGTCTCATTCAGGGTGTCTATATAATGAGTGAACTCTGGTCATCCTACAAAGGAATGAAATTTCAGTACTAAGAAAGAAGATGCCAACACCATGCAAAACACAGTTCAGGCTTTCCACTGACAGCAGTCCAACTTCACAGTTTCTTTCAGCATCAGGTAATGGTTTCACCATAAAATGAAATTGCTCTGTTTTTTCACACTGATCGTATCAGTAAATGTTTGATTTTGCTTATTGTTTTACCAGTCCACTTTGTTGACATTACCTTTTAAGTTAAACAGGCTAAAGGAAGAATTCAGGGACATAAATTTTAATGGGAGACACTACCGAGAAATTGAAGGTAGCATCTCTGACAGGTGTGGTCTTGATGGGAGAGAAGATGCTGTTAGCCATGAGACACAGCCAAAGAATTGCTAGACCAAACTAAACCCAGGGAAAATTCCACTTCCATAAGCCATATTCTAGTAGGGAAGAATTTGGCATGAATGTGTTAGAAATGAAAAGACCTGCCACTAAGAGACTGCCTTTCTTTTCCTCTACAGCATACTTTATAATGCCAAGTCTGGTTTGAAGTATGGCACGGTTTTCACTCATTTTGGTGAACATTCACCACTGAGTGGAAGAAGACAATCTCTCCAGACAAGGAGAGCCATCTGCAGAATGGATTACTATACATCAGTTTTACAGCAAAGCAATGAACAGCTGGAGTGAGTTATTAGTAGACTCACTTTCTGTGGCAAAGGCTCAGACTGAGGCAGAACAAGGATGGGCAGAGACTAGGAGAGAGAGGAGCAAACTAAGAAACTAATTTGAAGTCTAGGCCTTCAGGATAAAGAACAAAGCTTGACCTCAGTATTGTCCAGCAATTTGCACTCATTCCCCATTCCAGAGTGCTCCATGAATAAGTCAGCTCACAGCCCATTTAATGCACGCAGTAGAAAGACCACAACTGGAAGACCACTCAGCTGGGCAAATAATTATTTGCTTCGTTTACTGTAGGCATCCAAAAATAAGAGTACAGAAAGATTCACTTGTAATTTGGTAAACCAGTGCCCCCCACTCAATTAAAGTGGGCTGGAAAACTGTCACTCCCTAAAATATTCATAGGCAGCTGTAACTAAGCCAGTGAGCCAGAGATTAGCATAGGGAGCAGTAAAGAGAAAGGGCCTCTCATTTAAATGGTCGTTAAGGAGCCAGGGTTAGAGTGTGAAAGAAAATTACATACTAATTAGCTCATGTGTCTCGCACACACCATAACAACTCTGCAAGCCCCTGGAGAGCTGGGGCAATAGCTCCCCACATGTAAAGGGTCTATGCTCATTAGTAAATTAGCACCTGGTTATCTATCTAAAACGGCTGGTTGTCTTAGGCTTGGATGTATCATTATCTGAACCAGGGTTGGCAATACAGACTCCGGGGCCCAGTGGAAGCATGGGCCTGGAAAAGTGTGCATATTTAATTGCAGATCTGCCATGTTAAAATATGGCTTTTCATTTCTGTATTGTCATTAATGGTTTTGTTGGCCCTTCATTTAACAAGCCCAGGTAAGAGGGGCCCAGAACATAGGGCGGTTTTTTCCCGTTCAGCATGGTCTGGAGTCTCCAGAATCCAGCTGGGCTCTTTTCCTCGGCAAGGTTATCACCCATAATACTAACTCTGGATGACTCATTGCTAGCCTGGGCTACGCTCCAGCTTGTAAATCACTGGAATTCACTAAATAATTTTGCTGGTGTCGCATAAGATGGAGTAGATGCCAGTGGCCTCTCCTGTTTCTGTAATGAACAGAATCAAGACGTAGCACACAGGCCCTGGCTTCTACCCCTGAAACTGGCAGAACTAGCTGTACTCGTACACCTGGGGAATAGGCCCACTGAAGAAGAAGGGACAGCTTTGGAGTAAAATGACACAATAAAGGTTTTTCTCCTCTTAGAGAGCATTAAGTGTTACTAACTTGGGTTAAAATGTGTACGAATCAATGATCTTCAGCACGCTGAATGAGATGCTCTAGCATCTCACGAGATCAGGCTGTAAGCAGTACAAGATGTACTTAAAATAAAGAATCTTCTCTTATCATGGCAAACCTCTTAAAGGGGGAATGAGATAGGAGATATGTGGGGGAGGTTGGGTATGCAGATTACACTAGGGAATCTAATCAGGTGCCCAGTTGATGAAAAAGCAAAGAAATTAGCATGCAAATGGAAGCTGGTGCTTTATTATTTCACACTGAATTTCTCACTGCCATAATGTTGTTTCTTTTCCTACTTTTGGAGTGTCTTGACTACATTGCCCTCTGGAGAGCCTCACTGTGTTCCCTCTCTATCCCTGAGCACATGGATCTGTAACCTCCAGAGGTTTACCTGCTTGGCATAAATAACAGCATTTCTACTTAAGCAAATGGAGCTTTGCAGGTTTAAAGCAGATGGAGCTGAGTCTCTTTAAATGTCATCCCGAACACATTTTCTAGGACTTTTTCACATGAGAAAGAACAGCATTACCCAGACATGTCAAAGTGTATTACCTAATCATCAGGTTTGTTAAATGAATGGCAGTCATTGCTGTACCAGACAGAGCAAGGACATATATTTATCACTCAACCCATGAGGTCAATACAGCTCTTGATAAGGGTATCTTATTTCTTACAGAAAGAAAGAAAATACTAGAAAAAATAAGACATGGGAAAGTGGACAGTGAGCAACAGACATCTATTGTTAAAATATAATCCAGTTCATTATTTTTTATGACTTGTGCAGCCCAATTGAACTCATTAATTTGGCAATTATACAGAAAACGAAAAAAGGGCCTTAGGCTTTGACTTGCATCCAAACTGCCTCAAATGACAGGCACTTCTCTACACCAGCTTTTAAAGAGTGAGTGGGAAGCAGAGAGGGCAATAAATTAACAGGAAAACTTCCAACAACTTACATACAATGAAGAAGAGAAATTTAATTCTAAAAGGTTTTCTGTTTTAATGGCCTTAAAAACATGTGAGATGCGAGTATTGTATATTTCTTTCATAATGATGTGCTAATTTTATGAAATTCTCTCATGCCTCTCTATTAGTAAATGCTCAAAAGTGTCGAAAACACAATATATTCCATTCTTCTTCCTGGATTTCTGTTACTAACCTTTACTAATCCCTATTTCTCCCTCTTCTTAAGTCTTTATCTCTCTCCATTATGCAGTACTGCATGTAGAGTACACATTTTACACCAGATAAACACCAGGTCCAGGGAAAGTTGTTAAGACAATACCACAGTCACCAATTACAAAACTTTGTGCCCAAAATTTTCATCCAAGACTCATGAATATTTCATACAAGCATCTTAACAAGAGGCCAAATTGCCTTGGTTGGCAGGGTAAGTCTATGGGCATTGGGTGCACAAACACAAGCTGTGAAAATAAAAAGGAATAATTTGGCATCTGTTGCATATTAGGAAGTGTTTGGAGCAGCACTCTGGCAGGGACTTCCAAACCTGCCATGCAGTGACGCATATTTGTGCAGTGAAATGGCTGAAATGTACATTGACTTTCAGGAATGAGTCTGGTGAATATGAAATAGCTTCTCCATGTCCCAGTGCTGCTGCCTAGAATTAACACTGCGTTTAGTATCGCAGCCAAAGATTCCTCTGAATTATCTTAGCAGAGGCTTCTGCATGTTATCCTGAGGATGCACTCTCCTGTACTAAAAGGAAGACTATTTACTGCATAGTTAGTGCCAGTATAAGCCACAGATTAGCCTCTCCACACCTGAAGAGGGATCTATTTGACAAGCAGACGAAAGAAAAGAGAAGGAACATGTTACAAACCCAGCAAATTCAGAAAGCCGTGAGAAAATGAGGTGGTTACTGGGAGACTGTTTCATCACCTGTTGACCCCCAGTGCCATTTCTGAAGTATAGATTTTATCCAGGGTCCTTATCAGAAGAATCATTTAACATCTCTACCCCACCCACAGGAGAACAGGTTACAGATACTGATCTAGAACAGAAATATGTCAGCCTATGACACTGAGACAAGGAAATGACATTGGTATGTGGTAGAAAAAAAAAGGTAGTGTTCTGGCAAATTACTTACTCTGGGGATGATTCTGGGGTTAAATTAGACATCTCCTCTGGTGTAGGTACTGCCCATGCACATACAGACGAAGAGAGGGAAGAAGAAAAGAAATTGATGATTCAGTACACCTTTCATTTTCTGCTTGTATACCAATGAAACAACGCTGGCATTGCACCCTCTTGCATTTGCCCACTGCCTCTGCAGACTGGTTCTGACATCTGAACACTGGTCATATGTCTCTAGATCACTGCATCTAATCAAGTGCTGCATTTCAAGGCTCACTTCACCCTTCCTTAAATCATTATGCAATCTTGCACTGGCTTCAAACCCAAACACACTGCTGCAATTCTCTGCAGTTCTCTGACCATCTCAGAGACAATCTCACTGACCATCACAGCTAACTATTTCATGGCTGTGAGCTTCCTTTACCATGGGATCACATCCCAGTACCCTGAAAAACCACATAGTGTTGGGATAGCTGCTGCTGACGTCCAAGGATAATGCATGTGACTTCGGGTGCTCTTTGCCTGAATAGAGAAAGCCACCTGGAACTTGAGGAAGGAAATTTTGCACATCTCAACACTCTAGAGACTTTGAAAACTGAAGTAGGCCAGCAGATATGAAGACACTGATTGTATTAGAGAGATTTTTACATCAATTACCAAAGGTGGTAAAAGAAGCATTAACCAAGATCAAAAAAGCTTTGCTTCAGAAGGACAATTTTAGCCTACTGCCACTGGCTGTCTTTTTTTCAGCAGAAGGCTCAGCCTGTGGCTGTGGAGAGGCAGCAGAGCACAGCCACAGGGGAAATGGCAGAGCTCTAAGTTCACTTACAAAACAAGTGAAGAATGTGAAGATAACTTATTCTTGTGGTCTAAGAGCCACAACAGAGATCGTACGAGCTCTATGCACGGAGTATGAAGAGGGCTCAGGAGATGCTCTTGGAGCAGGTACAATGGCATGACAGAGCCTGCTCACATGGGGATTAGGGCTTGGCTGATGCTATCACTCTCACTTTCATATCAATACTCAGTCCTTGCTAGATGGAATTTGCAGAGCCAGACAGGTATCAACTTCCTGACGAACAGCTGCCCAAATGAGAACCACCTGTATGTTTGGGTGGGTACTCACCTTGTAATTTCCGACGATGGAAGCGAGGAGACCCCAGGAAACTATTCTTGATGGAGTTGAGCCGTGTCCTCCATGGCATTCCTCCAATGCTGGGGCTGGATGGTGGTGTTGGGTTGGGTGTGCCTGCTGGGCTCTCCTTTGGCGTATGAACAGGTGTCCCCTTGGGGGTAGGGAGGGGACTTCCCCTTGGAGAGGGGTGAGGGGTGACCTGTATGATGGGGATAGATTTGGTGCTTGGGTCAGTACTAGAAGGGAGCAATCTAACAGGAGACATAGGGTTGGTCTGTACTTTAGGAACAGCCAGCTGTGGGTTAAAGCCGGCAGCAGGCGAGCGGCCCTGAGCATTCTGCACAGGGTTGTTCTGGGAAGAGGGGGCGCTGGCATTGCTGGTAGGGAGTGGGTTGGATTTAGTAGACTGGAGTGGTTTTTCAGCCAATTTGCTCTTGGATGGCAAAGTCTGCGTCTTTGGGTTGGGCTGAAGTGCTGGCTTTGGTTGGAGTACATGTCCAGGCCTGGAGGCGTTCCTACAAGCATCAGGGTCCAAGGAGACTTGGGGTCGGGGAGAGAAAGGGAGGTCGGAGGTCTGAGGGGGGATGAAGAACTTTCTGATAGGCTACGAGACAGACGCAGAGTGTCCATGCACATCAAAAACAGTGAAATACGCATAGAGCGGGCGAGCAGAGAAAGGAAAGTCAGAATAAAATCCATCCGAGTCACAAAGATGCACCATGTCACAAGGAGACACAGGAGATGGAGGTGAAGGGGTAGTGGGGGGAGGGATTTTGCAAAGAAACGAAAACAAACAAACAAACAAAAAACAAAAAAAAGACATGCAGTTAGCTGGGAACACAGCATAATCAACAACAGCAGCAGCGGCAGCAGCAAGAACAACAGTGTCATAACAGGCTTCATCATATTAACCAACCACGTGTCAGCAAAGGAAAACAACAGAAAGAAAAGTACAACAAAGGAACAATAAAATAAAATAAATTAAAAAAAATAAAAAAAGAAAGTAACTAAGAAAAAAGAAGAGAGAAATGCCATCTCTCTGGGATTGTTCTGATTGCCCTGCAGTGTGAAAAGCACGATGCTGTAGGGAGGTGAGGAAGGGGAAGAAGAACCACTCAAGCCACAGACAAACTGAGATGTGCCAAGAATGGGACCACCTCTTTCAGCTCCATGTGCCCATGTGCAAACCCAGTAGAGAGATGAAACTCAGAACAGGTGTGTGATACATAGGGAGTGGCAGGTGATACACAGAGTTACTGCACACACCAGTCAGAACCTCTTTCCTTCCTCTTTACCCCTGACTGGCTAATGCACACCCGAGTTGCAGCCACCCATTGCAGAAAGAGGAGGAAAAGGGAGAGTAATGCCACCTGGGCACCCACTCTCCTCTCCTGACCTGGAAGGTTAAATTTCTCCAGCATTCACTTGGAGGCTTCAGAGCATGAAACACCACGAGAAAAATTATGAACTCAGATTGGTGTTTGATTTGTAAACTGCTACAGCAAAAACTTCAGTGAGGCCTAGCAAATTTATTTATCTGGGAAGAGATTATATTTTCCATCAGACTTTATGCTTCTCCTGCAACATCCCTCATTGCATCGAAGGACAGCCTGATAATTGGAATTTCTGTCATAAAATCTCAGCAATATTTGCCATTAAGTCTCAAGTCTAAGAAGAGGGTGAGGTGAGCTACTGTTTTGTAAGACACAGTTTAAAAAGAAAATGACAAGCAAAGTTCATAATCCATCACAGAGTTATCAAAATGAGATTATGATTTTTTTTTCCGAAACAAGAATATTTACACATATTAAGAGGCATTTTGGGAAACCATTCATACGTTGACAGCAAACAGCAATAGACAGACTTGGAAGGGTAGAAGCCTTTTAAAGGGATATTAGTAAGCTAAAAATCACATTTAAAATAAAACAAATGTCCTTACAAAACATTGGTTGTTAACACCTTAGATTACAAGTACTGGAAAAATTGTAAAAATAGAAATTGCTATTAGAGATATTTAGCTTTGGTCTACACTTAGATTATGATTTCTATAAATTATTACCTATGAAAAATGATATATCACCATTATTATTATCCATTCTTAACACCTAAAAGCTGCAATCAAGCACTGTCCAGACATACCATGTACATGTAACCATGCCTCAAATTTCAGTCCCATGTAAGCACACTTACTAACTAGGGAGTTTACTTCCTGGGTTTGATGGATTAGTACAATGTTGCCATACTTTAAAAATTGCAGAAATTTATTTAAAGCTTCATTCCTGAAATTGTTTGCATTAAAGCTTTGTAATTACTTCAAAGAACTTAAGTTAGGCCACCAAAATTAAAAAAAAAAATCACTACATCAAAACATTTGTATTATTATTAGGATTGTAAAGCTAAACTAAAATCTGCTGTGTTGGTAAATTCTGATTGCCGATGGGAAACGATGGGGAAAAGATGAGGAAAGTGGTTATCTGTGGAAGTCACTACCAGCACCTGAATATTAAACATTTGCAAATGACATCAATGCATAAAAGTCAAAGACTGTTGATTGCAAATGTCTCCTTGCAATTTTTGTATCTTATGTGTGTGATGGTTTGAGAAACAAATATGAAAGTAACAAAAGTCAAATTTAACTCCCACTTGAGCCATTAGGAATCTGAAGAGGCACCCTTAATTACCACATTCTTAATAATGAACTGAAGAACAAGATTACGTCTCTATTTCAGCTGGTGCCATGGGGAACACCATTAACGAGATCTTGTGAAATATAAGAACTTTTAGCTGCTGTTGAATTCAATTCCTCATAGAACTGAACCTAAGCACTGCATAAAATGAAATATGTATTTGCTTTTTAAAGTATGTTCTCTTTCAATAATCTAAGGTGCTATTAGATGTATAGGCAAGGACTCTTAAAAAAATATGATTTTTATTCCATTATTTCCTTTTAAGCCTCAAATTTTACCTGCCTTAATATATCATTATGATCTGCTGAAAATGACATTTGGTTGCTAAATCCCTTTGAAGACTATTTAATCAACTGCCTATTAAGTGATAATGGTAAGATACAGCAACTATGGAACAGATCTTGTCAACCCTATTCTTTGATGTAGTCCTACTGAGATGTCAGTAATTGAACCCAAGAGATCAACTGATGACATCAAGATTTAGGTTTGCTGCACTGGATGCTTATTTTGTGCACAAAACTGTTTCTGTGCTCTTTTTCAGGACATTTTGCAGTAGCATAAAAGTCCTCAGACCTCTGCTTGCTTCCACTGATAACCAGGAGCCCCAGTGCAGAAAGAAAGAAGTGGATCTTCACTGGTTCCTAGCACTTTAAAGGCACAGAGGAGACCACAAATACATTTATGCCAGTTGCAAAACAGGATAACAATTTTCAGGAACCTAGAATATCTTTCAGAAAACAGTTCAATCAAGCAAGGTGTTGGAAGCTTTACTAGTCTATAAATTTACACCTGACAGTGTGTCTTCATTCGTAAGAATTACACAGAATCTTCCTGGGGAATTATAATTTCAAATACCTGGAATACTGATGTTATCTTCCTATAACTAAGAGTAGATCCATAGGTGTATCTGTACCCTAACACACGGAATACATCCATTTCCAATTGCGGATAGCATCTTCTCATGAAGTCATGAAAAGTATGTAGAAACTCTCCAAAGACTCTGGACCAGACAATCAGGCAACATGGATTGCCACAGCCCTACAGACTCCTTGATGAGGTCTAGACTTTTGTAAGCGCTGCAGTCTTAAAGACGTTGTCAGGCACTAGAGACACTCACTTTAATCCCTAAAGAAGTTAACAAGAAGATGGAGGCCCCTGTCATTGCACTTAGAAACTGTAAACTTTGCAACACACGTACTGTGAGGCGTGTGTTGTACTAGCTAAGTATCAGTAAGTACCAGGATTTAGTTGACTGTATGATTAAAAAGGGCATGTGAAGGTACCTTATTTATAGGGGTTTGAATGTTCTTTACTCATCCTAGTCAGTCAACTTCTTACTTTCCTTTTGAATTTGCTAGCCCTCAAATTGTATAATTTATTTTCTCTGACTTTCTAATACAAGCTATTCTGAGGCAAACAGAAGACAACCAGCATGGTTTGGTGCTCTACTGAGACCTAATTGAAGACAGCTGTGAAATGATTCCTGATTACTCGGTCTGAAGCCACACTGTATGCAGACCTCAGCTGGATATGGCAGTGTTTAGTCATAGCAATGGTATTCTGTGTCCTTATGAGACTGAAAAAGGGCAAGGGCACAGTGAGATCCCTGCTAACAGTGCAGGGAACATGTATGAGAAATTCTCTGCTTGCATTTGTAAATAGCATTTCCCTCACCATCCGTGAAAATTTATAAGCTGCCAAGGAAAAACAAAACATCCCAGCTAAGAGCCACAGCTCTGGAGCAACAGATGCAGAAAGCATCAAGCATGTGTGAGTGAATTGGACCAACAGATCTTGAAGCAGCACCACTTACCCTTGGACTGCTGAGAGGACTGGTGGAGAGCCCAGATGATGCTCCGCTGATTGACCGAGACCTGAATGGACACAATAAGGAAAACATCTCTCAGAAAACTTGGACAAGTAATAACCCTGATCACCAGCCACCACAGGCACAGGCATGAAGTGAGGAGGAGGAGGGAGGCTGTCACTGGAAAAGCACACGACTCTTTCCTTTTCCTTCCTTTCACTACTGTCACATTTTTCAGTTGTCCCCCCCCCAAATCAAAGAAATGTTGTTGCTCAGGGAGAATACTATTAATCCCTTTTGATTAAGGCAGTTGCTAATTTCTTTTTGGACATCAAGCGCATGGAAGCTACTACATCTGACTTGTGCAAGTTGAACTGCTGAATTCAAAAAGATGGTGAAGACATTCATATTGGTGCTGAGAATTCTGTTTTGCACAGACCCAGTGATCACAGAATGAGACTTTCTCTGTCACGAGCAACATGGAAAAGCACCGTGTTCACAAGACACAAAGGAAGGGGATTATTCCAGATAATAATTAAAAAACAAGTCTCCTTGACCCAAGCACACAATCATTTTTTATGTGATGACTTCCCACTGAAATCAAAGATCACATTGGCTTAACCCTTTCCAGCGTATCACTGATGGTTTTCACATCTTTGTTCTCCAGCAAGATTTCTTGCTGCTGCATTAAACAAGCCAGGCCTTCTCAATGGATAATCAGTTCTGCTTTTGTTGATGACTTTACTAATATCAAGATAACAGCTCAAGTGCCCTCAAAAAGAGGTCAGTCAAGGAACAGTAAACTGCCCTATTTGCTGACAAGGTCACCTATACTGTAATGCTCTTATGCTCTCCAGCAAAGGCCACCGATGAAAAATGTCAGCTACTGACAAGAAAATGTGCAAATGTGCTATGCTAAACATGGTGAAAGAGCAGACAGGCCAAATTGCACAAACATTTCAGCACAAGTTTCTAGGAGGAGGGCTGCCCAGCAAAAAAACCCCACACCCTGTGTGTGACTGAACATGAGCGAGCCCCAGAGGCAGCTGCTTTCTATCCTTTTTAAACACAAAGTTGAAGACTGAAACATCTTATAGGAAAGGAGGTCACTAAGAACCTAGTTGTTCAACAACCACCATGCAACAATATGTTAATACAGCAAAACTAACAATGTTTCACGTATAGTAAGAGTCATGAAAGCAATTACTTGCCTTCAGGTAGCAAACACAAAAAGGTGAAATTCCTGTATATGCTTGGAAAATGGAGTGCATGGGTGTATGTGTATACATATGTGTCTGTGTGTACACACATGTATATATTAAAATTTTATACAGGTCAGATAGCTGATGTCGGCTTATACATAAAAGAAATTTAGACCATAAACTATGTCAGTTTACTCTCTTCTGCTGTAGAATAAAACAAAAACATCGGTTTCTCAGGTGGTCTCCCGACATATATTGCTAAAAATATTTGAGCAGAATTCTTAAAAAAATCTGTGAATGGCAAAAGAGGAAGTATTTCCAAGGAAAGAATAAGCTACAACTGAACACAATGGCATGTTCTGTTTTCTCTATTTTTATCATCTGCAGAAACTACTCACTGATGGTTTTCTTTGTATCTCATTGCAGTTTGTTCATCACAGTAAGTAGGTGAAATGCAGAACCCCAGTCTCGGCCAGATTAAATCTACATTGGTACCATGAAAATCTCAGGCACTCATTCTACGGAGAAACTCCCCACTTAAGTTTCTCTTCGTACCCTGCTGCACTCTGCCCATCACAGTGCAACAGTAAAAAACTAGAAGTTCACTCTTGGCATTCTCTTGTACTTGATTAAACCTAAATTTTCACCATCATGATCTGGGGCACTCATAAAGGTTTATGCAAAGTAATTTTAGGGGAAGAACCGTCTGCTCCACTTTTGAAAGGTTACTTTCTGTGCCTTTCCCCAAACTGAAGTAGCTGACTGCACCACAGATGTGTTGTGCAGATGGGGAGTAAATTAGTTAAAAATCTTCCTTGCATGAATCATCAGGAAAAGCTTCTTCCAAACCATAAATTAAAAGAGGACCCTATAGATTATCTTGGACAAATGTGGAAGGCATTCAGGTGCCCAGAAATGCAGTTAAACACCAACTTAGAGTTAAAGGAGGTGTTCCCACCAACTCTTAATTATGGTGGGAAAGTCCTCTCTGACACTCACCTGAATTCCAGGATACTCGATTAAAAGTTCCAATCTGCTATTTCCTTTTTGCAATCAGGTGTTTCCAACACTCCTGAATTCTCCCTTCCCAACCCTATTATCTCCTATTTTTTTTTTACAAAAATGATCACACACATGGAGGGCAAAATATGGCAGGCCCCACCTCCCAATTCCCAGTTTCTTAGCAATATTTGAAAAATTGTTGTTGTGTACTGTGTTTTCATCCAGCCTAGGAGCCTGAGGCAGGGGACATAAGAGAGAGTTAGTATGAAATCCTCTTGGAAATGCATTCAGTATCCATACGACTGCTTTATTTCTGCTGCTGATTTACATGCAAAATAAGTAAGAAGTAAAGTAGGCCCTATAGCAAGTTTCAGTTTGTCCACACTGGAAATTGCATATAGGAGCAGTCAAAAGATTTTAAAGAAACCTCTGTTAATTTTAAATGTTGAGGTGAAAAGAGCTCTACATTTTCAAAACTTTTCCTCTCTTACCAGAAAGTGTTGCTATGGGATATGACACCCAGACTGAGGAGATCTTCCTTGCATCGTTTTCAATTTAACATAATGTACCTTTATAAATGGGACATAGTTTCCAAGCTGACTATAAGAACTCAGTACCCTGGCCTTCTATGTGGTTCTATACTCCAGTACAAAAATGCTAACAGGCAAAAATAACAGATTTGTCCCTCTCATCAAGATCACCTTGGCTGAGCGATGCTATAATTCAGTTTGTAAAAAAACCAACCACATGCACTGCTCCTGTATCTCAGAGTCAGGTGGACAGAACTGGGATAGGGCCAAAAGAAAGTAATGAAAACGTTGCATTATGCTGAAATGCTGTAGCGAAAGAACAGAGAATTTAAATTTTTATCCCTCTCATAAGAAAATGAAAGTTTGAGGCCCTACCAGCAGCACATTAGTATGGCAGACTCTTATGTCTTATGTGTAGAAAGAGGAAAAAAATATGACATTACCTTATTTCCACGGCTATGAACTAAATTCATTCAGTGGGAAGTATCTGTTAGTGAATAACCTCCTAAGAGTCTTTAGAGGCATTAAATGTTACTGGATTTATTAAATTTATAATTATTCCAATAACTTAATACTAAATGCAACCATCTCGGAAACTATGAACATTTTGTATGACTCATTTTGCTCTGTGTTTTGCATTGCCGTATGCCTGCACACTAACTCAATGGAAGTCATCAAAACATTGTTGAAAATACAAGCAGAAGAATCAGTGCAGTTGCTCAGACAAAGAGCATTCCTTCAAACACAACTGCCACATTTAGAGACTCCAGGTGAGACTCTTTGGTCCCTTCCCTGGGAGCAAGTGACACAGTTGTTTTTCCAAGCCTGGAGGGAGGAATTAAAGAAAAACCATAAGGGAGCTAGACCCAAGGTTTAGGAGGGGGAAGATGCAGAGGGCACTATAAACATAAGGTGGACACTGAGACCATTGCAGGCTATTCCTCTCATTCCGCAGACTGACAATAATCTGGAGATGTCTGAGCTATGAAAGAGAGAGGCAAAGGACTGAAACAAAATGTGCATACGTGAGCTGTAGTTTGTAGCTGTGATGATTTTATACCTTATTCAATCTATTTGATACTTCAAAGCATCGAAGTTAAAAGGTCCTTCATTTTAAAGCATTTTTTTACTCATTTTAGCCAGCTGCTGTCAAAGAGGAAGCTGTGCTAGGCCCAATTCATGTCAGATCAGTGTTCTCTTACTGGCGAAACTGAGGGGCTGGAATCCAGTTTCCAGCTGGTTTCAGAGAACTGCAGAATTTCTTGAGAGCAGTAAGAGGGCTGAAGCCTGACACTGCTGAGGTGTAGACGGAGAAAAACACAAGACAGAATAATTGCAGCTGACCTGGTAACCGTACTACACATATAGCACATGCACAGAGCATCTCTACATAGCCCTTCTCTCAGATTAGTTTTCAAGTGCTTTAAACAGTGCATCTGCTCGTACACACCAGCAGAGCATAAAGGCTTCGCAGCCACATTTAGGTCGGATTCGGCATTTGTTTCTTCTTCGATAACCATTTCACAGAATTTTTTTCTTGCAATCAAAGGGGAGTTTGGTGCCTTGTTGCAGTCCCAGCAGAACTTGCTTTCATAACACAGTTTTACCAGGATGCTGAATACAGCCTCTTAGCTGGTCAAGCTGGAGCCATGCTTCCAAGAAGGGGAGCCAGTGGCATGCATGCAGCATGCAGTAATGCATCAGAATTGTGTCCCTGGGTGAAATGCCTTAGAAATTTTGAATTAGTTTCCATGTGTAGTTTTGAAACTCATTTCAAAAAACATCCAGCCATCCTCTTACTTGCTTCAAGCATAAACTGGGTGGAATTTGATACTCCTCTTTCCTTGCTTACTCAAACCCCCAAAAAACTAAACTGAATTTCAGGGTATGAGACCCCTGAAATTGACCTGAATTAATATGCAATAAGTGTGTTAAATTTCACCACTATTACTCTTGGGAGTCTAAAAGATACAAACTGTGCTTCCTTACTCCCTGATTTAGGGAATACGAATAGAATACCTTTGTTGTTTCACTGTGTTACAATCTCAAATGTGCAAATAATACTGTAACAGCTCTTACTTGGAATACTTATGCTTAAGTCAGAAGGTCTGCTCATGGTAATGACTGCTTGTAAGATGAAGCCTTACAAAGAGTACAGAGAAAGGAGCGCAGGTGTTGGTAACACACGCTTTGTCCTTTCAGTGCGTACAGAGGGTGATGCTGAACAGTACCACCCTCCTTAATTGGCCAGCTATACTAGAGTTCCATTTATAAATGGTTTAGAAAGAATTAATAAATAGTAAAGCACGCTACAAACATGAGAAGTAAATGTTACTGGCGCTAATTAGCTTTCTCAAGAAGCTTTCGCTATAGTCTGTAATGATATTACAATGGTTTTATTAAATCATTTATTAATATAATATTCTCCTTCTCCTAAGTATTTACAAATGGAACTTTAATTTGAAGTGTGATTGCATTCTTAGTTGTACCTATATTGTCTTTATTGAAAATAAAGAGCTTTGAAGATACAGCTGTCTCTATGGCCATCTGTTCACCTCTTAAGAAAACATTCTAAAAAGAGAGGGAATACCCAGCATTTTTTTAATAACATGGATGGGATTCAGTTTCATTAAAAAAAAAAAAGGAAAGAAAAAGAGAAGAAAAATGGATAAATTAGGATTAAAATTAACTGGAGGATACCAAACAGATACAAAAGTGCTAAACGGAGAAGGGGGTTTCATTCTCAGAAGGTGTCCTGGTACCTGCACAGTGTCTGAGGATAGTTTTCTGTGCCCACAGATGTTGAAACAGAGGGACAAATAAGAGAACAAAAAAGAATCCTAAAAAGTAAATTATATGGAGTCTGAGTCCAACATGAAAGCTCACAAACACACACAAAAGCACCAAAAATGCTTCTTCCCACATCTCTCTCTCTCTCTCTCCCTGCTGTAAAGCCTCATTCACCGAAGAGTATGAGCCTGTATTGTATTTGTAAATTGCAAATGAAAAGTTTCTCTACAAGATACAACAGGTCCCGCAACAGGAATAATCCAAAACTAGAGCTTACCCCAACGGATCAGCACTCGCCATCCTCGGAAAGGAAAAATGAAGAGAGAGGGAGAGAGAGAAAGAAAGAGAGAAGGGTGTGGAGGCAGGTGGAGAGAAGAGTAGGAAAAGCAGAGTGAAATACTGTTCGGAGAACTGAACGGTCATAATTATTGCCACCGGTGCCTATGTCTTCAGAGACCAGGAACACTAGGGGGACAGTTTCATTTACCAGAAAGTAACTTTTATCCCACTCACAATATTGCAGACCTTTGGCACTGGAGAATATGGAGAGGGACATACTAAGGCTGTAAAAAAAAATTCCCAGCCAAATCCCAATTAAAGTAGTCAGCAGAGCAATGGGGTTCATACTTCATGCTGCATTTCTTTTCTGCCTCTTACAAAAGGCACAGTTACATCACACTGTTATCAAGAAAATTGGGGTTTTTTGTCCCCAGTTTGCTCAGTGCAGTGTCCCTCTGTCCCCCAAGCTGGCCTGGTAAGAAGTACTTTTTTTGCCATGAATGAACTGTGAAACGTATTGGTTATTAAAGCATGCATTTCTGAGCCAGCCTGGGAGCCCAGGGTACAAGATTGTAGCTCAAGCTGTGAATCTGCTTTGATACTGCCTTATTAGTCATGATGGTCTTACAGTCAGGAATTCACATCAGCTAGAACATACCAGCTCAGCAACCCAGCACTTATCTCTGTGGATGCCATCTTGTGCTCCAGGATCTCATTTTTCATTTAAAATAAATTCAGTCTCTGGGTCTTATAGGTTGCAAAGGAAATCTTTCAAATGGGAATGGAGAATAAATCAATGCTGTGCTGAAAAGAGTCTGAAAAAGCAGTTCTAAAAGCAGACTGAATCTCTGGCATGTTGACTTAGAAGGCTAGTGACAATTGAAAACTTCAGTATTCTTAATTTTTAACTAATAACCAACACATTCAAAATGGAAAAGAATAGTCAGGTTATTAAGTTTTCAGAGGTGCAGATAAGCAGTCTCAGGAAAGCGTCACCACCTTTTCACATTAACAAAGATTAGATTAGAAATAAAAAAACAGTTTGGTGTTATTAAGCCAAATTATTTTCAAGTTGGATGCAATGCTTTTCTTCCTCTCTGTCATTTCCTCTCTCTCATTCTCTCCATTTTCAATAACAGGCTCCCAAGCTGCCAGAGCTACCTCTGGCTGGGTGAGAAAAATCCATTCTCCACAAGACAGTCTCCAACAGAAATGCCAAATTTAATATATGCCCAGTAGATTTCACAGTTTACTGCTCAGTGCAACTAGCCATGCCTCCAGTTACATCAACATTGCAAGTGCTTGGCTGGGCAACCAAGGCAGTTTTGAGAACAGTTAAAATGAAAACGTAGTTAGAATAGGACAAAAAAGCTGTAGTGCTATGCATTGATAGAGAAGTGGAAAGAAGCATTACAGTAAGTTCTTTTTCATGTGTCTGAGTGACACTCCATTTATATTTCAGTCTGGAGTGCAAATTTGGGTAAGATATAATTCATATATATACAAATATGCACATATTTAGGGACAAATGCTGTCCTCAATTGTACCTGTACAAATCTATCTACAGTGATGTAACTGAGAAGAGCAAATTGACACCCATTGTATATTGGAACCTGTGTGTATATTTATACAGAAAATACACCCATATTCATACATGCAGAATAGTAAAATGTAAATAGAATGGGTGCAGGAAGGTTCAATAATGTTTCTTTCAAGTCATTTTCCCAGCTGGGAAAGCACCGAAGAAGTTAACAAAGAGAATGGAAAGCAAATTGACAACAGGGTAAAGAAAAAGGGAAATGAGGTTTAAAAGAAATGAACAATCCCAGGACACAATAGACCCAGAAGCGCAGACATGTGCATTCCCTATAATATTGAAGCAAGTGAACTACGGAGCTGCAGCAACCCAGATACAGAAGAAGAGAAGCACTGAAAGAGGGGGTGAAAGAAAGTCAGAAAGAAAAAGAAAAAGAAAGGGACAGTGGCCTCAGCTACTAAGACAACCATGTGCATCTAGAGGGAAGGGACCCTTAAAGATGCAGTATTCCTTTAAAAAAGACATCATAAAATTGGATAATTAAGCACTGGACAAAAATTTAATGTCACCCTGATTATCTGACCCCATTTTGTTGGGGTTCACTTTGCTGCCTATCCCTTCTTTTCGCGCACACATCTAGAATCCAGGTTCTTCCCACCGCTGAGGTCCTTCATTCTAACTCTCAGAAGTGGGAGGGAGGTAAGATCACAGTGAATATGATCCTCAAAAAACCAGCCTGGTCCTTGAATGAGCAGGACCTTGGGTGATCCTCGTGCAGTGCTCTAACCTTCTCCTCCTGTTGTCTGAAAAATACCACCTTTGAGAGAGAGCATGAAATGCCTGTGTGGATTTGACAAATTCCCTCTGAAATTACTGAAGGGTCATTTCCTCTGCTCCTAACACAGCTGTAGCAGCTGCCAGAGATGGACAGAGGGACAAGGAATGGTGGTAGGAACATCTGCTGAAAGACCCCTCTCTTGTAACAGATAAAATTTCTGCATTTCTCTTACTGGACCTGACTTCCAATTACTGTGAAAAGGTTCCTATTTGGACTAAGTTTTAAGGCAAGAAGTTCCATATGTTCATGAACAGAACTTACATATAGGGGGAATCAGAGAAAGGAACAGGAATTTCCATGTCTATGCTAACAGTCCAGGAAAGCCCAGGCACTAAAGGCTGTATAACCACTACTTCCTCATGACTGTGGAACTAAGAGGTTGCTAATAGTTCAGGTCTAATGCTTGTTAGTATTTTGGCATCTTAAAGAGGGTGCTTTACACACTACATGAGGCACAGTCTCTCCTGCAGATGCACGATGTTCTACACTATGGCAGGTTCAGGACTTGAAACACTGCCTACAAAAGACTGTCTCAGCCTGCAAAAGGCCAAAACAGGGGCTGTCCCTCACACATCCTGCAAGTCTCCTGGGGCTTAAAGGCCACACTTATCTTTAAATAGAAAGATTTTTATGAAAAAGGGAAACAGAAAGAAGAATGGTTTGCCAAGGTCATAGGTTCCTTTAAGGAAGCCATTGCTTCTCCCTTTTTTAATCATATGCCACACTCCTAACCATTGGGTAAGCTAAGTATTTGTCCAAAACGTATAAGGATTACATTTTGATGTGGAGTTATCCATTGGAATGCCAGCTTTCAACACATAGAAAAATTCTCTTCCTCCGAGACCAAAATTTTAGAAATAATATGTCCACTAAAAACCTTCCCAAAAGTCTAAGCTTTTTTTAGTGTTAATGGACCCACATAAGTCTACTTAAACTCCCTAAATCTGGTGGCCTGTCCGTCTTCCTTTGTGCCTCTATTCACAGTCAGGAGCAACCCTTTTTCTTATTCTTCACCATCTGTCACTCGAACTGTTAGATTAGAATCATCCTCCAAAAAGTCTTCTCTTCAATCATACTTTCCTCTTGTGTCCTCTGGGTAGTCTTAAGGACTTTGTCTCCTACCTATAGGTACTCTATATTTTGCTCTGTCAGACTGAATTTCCAGTTTCCTACCATTGCTGTCACTGACTCAGTTGTGCTGCTGTTTCTAATGCTGGGAGTGGAGCACTCTGGGCTTTCCTAGTGTTTTATATTCCAATCCTTTCCAAGGACGTCTTAGCAAATACCTCTTCTACCCTGGTTATCCTCGCTCACAGCAGAACTGAATCAGAAATAGCAGTAGGATGAAATTTTTGTGGGGAAATCATTGATACAATCCCAGGCTGCATTGGGGATAGCCTTAGAGGAATGGTACTACACAAAAACATATGTGGTGTGGGTCTGTAAAAAACCACCCTTTTTGCTTCTCTCTAAAGAGAGAATAGAACAGCTCTGTCCCCACACGGAGAAGGTAAGTACTGCATCTTTAAGGTCTCAGCAGTGAGGTAGAGGAGAGGAACATATTGTCAGTGTTTATACCTTTCTTCTTTGTTGAATTTGGGATTGGCTTCAGAGATATCCAGGCTTTTACTGAACATTGTTTTACTATGGCAGGAACAAAGCGAGAAAACAGAGTTACTACTGTGGACATTTTTATAAAAGAGAGTCACCTGAAGCAATGCTGGACACCCAGCCCCCCAACCCATCCTCCCCCTTTTAAGCAATGCTCTGAAAAATTTTTCCTTTTACTTTACAGCTACGGCTCACACCTACACAGTGCTGAAGTTCATTATCTTCCCCTGACTTCTGAGGTCTGAGATGACTTCCCCAATGCATACTTGTAAACCTTGCTCTCCTTTATCCAATTTAAAACCTAGGTACCATCTACTTTGTCACACTGTCCAGGGAAAACAGAACATGCCTGAAGGCATAAATTGTAAAGGATTCATTACTCAAAACTTTTCTAGGAGACCTCAAAACTAAGCACAATCTGGGAAAAGGTTAAAATCAGGCCATAGAGCCTCTTAGAGGAATGGTAATCCATTTTGTATTCTAATTTGTAGGGTCCATTACCACTTAACTCCCAACTCTCTTCCCTATGCTCAGTGTATAGAGAAATGCCCTTCTTTTTCATACTGGGTCTGAATCCCTGCAGTTTAGAAGCAAAATTCCCTATGCTTTAATAAAAGGGCAGCTCTCTGTGATATGTTTCACTGGTAATATGCTTCACTGTTTCACAGGACACTGCTTCCTAATGTTAGCTGATCTTTCATGCAAGCTCTCCACTTAAATAACTAGAAGAAAAGGAATAGTTAACGAAGCCCATTTTAGAATGGTTTTTGGACTCTCACAGCAAAGCTGCTGAAAATTTCTGGCATATCCCCAACAGATTCTAGCTCCTATGGAATTCTTCTTAGTCTGTGTGATTTTATCACAAGGGACAAAGTAGCTGGTGCTAAACTAAGCTCAGAAACCACCTCTTTTCTTTTGACATTTCAATGAAATACCAGATAGTCTGAGAGGTGGGGACGCCAGAACAGCAGAAGCAATTAAGATATAATTATGAAGCCATTTAGTTGACAACTAGCAGGGAAATTCAAGAACTAACAAAACTTAGTCACCAGTTTTAGGGTGGCTAGAGTTTGTGCATACTAACTTTGTCATATAGATAGATCCAATGGAAAACACTTGGAGAGGTCAGCACAAGCATTTCAGGGAGCCCATAAGCTCAACAAGTATCCTTTGTGCTGAGTTCCCCTCATTTGTTATTCAAAACTAAGTCACTGAAGGACTATGTTTTTCACTTAATACTTTCTCAGCCTGTAGAGTTGAAGGCTGCCAAGTTTCAAATTTCAGTGGAAAGATATGCCCTAAACAAGCCAAGACCAGACCCTTGTAGGGCCCCCACATGGTTACCAAAAGCACAGTTCATCACACAGGCACGTAAACCAGAGGTTATAACAGAAATCCTCTCTATGTAAGCAAATATCTGTTTACTACTGTGAAAGAGGACAGTAGGAATAAATCACAAGACACTTGGGTGTGTTTTGCCCCCTGGTTAGAGGTGTATCTTTGCCAGCTCAAGAAAGAAGCGATGGTTCTTTGTCTCTGGATGTTTACACAAATCATCTGTGTCTTAACAGGAAACGTGTTTCCATGGTCCACCTTCCTAGTACTGTAAGATAAAAGCACTGAATAGTCATCTCTTGAGACCAAATCATCTTAAAAAAGCATCCACCTCTGGGATCTAAACCCTACTGCTGTAAAATCCACTGTCAGTGGGTCACTTCATGGAATATAATATGAGACTAGTCATTAAAAATCCCCTTTCTTGGTGGAAGGCACTTGTCATTTTATTACTGACTGTTCTGACAGATGGTGCCCCATCAGCAATGCATCGTCCTGAGACAATCCCCATGCAGTGGTGTTCGTTAATGAAGCCAGTTCATGTTATAAAAGACTGTGCTGCCAGCAACACAAAATGTGCTGTTGTCATCTGTGCATGTGGATGGTATGAATTATGGAAGCTCACACGTGGAGTAAAATAACATCTTCCCTTTAACCCCTTCAAAAACAAGCACTACCATGGCCATCATCATCCGTCATGGTGTTATTACATCCCTTTTTCCACCCTTAATCACACCTTTATGTCCATTCCTGAGTTGTGGCATGCACTGTCCCGTATCTCTTTTGTGCCTGGCAGGTTTTGCTTCCTCCTTAAGCCACAGCCCTTTTTTATTGATATGTAGCCTGGATATGTCTCTGCTCTGAACTCAACCCAGACCTTTTGACTTCAATTGTTTCCTCATGTGAAGAATTGAGAGAGACATATAAAAGCAAAAGAAATACTTTGGACAGCAAAACACAGCTTTGCCTCTTCAGGCTTTTGAATCCGAAGTCAAAGCTGAGAGCTGAAAGAAAAGGTTTCAGCTCTCAGAAAACTTTGTGATAAATCTAACACCTCCTGTTTGTTCCATCCTGTTGGACACCTCCTGTAAACAGATGCAGAATACTGCAACTCACAGGCAGCCTTGGGGTGGGGAAAAGTAATTTGCCTCTGTCTGGCTCTGGGAGCTTCCCGACCCATGCATCTACCAGGTACCAGATTAAACATGGCAGGCTGAATAAGGAGTCAGTTCATGCTTACTACTTTGAGGCCTATGAGGAACACAGAGCACACCCTGTCCTGAACACTTCCTTACCTCAGACCTCATTCCAAAGAAAATCACATATTCAAGACAGCTTTCCAACCTACACTACAACAAAAAATCTTTAGGGCAGTGTATCTCAAGGCCACATATTCAGTCTGAAATAAGTCACCACTTTTTTGTCACTGTAGATAGAACTGTAACATTTGCCAGCAAAACTTTTCAGCGATTCTAGGGGCCTCTGCAGTATCTATGAAATTACTTCATGTTCTTCACCCAGTTCTCAGTCAGCAAAGGGAGCTTCTGGGCACAACAGGCTCTTTTTGAGCAGATCTTGAGATGAATGAAAAAAAATGGCATATCAAAGCTGAAACAGAAGTTACAGCATCATCATCATCATACATATATGTAAAGTGTTCTTTTATATTGATTGATTCATGCAAGTGTGAAAACAAATGCATGTACTTCCCTTAGGCTAGTCATAGGGAGTGGGGAAGCAAGGTCCATAGTTCATGTAAGTGAATTTCTACAGTTCACTTACTCTCTCAGAACTTGCTTTAAGGAGACACCATTTCCATCTGCTGTTTCCCCATAAGACTGACACTTTCTTTGATAGAAAAGAGGTAAAATTATATATATTCCATCACTTTACAGGCATGTGGTAATTTATGTGGGTCAGATACACACTGGCTCTGACAGCACATTTCAGAGGCATTTGCAGATGTCTGGACAAGGTTTTTTAGATTCAAGCTGTTCTGATGACATTGAGGGTGGGGTTCATCTCATTTAACTTCAGGTGTCCAAAAGCTAGGAACCTAATCCAAGATAGTTACCTAGATTCCTGTTGTAGGCTATGGGGACAGAGAAGAACAAGCAGAGAATAATTTATCCTGTTTGACAAGACATATGTATCTGAGACCTTCCAAAGCCCTCATCTGCCCCCACTGCCTAGTCAGCCTGCATCGCAAGCTTAGACTGAATGCCTATGTTCTCCACAACTAAAAAGAGGTGAGATGAATCCTGCCCAGAGGACATGGTTTCCCGAGGAAGAGCAGCAAGCAAACAGAACCCTCGGGCCCCTGGCAGGACTCCTGGCCCTGTGTGCACAAGCGCAGCTGGCTGCCAGACCATGTTGCAAATGTGCTTGGAAGTTGTAACGAGTGCTGGTGCGAACAGGAAAGCTCCACAGCTTCTTTGTATGTATAACATAAAGGGGGGTAGCAAACCCAGACAGGCAGGACTCCTGGGTAAAGCAGAGACCCACCTCTGTCCATGTTGTGCCATTTCAATAGCTCTGCGAGCAGGGACTGGGGAGCCGCCATCTGTCACGCTGAGAACCTCCATCGACTTCCTTTCCGGCCGCCGCTTCCCATGCCTGTTCAGCATTGGGGAGTCCACACGCTTCCTGGGGGGATCTTTATGAAAAGAAAACGCTGTCAGCTGAATTTAGCTGTGATTTACCTCACACAGGTTGGTTAAATCTTCTCTCAACAATTTCACTCTTGCACCTCCTCTACAGTGACAGATATCTTCATGAGGGAGATGAACAATAGCAGTCTCTCCCTTCTTCCAAACTTGCAAGCATTAAGACATAAGTTGCACTCTATCTACACAGAGAAGGAGCACTGCCCCTGCCCTGAACCTATGAGCACTGTAACATAAAGGTACAACTATACTGTAGCTTGCAGAAATTAGCTTACAAAGCTGATAACAGTAATGACAAGATGATACAACAGCATGGACTACAGCACAGGCTGTTAGCCACAGCATAAGCCATCTAGGGATCTTGTGTATGCACTCAGGTTGCTAGACCTTGCCTTCAATGTTTCTGCTAGCTAGATTAAATGTGACACAAGGACATGGGTACATTCTGAACCTCAGAATTGCATTCTGCTCTGGAAACATATCCTTTTTTTGCATCTTTAAGATTAGATTTCAGGTTTTTCCCAGTGATTTATATTTTTCCTTCTTCAGCATTGCAAATTAAACATGCTTTTCTACCTGAGATGCATCTTCAATGAGAACCACTAAAATTTCTCTCAGAGCTCATCATACAGCTTTTACTACTATAGTAACCAAAATGCTTTACACCTTTTATTGTGTAACAATTCTATGAGATATCAAAGTGCTAGTTTAACTTTGTGCAGTGAAAACTGAAGTAGAAGAATGAAAGATTCATTCCTAAAGATTTTGACAAACATTTACTGAGGTTCTGAGGAGCACTGAAATTGTTCTGAAAAGAGCCTTTAGATATCAAAATGCATTGCAGAAGTTGACTTGCCAAACAATACACACCTCCATGGTGAAGCAGGGAACCAAATGCAGACCTGCTGAGATGTTTTATTACTAACACCTCTCATGGCATCAAAAGAGTAAAAAGGAGCAAGGCAGAAAAAATACAGAAGGATTTTCTTTCTTTTGGTTGGGCTATTTCAGTTCCCTGCCTCTGCTTATAGACACATTTTTAATTTTAGTGGAGAGTGACCACTTGTAAAAGAAGGCATCCTTCACTCCTGCTGTTAGAAAGAAGCTCACAGTGCCCAGCCCTTAAGGCTGCTTCTTCTGTCAAGATTCCTTTGCAAAACCAGAAATATCATATTTGACACTTCTACCTCTACTGCCTAGTCCTTATTATCCTGCTCTCCTCACACCTCCCCCATCTGCTTGTTTCTTCTTTCTTTTTCTCATGTCATGTTTTTTAGAACAAGATCTCTTTAAGGTAGAGCTTTTTCTTGAAACAGTGAGCATAAGCAAAGATGGCTCAAATGCAAATGGGTCAGTGATAACAACTGACCCCATTAGTTAGTGATAACAACTGTATCAACCAAGTATTCTTTGTATTAGCAGTAATAATGTTCCTGTTAAAAAATAATAAGGAAAAAAGTACAGTTGTATATCACTCAATTTCAAACTAGGCCCAGTAATAAAGAGATAGTAGAAAACAGTAGGGGCAATGAATTATAGATAGGAAAAATAAAGAGGGCATAAAGTTGACAGAAAAGCAAAGAGAAATAAATCAAATAAAGCATGTGTGACTTCAGCTGCATATGTGTAAGTGGTCAAAAGAAAGCTGGGGCAAGGTTCATCTTTCAAACTCTTCCTTCTTCAAGTAAGTTGAAAGCATAAGAAAGTATAAGAAAGAATTCATGCCACAGAACACTGCTGGTATTGTAAGTGTGATTAGAGCTGAGTAACACACATGTGGAGAGTATATATAACACAAAATTGATATAAGTTTTGCAGCAGGATATCAGATAGTAGAAAGGAAGGTAAAAGAGTGCAGTTTACAAGAAAGGAGGAAGAAGCAAGATGAAAAAAGCATCTAGTGTCGAAAGAATGGAGATGGATAAGTTCAAACTGCATCGATGTTAGCTAACAATAGAGGCTAAACAAGAAAGATGGAAAAAAGCATGAAAAACATATTATGAACATGTATTTTAAAAGGCAATTTGATCCAAGCATGTTCAAAACAGAACTTTAGCAAAACAGAAATTCAGCCAAATGACACTTACAAAAGTGACAGGCCAAACAGAAGGTGGACTTTAAAAGACAGTGAAGAAGAAATTTGAAGAGGAATTAGCTAAAGACTTTAATGATAGTGTTTTGTATAGCCATCAGAGAGAGAAAGCTCAAGAGAAGGACATTAGCCAGAGGGATCATGAGGGAATCAACAGAACAATTAAGGAGGAGAAGGATATCACTAACAAGCTAAACGTTTCTTTTATATCAGTCATTGCTGCTTAAGATGCTGGAAGATATCGATTTCCAATCTATACTTTGAACTATCAAAGAGAGAGAGTAAGCAAAAAGACCAGATGGTGAAATGCATCTATAAATTCAGGAACAGCAATTCACAAAAGTTGGATGAAAAATATATCCAGAAACTTGCATGAATTGAGCTTCTAATAAAGGTATTTGATGCCTCCTTAAAATTGGCTACAATCCTACATTTATACATAGCTGAGAGTAGCAAGTATTGTATATACTTTTTAGAAGGGTCTGATTAAGAAATGACAGGGCATCATCACTGTCAAGTCTAAAGATACTAAAGAAATAGTTAAATGCACAGCCATCCTGCCATAATGACTAAAGTGGTGCCACACAAAAGCAGTAGATTTTTCAGAAGCACAGGAACTAGAAACAGGAAAACCTCCATTATTTTCCCTTCCCTTCTTGACTCTCTGGAAATATTCCATGTGGCGAAAAAACATCACGCCATAGTCAAGATCTGTGATAGTACTGAGGATATAGTTTCCTTTTATTTCACATCAAAAAAGTGAAGCCATTCCTAAGGATTTTTACAGAAGAATACAGAATCATATAGGTAATGATCCAATTATAAATCCACCGTCTCATGGAAGGTGGGAAATAAAGGTTCAACTTCTAAGTTTGGACAAGGCACCTATATCCTATATATCTGTTCTGCCCCAATCTCTTGTTCTCTGGTTTATTAAGAAACTTCACCCCACAAAAGCCTTTTCCTCAAGGAGACATTAGTTGACATTCATTCGTTTTACTGAGAACTTTCTCATTCCTATGTTTTCAAGTAAAGAAAATGGAGCTGCACTTGAAAAACATTGGAAGTGACCCTTCCCTGGCTCTTTGAAAAAACTTTATACAGCTCAAACAGACAAAAGGGACACCAGAAGAGAGGGCAAGCCTGAGCTGGCCATATTTTCACCTGGATCTGTCCTTTCTGACACCTAATATGCCAAGAAATAGGAAAAAAGCAAAATACTCTCAAATGCTTTGTTGTTTTTTGGCAAGACCTCAGACAATGCACAACTCTCATGAACATGATTTCTTCAAGCTGCTATTATTAAATCTGCTACTTTTTCTCTGCTTCTCTTTGTTTGTGCAAGGCCACTGCTAATGGCTAATGATGAGATATTAATCAGACACATGACTGTTCCTAATTAAACTTTGCCCCATGTTCTCAGAGATACTGCTGGGAACAGAGGATGTGGAAATCCCCTGTGGAAGAAGAAATACAATCTACAAACACTCAAAGAATAAAGCTCAAATGTGCTGGTGAGGCACAATGATATATACAGAGCAGTGTTTCCCTCTTAGGAAACATTTTCACTACTTTTACAAAAATACCATAAGAGCGGAGCATAGTAGTTCAAATCATGGAAACGCTTTGGCATGTGGAAGAGAGATATATGATGTATTTAGGGCATAGCTACGTATTCCCTTACATGCTGGATATGAAGATTCTAGAGTCACCTTGCTTCTTTTTTAGGACAAAAGCATTTCTAAAACAAGATGATGCTGTCCTTACATGGCAGGATAATCTGTTTGAGTCAAAAGCTGATTAGTAAAGTGCTAGATGACAAACTGCACTGAGCAAGGGGCTTTTGACCACAGGACCTGCAGCCGGCACATCTACTCATCTTCATCAGGATCCCCACTAACATGTTCTCTGTAGCTCCATCGAGGTAGGAGTTTAAAAATTGCTGTGTTAACTAAGAACTTTTATCTCTTCTCCTACAGAAGAGATTCTCCTGCAAAATTATAGGTCCTGGAGCCTGGAACTTGGATAAGGTAATAATTCAATGGAGCCTTAACAAATTTACAGTGCAATATAGCACTGCCCTGTAGGCCTGTAAGATTCCAGGCTTTCCAGGGAAAAAACCCAGCACTTTACTTCTAGTCTTAAAGTGCTGAAATACAATACCTGAAAATCACAACACTGCTATGTAAAAATGCTATTTCAGATCACTCCTAGAAGTGACTAATCCTTTATTAAACTTCTGTCACTCTGCACAGTAAGAATCACTTATATAGTTAGCTCCTTGGGAAGCATTTTTCCTGTTGATTAGTGAAGTCCTTGGTGATCAGCAGCACCCTAAAATATCAATGAATAAATAGAAATAAAGTGGTATCACAAGAGCTTTACGAGATGTATAATCTTACTGCACGTTAAGCTTTTAAAATCTAAGTCTAAAAACATGGGAGTTTGATTTCTGTACTATAAATAGCTAAGTGATATTATTCATATTTTCAAGAGTGTATGTATTCATTTACAGAAGAGAGCATGTATACAAGTGTAACTGCGTAGAGATGCACTGCTACACAGTCTCATTGGCTGAAGTCCATGAGCAGCATTTCTGCAATACTGCACGTAGATTAGTAACTAGAAAATTCTGCCACTAGATTATACTGCTCCTAAACCGAATCTGTTTGCATACAGACAGCTTGTGGGTCCACAGCACACTTTTTAGGGTCTCATTCAAGACCTGCTTGGATGTTTCTGCACTGTAAGACAGACATGTCCTGAGAAAAAAAGCCCTTGATTTCAACCATGAAACAGACATGCCTTCCCTAGGTTGAGGATTCTCACACCATTTCAGTGGAGATGTAACAGTGATGCTAGACTTTGGGTTTATACTAAAATAAAATTAAAAAAAAAAGGTGAAGAGGAACTAGTTGATATGGGTTCTTGGTGACTGAGGTCATATCTGTAGTACCTATTTCATTTCTAGGGGGAAGATCCTCATCTTCATGACTAGGATACCTCTCCTTCCGGTCAAGTAGAAGAAAATAAATCATTTTTTCTTGGTTTTCCCTGAAAAAAAAAAAAGAAAACGAATCTTTACATTTGGAAAGAAAAAAACATCAACACATAGATAAACCCTTTTCATCAAATGAATAGTTGCAGTTATTCTAAATAAGTTGGAAATAGTCATGTACCTGCCAGCAAGATACACAACCCACAAAGCTTTTGAGACCCTTGCTGTCTCCAACAAGCAGCTAGTGAGGAAAGGAAATACGATTCCTATGTTATGCACACAGAACAGAGGCACAGGACAGACAAGGTAATGTGTCCACGGGAAGTCCAAACCAATAGTGGCAGCAAGACAGGTCTGAGCCTCTAAATGCTCTTTCTACTATGTGTCCCTCTTAACACCTCAGGAAATATACCAGCTCTTAGGCATAGGCTCCAAATAAATAAAAATCTGCCAACAAAGGCATATCCAACACACATAACAGCAACGATACCTCCCCGTCTGGACTGTACAGCCCATCTTTTAATGAATTGACCTGGCCTGGTAGCAAGGGAAAGGCTAGCACCATGCCTTCATTGCTGGTCAGGCTGTGAGCTTCTGACTCATGGAGCAAGAAAGGCTCAGTGCTTGCTCCTAACCCCTCACTAGCAAATGAGCAGCCAGAGGGTGAGAAGTTGCTACCAGTCACTCACAGAGAGAGACACCAGTTACAGTGCTCTCTACCTCTCCCCCACTTTATTAGCATCCCAGTCCCTGGACACCCAACTGATATGAAGACTGAGCAAGTGCTTACTCTTCCGACAACAAGTCCTGTAAGAGTTTATTTCGGTCGCGGAAGCAGCCTAACGAGTGCATGCTATCTAACACGTCTGGATCAATATCCTCCAAGGAAGGGAGAGAACGAATCTGCACCTTTCGAGGGATTGGTTGCTCTGGTTCTGGCTCATTCTTACCCCCTCTGCAGAGGAAAGAAGATGAGAGGGAGAAAGGGGGAGGGAAAGAAGGAGAGAAAAGAAACATGAGTCACAAATGAACCCATACTCTGAAACACAGCCTGCAGCAACAGATGGAAATAGCTTGCTAAATTCCCACTGAGAGACCAGAGCTCCCAACCAGACAGATACTTTTTTCAGAAGAAACTGTCGTGAAGGCTAAGATTGACCAGCAGCTTATGGATTTGGGTCTCTAACGAGAAATGTCTGCATTCAGTCAGGGAGGCAGAAGAAACTTCACTTACCAGTGCCCTTATAATAGAAGAGCTGTTCAGCATCCTAATGCTGAACATTTACAAAACCCTACATGGTTTTAGAGATGCTCTCTCATCAGCAGGCCAGACCTCAGACTATCAGGTTGAAAAATGCAAGCTGAGTGATTCTCTTTCAAAGAAGGAGCTCTGAACAAACCGTCACTATTTTTCACCAATTCTGATTCCAACTGGCATTGCAGCAGTTAATGCTTCTAATGTGATTAAGAGATCTCAGCGTTCAGGTTCCCACTTGACACACTTTAAAAGGTTTTTGGGGAAACTAGGCTGCTTAATTACATGCCCAAATATGACAATCTCTGCTTCTCTTCAGATATGCAGATTTGAAAATTCTGGCTCAAGTGTGGTGCCCGTGGTCAGTGGCAGACCTCAGAACACAACACTAGCAGCAGAACATTTTACTCTTTCAAATGTACTTAATGCAGGCTTTCTGCACAATTATCTCATCCCATTCACTAGGCTCAGGAAATATTGATTATTCATTGCAATTAGAGACCCTGACTGTAAGAAACGGGTCAGGGTGTCAGGGTATTATAACTGCCTAACGACATATATTGCAGACATTCTGAATATCCTTTGATTTTATTTTGATAGGCAGCAAGCAATTTATGTAAACTCTATCCACCTCAAGAGGTGGGTTTGGTGGTGGTGGTGGTGTTTTCATTGGAGAAACAGTCCACCCTGAATCTCTGCTATTTCTCAATGGATGCCTTGTGCAATGTCAAAGTTTCCCTGCTCTGTGGGTCCTCCCTTTCCTTTATGTGATTCAAATGTGTGAGTCCAGGCACAGGCTGGGTCCAGGCTCCCACGTGGGAGACAAGAATCAGGAAAATTTAAACTGCATTTGCCATTTATGGAGCAAATGTCTGTGTTTGGACAGGAGATTCTTTCTGATGCTGGAAGAAATAAGGTGGACACGACTTGTGAAGTTACTCGCACAGCTTAACATCTTGAGCTGTCCAAATATCTACACAGAAAAAGAAGTTCCAATTTAAATGTCCTTAATTTTTCTTGTGTAAGTTAGAAAGCAACTCTGGTAGGATCATACATATGAGCTTGAGGTTTCAGCCAAAAAGAGAGCCAATGTAGATTATTTCCTCCAAGTTAAGAAGGCAATACTAAGTCATAGCAGCCAAGATAGGACAGTTACATGCTGGGGCAATTACAGGAGATTGCTGGATGCTATTTGCATTTTGTTTTTAAGCAAGTTGAAATGCAGTTGTGAGGCATCTGCTCTGTTAACTGTTTGTGGGACATCACTTGCAGAAAGATTGTTTGGAAATTTTTGTTTTATCTTCTCTTGAAGCAGTGAAAATGTGCTTAGCCCTTCCTGGATATATGTCATGGAGTCAGACTGTGGTGTACATTACATGGGCCATGATGACATGGGTCAGATCCCACTTCTCTCACAGTGGGTACTCAGACACATCATTCTCAGTTTTATTCAGTTTTGGGGACTGGAAGCAGAATATACAGGACACAGAAAGAATCTGCTTCCTGGGATTCGTTCTTGTGTACCAAACCACTAAAACACAGCTTCTGATGCCCCCTTTGAGACTCGCAGAAGTGTCTGTGTCTTCTAAACCGCCACCATGGTCCTGAATCTAAGAGCTAGATTCAAAAATCTTTGTTCAACTAAAGAAACATCTTACTCCTTGTAAGAGACCACTACTCTTACCGCTTATAATCAGGATCTAGCTCTCAGCAGGTAATAAGCAATGATTAGATCATAACTTTGCACTATTAAAGACAGCAATGACCTTGTCAATTAAGATAAATTCTTGCAGGATGGACCTTTGAAAGCAGCCCAGTGTTTTTGGTTTTCAGTGATCTACAATTCACTTCTGAAAAGTATTGACTTAATTAATCAATCATTATGTTACAAGCAGATGTCCTTAAGGTAATTTAAAGAGATTAAAAATAATTATTGTCTCTGAAAATTTCCAGAAAATCTGGGTTTCCTACTAGTCACCCTAGTCCACAGCAAAATAGAATTTGCAAGCTTCTTTTGCATCAATTGGCATGGGAGCCATTTCTAGACGACAACACAGCTTGCCATCTTCTGTGCACTGGAAAGTGGCATGTCCTTATGCTCTGCACCTGGTCAGCCTCAGACATAGGCAGGAATTTTCACATCTCCTCATCAGGTACAAGTAAAATCTGCAAAGAGGCGTCTCGTCATTTGACAATGCAATTCAGTGCTTCAGGAAACAAAAATCACTGGGTCTGGGCTGTGATTGGCATGACTGTAATGCCTGTTCCATTCTCAGTCTAGCAGAGAGTGACAAATTTGTTGCATTTCAGCCCACACAGACATCAAACAATGTCACACGATGAATACAGCAAATCACATATATTTTTTTAAAGGCCCACATGAATGCAATTGCTGCTTTAAAACCCACCCTTTTTTGTGAGGATCGGTGCATACAACGGCTGTGATTCCTGAGGAGGGTGGACTTTTTCAGTCTCTCCATGAAATTCTCTCACGAATCTCACCGAGATGCCCATTTGCGTCAGTGCAAAAGCAAAGCAGTTATAATACCCTGACAGAACCTTTGCTTATTCAACACTTATTCTTTATCTTGTTTTAGTAAATGTGGTACCTTCACAATTAGGGCAATAACTCAGTGTTACAGGAGTATGCATTTGCCACAACAGATAATTTTATTTGCCCTCTTTTTTTATTAAAAAAATGTGAGAATAACTGCTGTTTATTTGCTGGCTTATGATAACCTACATTTGAGGTAAAAATAAATTATTTCAATTATAAAGGCTTGAAAAACCTCACTGAATTAATTTGGGTGGGAGAGCAAGAAGAACTGGAGGTTGCTGATGAAAGGTTTCACTTTGATTTCTTTTTCCTTTTTTAGGCTTGTGAATCATGATGTCAACTTTCAAGACCTCTTTCTCTGTCTCTCTTAGTCTGCAATTAAATCTTTTCCTCAGTTTTACAGTAGCCTTAATATTTATTTGAAGAATTAAGTGAAATCGCTTATATATTCTGAGTACAACTTTCAGGTCAGTAACCTATATATGACAAAGGATGAAGATTTTACATAGAATAGCAGATGAAATAAAGGAAAAAATTTAAGAGACGAGCAAAACAGTCATAGAATAAAGCACTTATAACCCCCCCTTCTCTGTCAGCATCAGTATTTTCAGGAAAAATGAATGCAAAGAGGCTGTGAAACATTACCAGATGATAGTAGCTGAGTTTTGGAGGTGGCAGGGTTATTCACTGACTAAAATTAGTCACAGGAGGTTAAACTCCTGAGGTCAATCCATGCCCAGTATAGAGAAAATGAGAAAGAGACTTATTAAAAAAGCTATTTTGAGCAGAAACTTCTGAAGAGACATGTGGAAGAGCTTTTCTCCACTGACTGCACTGGGAGTCTAGGGGAGACTTGCTTTTGCAAAACTCAGTTTCTACTTCTGAAAACAGCCTCAGATGATATTTCCCTTGACACAGTTTACTGTGTCAATCATCAAAGAGTCTGACCTTCATTGAGAAGTACATGAAAATTTTCAAATGCTAAAAAATCTTCAAATTCTAAATACAGAATAAACTCATGAAATAATACTGGTGTAATTGTGCATGAGAGCCTGGGACAACAGTCTTTCAACAGGTGAAAATTTCCAGGCAAAAATCTTGAGGAGGGTTAGAATAATAAGTGATCAATAACTTTTCATTTTATTTCCTATTCCAGTTCTGATTAAAGCACAGAGAGAGCCAGCTGATTTCACTCCAGGAAGAAACAGAGGGGATCAGTTGTCCAATCTGATGTAAACAGCATTTACTTCTGGAATTGCTAGTAAAACATTATAGGAGAGATTTCACAGATTACAATTAGAGATTTTCCCCCTCCATTTCTTCTACCTTTATCCATGAGAGTTTAAAAAAAAAAGTACCTGCTGCAAACAACACTTGTGTCCTTCTTTGGTTTAAAAAGGTGCCATGTCTGGTTATTGGAGAGAGCACGAAAAAGCCATGGGCAGAGTGCTGCCACCATTACAGGCAAACTAAGTTTTTTCTTAGTTCAAATGTTTTCTTAGCTATTCAACAAACCACTGAAGGCCCTCAGGTTCTATTAAAAATAAATCCAGAGGTGAACATTTTCCATAAGATAGAATTAGAGAAAACAAATACAAAAAAAAGTGGTTGTTTTTTTTTTCTTACTAGTGACAGGCTTATGTATCAGTTCATATAATCCTTGAGTATTTCTCAAGAGCAATGATAGGATTATGAAGGTAGGACTTCCCTTACCACCCACTTGGGAAATGCTGACCCTGAGAAACATGTATCAAAGCATCATTTCCTTGTTTAATATGTGAAGTAGTCTCTTTAGTTTGATTAGGTTATCATCAGTATAAAAAAGTTATTTACTTAGGTTTCTTGAAATACTATTAAAGCTACACAGAGTGCAAGGTCACTTTTAAAAGCCATCAATCTTCCTTATACCCAAACCACTAGACAGGCATGTACTTTTCTCCCAGACCTCCTGTTTCACTGTCAGGACTGCTGCTTTTAATCAAGTCACAGAACTATTCTCGCATCAACAGGTTACAAGGTCAGAAGCAGCCTCTTAGCTTGCTATGAAGAAGGAGCAGGGATTATGAGACAGGAAAGCTCTTGCTCACAGGTGCTTACTTATCAATATCATCATTTTTGTTTCTACTTCAGAGAAAAGCCAAGATGCCAAGAAAGAACAAATGAAAGCTTTCTTGTCAAGAAGGTATTACAAGGGATTGTCTGCAGCACTTGGATAGCAAACTAAATATGGCTGCCAGTTGTGGGGTTTTTTTTGCTGATCACCTGCAGGTACCTCTTTAACACAGCAAGTTGCTGTGCTATTTCAAACAGTTGTTAGCCACTGTACAAAAAAAGTTCCTGGGTTGGTATATATAGAAGAAATTATATGAGTAGCAAAGGGTAAAAAAAAATTAAAAGTCTTTCTATGCTCTGCCCCTTTTCCCACCCAGGTGAAACCTGCTTCCAGACTCCAGTCTCACTCTTCAGAAATCATTTGAATATCAGAACCAATAATGAATGCATACAAAAATGAATTGAAAAAATATTACTTACATATACCATATGTGTTTCTGAATATGTTCTAACTGTAAAGGAAAAGAAAACAAGGAATTAGTGCTGTAAAACAGAAAAGGTAACTCCACAAGACATCCTTATTCAAGTAAGTTCAACATTTCAGAGATGAATCTGTGCATACCAGAGCTGCTCATCCTCACCCATCCCACTGAAAATGAGACTATAATTCCAAACATAATGGGTCAGTCGGGAGCAAATCCCAGGAAAATGCTAATTATGAGGCTTCACAGGCAAGTGTTTTGGCAATTTAAGTTTTTCCCTTCCCTCTATTACTTAACCAAAGCTAACAAACTGCTCCATTCTGAATGTGCATAAGAGTTAATTTTTTATACTTAAAGTTCATTTCTAGTTTCGTTTTGGAGAAAAAGAGAGATAGAAAGAAGAAAAAAGGTTCAAACAGATAATGTAAATAAACAAAATAATTTGTGCACGTGTGAGGAGAACTTTTGCCAGGACCCACTCTTGATTGGCTTTCCATTTATCATTAAAACCTTACGACCAAGCAGACTAAGGCTCCGTGTCATTTATTGATCCCATACCTGAACACCAGTCTGCAAATTTATTTTACTTTTCTCTTTCCTCTTTCGCATATGAGTATTTTACCATGAAATGAAGGACTGATCAAAGTTGAATGGTGGCCTTGTCCACCTATGGAAGGCAGACCCCAGCAAACATTACACGATGACGATGTTTTCCCACGAGTGTGGGGAAAAGAAAGCAACATGCTTTTTCCAAGAGAAACCCTGAACAGTAGAGAGAACGGGAGGTTCATACGACATACTTACAGTAGAACATTCCTAATATGTTGTGTTTTAATCATAATCACAGCAGAAAAGAACTTTTCATAGATGTCCAGGCATTATTTATGTGGACAATATTTTTCATATTCATCACTATGAAGCACCTTTGTATGCGCAGAACAATATGCACATTCACTGCACACAGGCTTGCATTTGTGCAACATGCAGGTGAAAGGCAGGAGAGAAACTCAAGTGCTAACAGCTATCAGATGAAATCACAGACCCATTAAAATGGTCAGGAAGAATGGAGAGAGCTGTCCCGCTCTTATTACATTCCACTTTGAGAATAATGAGAATCGGAGGGAAAAAAATAAAAGAGGAACAGATAAACAACAAAATCTCAGAGATACAAAGTAGATGACTGCCACAGACAGCAAGGAATCAGAGCCCTGGTGCTATGGAACAACTGTTCCACATCTGAGAAACCAGGAAGATGTGAGTTTGGCTCTATATGAGATAATTTTTTCTAAGTGAGACAGGGCTTTTTCCTAAAAGCAAAGCAACAGGAGAATGCAGCTTAGGAAAGCATGACAGGAGGTTGGAGGGAGAGTATGAGACAAACAGCCTTCTTTAAAACCCAGACTGTATCAGCACTGCAGTCAGAGGTGCAGTTGGCACTTGCATATCTAGCTGTCTTCTAACCAGCCCAGGTGCTGAGAGCACCAATTTCCCCCAGCACACACATCCACGAGCCTGGGCAGACCTGCACGGTTTCCAGCTGCGGCCTCAGTTCTGTCACATTAATTCTCTTCATCACAATTCCCCTTGCATTAGGTAGTCCTTTCATCCCTGCACTATTATGACCAAGGTGGAGTATTCCTGACACACTGCCATCTCCTGTCAAGATAAAGCTATGCATCATGAGAGTTACCCTAAAAGCCTGGAGACACAGCCCTCTTACTTACGGTTCTTTGGAAGCTGAGGTACAACCACAGAACATAAGAAGAGCCTATTTTGTACAGCTTCCATGGGACAGAATTTTAGCATTGTCACTTATCAGGTCTATAGTTCTGTGAGGATCTGCTAAGGAGTGTACTGTACCTCCTGTGCTTGGTAAACCAGCCTAAGAGATGCATATCTACTTGTTATTTCCTATACACCACATAGAGGGTTAGAGACATTAATGATTTCAGACAACATGCAGATGATACAGCTACATGATGTCCAAGCCTCTTTCATGCTTGCTTCTCCTGCTGCATTTTCTGTCTCCATGGGTCACGGTGTTCTTGTGTGCCTGTGATATGTGGAAATGACATGCCAAAGCAGACAACAGCACTTCACTTTCTGAGTCAGAGAGGGGGAATAAAAGAGGGTCACCAGTTCATGTCTCAGTCACAGAACCTCTGGGCTCCTTCAGAGAAGATGTCAGAGAAATCCCTTCTGCTCATCCCTGTTGATCAACCTCCTTCAAGCTAACGAACCCATAGCCATTTTTCTGAAAGAGAAGCCCTGTAGTACCTTGATATACATTTGAAGGTCTATGACAGCTCTCATGGCTGCTGTTTACCTACATATCTGCCATTCAATCCACATCAAAACCATTGCTGTGAAGTATGCTGGGATATCCCAGATATGAAAACTATTCTACAAATCCATTTTCTATGCTGATTAAAACGTAATTGCATTGAAATGTTATTACAAGTGTGCTTGCTGCTGCCAACATTTTCACTACTGTTTTAAAGGTAATTAATTAATGCTTTGTTGCTTTTCCTCTGCATTAAAGTGACAGGAGGGTTATGGGAGGGCGATTGGTTTTGACAAGGAGAAGTCTGTATGCTTTTTACTATGCAGTGCAGGGGAGGGAGATACACAGTGGGAGCTAATCTCACTCCTCCTGCCTTCATTTAAACACAATGTTTAAATGCATTTAAGTGACGAAGGCATTTAATAACCCTTCCCAGAGGGTTCTTCTTGCTGTTTGCCCATGAGTTTGCCAAGTTTAATGCCATTTTATGGAAGTTGTTAAAACGCTGCTTCCTAATATCTCCTAGTCACTGCAGGCAATTGTCTCATGATGTCATCTCTGAAACAACAAAACACGCTTAGATCCACTGCACATGCACAGTCAGAGGAGAGATTGCTGCAAGCTAAAATGCTGTAATGGAAGGAGAGGGAGAATTCCTTTATCATGGTTTTACATAAAAATACTTCCAATATACATTAAACTTGTACACTGAAGAGCCCCACTCACAGGTGAAAGACCCACTGTGATACAGAGCTCTACAAGCTCATCAGAAAAAGAGGTCTCCTCCCACAAGGAGCTTACGTCTGAATTCTAAGGCAGGGAACAACAGATGGAGACAGACAGGCAGATGGAAAACAAGACCGCACTGTCTACATCCTCGGCACTGATCTCAGCAGAGTGGTTGCCAAGCTAAAAAGTTCTGACCTGAAGAAAAACTTTCTCAAAAGTCTGCAGATATAAATGAGGCCTTCTGGACTTGAACTCATGTCAAATTTCAAAATTCCCTGTCCAGAAAGGGAACAATCTCAAACCCATCTGTGCCCCAAATCAACCCACACCTCAAATGAATCTTCTTCATTCAGAAGATCCTGTAGTTTGAATTTTAAACTGACTGTGTAATGCTAAGATAGAGGCTTTTCCTGACCACAGGATTCAAGCTGGCGCTGCAAACAGCACTGGCAAAACCATTATCTGTGTCAGCAGCAGCAGCTGTACTATAGCAGCCTCTAGGGACCTTGACAAGGGCAAGAATCACTATCCTACCTGCACACTGCATGAATAGACCCTTGTCAGCCAAAACCTTACAGCCTAAATACATCAACTAGGCAATAACCTCCATTCTACAGCTTGTGAAGTGAGATAATTTAAATGATGTGATAGGCACCTTACCATAAGACCTTCTAGAAAAATGAAGAAGAAATCAGGTGAGTTGTCCCTTGTTCTTTTTTGTAACATTCTTTAGATGTTGTAGTCCATCATTAACACATATTAGACCCAACAAAAAACAAAAGTAGAGAACAGAGAGGAGATTCTGAAAACATGTGTAATTTAAGTTGGGTAATATTCAGGGACAGGTATTTCAGACTATGTGGACACCCAATATGGAAGACAAGTCATTCTACTCTAGTATAAAATGTCAACACTAGAACAATAACAGCTTTGCCAATTCTTCAGTATCTGCTCTGATCCACCTTGCCCTAGAGACAAAGTTTTGATAATGCTCATCCATCTTTAAAAGGAAAGTGGACCAAAAGCTCCTTACTCTCTGCCCTTTGCTTTTGTGTTTCTGTAGAAGAAAATACTGGTTGAGAATGCAAATGGTTTCCACTACAGGAGCTGTAACTCTCTGCTGCAGAGACCCTGAATCATTTGAAATCTCCAAGGAAAAAACCATTTGCTTTCTGAAGTGCACATAACTAAAAGAAAGCTCATCCTGCAGTACTTCAGGCACCCAGAGCACACCTTCCACAAGCCTTCTCAAACTTTATTACTAGTTCACTTTTCCTTCCTGACACTATTCCTACTAGAAAGCTGTCCCAGAACCCCGCTGATACGGCTAAAATGCTGCTTCTAGTTTCTAGCCTACTTTTCTGTAAGGCCATTTGACATACATTTGGTTTTGTACCAGTATCTTCTTTAGTTTAAATAATCCTTCTCTGCCTAGTAATTACCCCTCAGGAATATGCAGATGAGCGGTACAACCTTTCTTAGACATCATCTGTGTAGGCTAGCTGAAGCCCTTTTAGGCCATGCTTTTCAGACAGGCTTGCTCAAATGCTGATCACCTTAGTATTCACTCTTTGATTTCATCTTTCATGAATATGGGTGGTCAGAAATATGACCAGCAGCTAGGATCAACTTTTGCAGCTTAATGAAAGAAAAACATGGATTCTCTTATTTTAAAGCATGTTCAGTAAAACAGGTCCAGTAAACGAGAGTGGTCAAGGACGTTCCACTAACCATATTTGAAGCTATGTAATACATGGTGAGTGTGAACAATATTCCACTAAGACATAGCAAAGTCTTCTTTCCATAAATGAATCATATACAAAGAAAGGTAATGCCTATTTCTTAAGGCTGGAAAGGGCCAGCAACAATAGTTCTGAGTACCCTCCCCTCCATTAATCTTCTCAAGCTTTAACACTGAACCAAATGATGACAGTTAAACGTGAATCCTGGTTCTGTTTTTGTTGATCATTTTAACAGATGGACTGGGGAAGGTGTGGGTGTGCTGTGAAATGGCAATTACTGCAGGGAGGGAAATGTAGTTGGATGAAAAGGAAAAGAGATACAAATTAAAAAAAAGGAACAAAGCAGAGAGGGGAAGTGAAAAATGAAAGACAAAAATTCTGGTGACCTTACATTTCACTGTATTTTCTGCTGAATTCACCAGTGAGATATTGAGCAAACGATCAGTAATGGTAACAGCTACATCTGTACTTATTCCACCCAAGCTGCAATTTTGCTCACATCTTTGTATAAATATCAACTTATTTCAAGAAATATATTTTCCAGGAATAGAGGCTTCCAAATAAACCCATATTAATACCCTTTTTCACAGGACACAGCTAAAATATAGTTCAGATCTCTCCTCAGAATGAACTCTACATTCTCAGCTCCTGTGCAGGAAACAAAGAGCTCCCTTCTGCCTGGCAATCGAAGCAAGCAGCTCAATAACAGCACAGAGGTGTGACAGCAGCAGGGACAGCAAACTGAGAGACCCTCACATAATGAAAATAAGACTGCAGCTAATAACAAAGAGCTAACCTTTTTTCCTCCCAGGTCTTGGCTCTTGAATATGTATTATTTCAAATTCTTATTCATAATTCACTGGTTAGAGCTTTCCAATAACGATCAGATCTGGCGTTTTTTCCTCCCCAAGGAAGTAAGAGGTTAATTTTCATCAAGAAAAGGAGGGGGAACGGGTGTCACTCTGGGACCTCGGTTCACCTTAACTGCTTTCTCTCCTATGTGTGTACATTCTCTGATGTATTGCACGATTTAAAACATTTAGAGTCTGTCTCTGATCTATGGAAAAACTCAGAACAATCTGAAAAGGGATCTAACATTTGATGATCTCCTTCCTAGCAGACTTAGTTCATCAGCACTAAGATCTTTGAAAAAAAACCAACAATGACAAAACAGCAGAAAAACTGATACGTTTACAACATGGAAAGGAAGCTAAGCTCGAGAGGGACATGGTGACATTCTCAGCCATGAAGAACAGCTGTCTCATGTCTCAGGGTATAGCCCTAACTTCTGCAGTGTTCTTTCCATAAAGTACTTGGGAAAAAGTAATTTCTTTCTTTAAAAATCTGTTTTATGCTTAAAATTTTTCTATGCTTAAGATTTTTTTTTTCAATCAGTACTATTAATATACTGCAAATGTGATGGCTACTGGGTTTGCAAAAGTAGGGATACTAGTAACAACATGAAGAACTTTTCACCTGTGTCACCAAATACAGCATGACCTGGTTTCATAATGAATGAAAGAAAAGCCCAGCTGTCAGGCAATACTGTACAGAGAGTTGTGAAGGGAGTTTCAGTTCACTTCTTAGCAGACAGGTGTCTGCATCCCAAAAGCTCCATCACAGCTGGCACAGATTGATGCTGTTGTTAGCAATCTCAGCAGAGGCCAACCTGTGATCTGAGAGTTTATTTATAAATATTTTAGCAGACTGAAGAACCAGGAGGAGTTTTAAATTTACATTTCTTTATACATACTCCCACTCAGAATCTGTGAGCTTAGTAAATCTGTATAAAATCATCACCACGGCCTGACAATAGGATTTACAAGGGCAATGTACCCATAAAGGCAGACGCCTCCACTGACAAGCAGGCAATCTTAGTTTCCAAAATTATTTTAATTGCTAATTTTTAAAATTCCCTAAAACATTAACACAGTGTTACTGAAGGATACAATCACTACACAGTCCTCGCCCTTTCAAGGCCTCTGTTGTAGTGATGGGATGCATCCTAAATGCAAACTCAGTGCTGAATGCCAGGAGCTCAACACTGTGGGCCTAAGAGTGCTCAGGACCACAAGGCACAAGATGAAAGAGCAGACAGGCAGACACTTGCTCTGAAGGCTGCTAGAGGACAGTGCAGAGCAAATGCAGGATAGAATACAATGAAGCTTGCACAGCATGAGGTGAGAAGCCAATACTTCTGTCAGAAATGTAAGAAAATCATACTGTTTACTAGCAAAGCTTCAAGTAACAGTTCTAACAGCTGTGACCGTCAAACAGGTCTCTCACACTCCCAACAAACTGCTGTATCAGCCAGAAGAACCAGACAACTCAGGAGGACTCCAAAATCTGCTAAGGTGTCAGTAGCTCTGTGATGATGTTGTGAGGGATTTCTTCTAAATGCCCAGTGCTACATATGGAAGGGAATTATGAGGCTAGAGAAAAAACACAAAGGCAATCTGTCCTCGTGACTCAAAAGAGAAGGTAACTAACTTCTTCCTAAAGACTCCGACAACTCTACTCACTCTTTTGATCAGAAGGAAACTCACAGGAATGGCAGTAAATCAACAAGTTATCTTAGCTGTTCAACCATAACTGCAACAAGATGAGAAATGAAACCTTGCTCATACCATCAGCACCAAATACTTTCTTACCGTGAGACGTTTCGAGGCATCCACTTCAATCATCCCCCGCAAAAGGTTCTGACAGTCAGGCGGGATAAAATGTGGCATGTGGAACACCCCACGTTTCACCTTCTCCAGCAGTTGCCGCAAGTTGTCATCATCGAAAGGCAGGGCACCCTGCGGGGATGTGATGGAGTGGTCAGTGGCAGAGAATTGGAGAGGGCCAAAGGAGAAAAACCATAATAAACATAGTGAGAGAATGGAAGTGAGTAAGTCAGCTTATAATGAATTATTATAGTAAGTGAAAAAAACTTCTATCTGTTGAAAATAAGTAACTTCTTAGTGCTGCTGTATTTCCTCTAACATAGGAACAAAACTGAGGACAGAGGTTTTTTTATTAGACTTTAATTAGAAAATGACTACCAGTATAAAATAAAATACAAAATATGAAACTGCCTTTCCAGGCAAATTCACCAAAGATGCATGGATTCACTTAAATTCAGCTCAAGCTTTTGATCTGTTGGTATTCCCCCGGGGCATACTTTCACAGCAGCAATGTTTATCGTCTCCTTATTTTTAATCTTCCTAAGACACACTTATTGCAGACATTGAAAAGGAGGTGAACAGCTTTGGAGAGACTTTCAGCAGAGAACATGCCCTTTCTGATGGAGCATTGAAATGACACAGCTGAAAGAAACCCCAACCAACAGCAGCCTTTGGAAGCAGCAGATATTCTATCTGTTTAATATACTCCATCCAGTTCCCATGCTGTGGTCAGGTCATCAGTTCCTACTGCTTCCCTACTGTAGCTCACTTACATGAATGGCTTGAGGTTTTTTTAGCTGAAACTACATTGTGAATAGATCATCAGCTTGCCACAAAAAGCAGTAAAACACCTATCCTTGCTGCAAGGACAAAAAGGAAAAAGAGAAGTTGAAATCTTTAGGATAACTCCCCTGACTGCAGCTGATACCCTTTTATAGCAAGTCTGCACCTTCCTAGATATTCTCACTTCCTTCTTTCACTGCCTAATTCTAGTAGGTGCTGAGCTTCCTTGATTTCCAGGATGGTTTGTGGGAAGCTGCAAGCTGTCAGCTGCTGCAATAATGAAGCTTTAAGTTGTCAGTTCTGGCACTGCTCTTACTACAGTGAGTAGTGCATCTGTATAAGCAATCCTGTGTCTACAGTTTAGGGAGACCAACAGCTCCATTTACAGCAGCCTCAGGAAGTCACCTGATGGCAACCACTACTGGGCACTGTTTACTAGGGTTTGTTCTTTCAGGTGGCCTTGCAGGGAGAGCCTCCCTGTTCCACTGTAACCAACCTCCTGAGTTACCTACGCTTTTCCTAACCATTCCAGACTTAAAGGAAAATCAATTCTGATAGTTCAGTACTTCGGCTAACGCAATTTAAGCCACGATGAAGTCAGAAAGGACGCTTTGTGGCATTTCCTGAAGGTAACAACTACACCTTTTTTATTACTACCATCTGCTATTATATCTTGAGACTTTTTGTAGGGTTCTTCCTGACATGATTAACTGGAGAGCTCTGGGCTCTCCATCATTAACAGACTTATTTCAATCATTTTTCAGGCTCATGTGTGTATGTAGGACCAGACGAAGATGCAGCAACAGAGACATGAAATCTTGACAGAGAATCTCCCTGAAAATGAAAAGCCCACTCCTACAAATCCTAACCATCTTGACACATTCTCTCTTCTGTTCTTACAAATTCAAGAAGTTATATTAAGAGCTCATTATACAGTTCTATTTTATCAGTTATGAAAGTAGTTGCTCAGTAAGAGATGACCGGGTGCTGCCTAGTGTGACAGTTAAAATTCTTCCCATGCAGCATCAAGATAAAAAATTTAAAACTTCAGAAATGTCAGTGAATTGTAATGACTAAAAAGAAAAAAAAGAGTAAGATTGGTTAAGGGGAATTAAAGCATCATACTGAGATTATTTCAAGGTATTTTGATTCAGGCCATTAAAAAAGAATTGGCATGTTTTTTGAAACAAAACTATTTTAAAATTTTAATGTATTTTAAACAAAAATAATATGCAGAATCTATCTCTGATTTTACACTGTACAAATGCTTTTGTCAAAATAAAACATTTAAGTGAAGCAATTAGGTTTACTGATAAATGTAAAAGACTATCAGAATTTTACTTCAGGCTTGTTACTTTTATAATTACAGATGATCAGCTGAACTATTACAAATATAAAATGCTTAACATGCACATAAAACCTATATTCATACAGAATATCATGCCATATTCTATCTGCACGTGGTATATGCTTTTATTAACATAAAATATATATTCTTACATTAGACTATGGAAATTGGTAACAAATGCCAAGCCTATCTGCCTTCAGCTGGACATTCAGTTGTTGTATGTTTAGGAGTATTATAACAGCACTGTAAATCAGAATAAATGGCACTGAGAATTGAAACTTTGTTCTAAAGAAGGATAAGTTACCAGATACCATATTTTGAACACTAAAAGTATTACTGAGCCAGATGGAAACTAATTTAAACTCTGTACTACTGGCTCAGTTTTATATTCTCAAGTGTACCAAATTAAAATGTAGCTCACTGCTTGCATGAAACAAAGTTGTGGCACTCAAACCTTCCCTTGGAAAAACACTGCAGTTAATGTATGCATATACCTGAAACACATGTACATATACAGCAGAAAAAACGAAGGCAAACCCAGCCATATTTTGATCCTGTGAAGGATGACTTACTGGACATTCTCTGTATCCTGGAGTTGTAACCCTGTACATCCTTTCCAGACAAAAAAACATGCTGCAATATCACAACACAGCAAAGAGCATTTATGGAGACAAGTTTTCGATGCCTGTCTATGCTCTCCTGTGCAGGGCTGCAGTATTTCAAAGAAGCAGTGAAATACTTCTTATGCTTTTCCTTTGGGGTTGATGTAGAAATAAAAGGACAGGATGCCACTGAGAGATACAAAAATAGGGGAACTATAAAAAACCACCTGTACGTGATGTCAATAGAATTGCCCTTAAATACAGCAGCACTTTCAAATTTTTCTTTTCTTTTTAAAGGCTAATGCAAGGAAGATGACTCACCACTAGCAACGCAAATAAAATGACTCCGCAGCTCCAGACGTCTGCTTTCCTTCCATCATATTTTTCTCCCTGTGCAGCAATGACACAGAGGTTCAAAAGACTGATCACTAGTAAATGAATTAATTATCCTTGAAGAACAAGAGAGGGGAGACTGGGAAACCCCATATTTCAATTCAGCCACCTGTTTCCCAAGGCAGCCTTCCCGACTAGGAGGACATTACACAGCCCGCTAATTGAATTTTTGTTAACGTCAGTTTACAGTCATATCTGGGATCTGTGGGAAAAGGCTCAGAAGTAGGGAGCAGGGCAGGAATGGTTGACAACTCACAAATTATCAAAGCTGACATTTTAACAGTGTCAGAGGTGCATTAAGGACATCAAGAAGGTGTTTTTCTCTTCCCTGGTTCTTCAGGGAGCTTGTCACCAGCCACAGTATTTGTGAACTCATAGTATTGTCTGGACAGTCTCTTCTGTATGCTTCCTGCTTGACTTTACATTAAAGACAAGCTTAAGAGGAGGGCAATCTTGGCCACTGAAATCTTAGATACTTATTTTCAGAGGACAAAGGGAGAGCAGAGGGAAAGAACAGTTTGTATTGTTTAGTGGAAACCAACATCACTGACAGTCAACCCCGGTTCTTCTACTGAAATGACAGCTACATAAGAGACAGGAAAGCAGACGGGACTACATCCCTTGGGTTGAAAGATCAAATTAAAGGAGGCTCCTGCATTTCTGTCTGATCACACAGTACAAAGGGTACTGTGAGAATAACACACAATTATTTCCCTCATACAGTTAATGTGACTTGATTCAGGGATGAGCCTTACGCTCCTTGTGTCCTTCCCGTGCCATCTGCCTTGGATAGGTTTCTTGTATAGAGGGTCTATCTGCATACTTGCAATGAGTGACACTTCAAAAAATATATTTATAAACACTAATGTTAACCAACTTACCCGGATGACTTCAGGACAAGCATAATGTGGTGATCTGAAATACAAAATAGAGTCAAATGAGCATGGTATTTATGGTCATGTGCATTTCCATTTTGTTTAGCAGAATCATGACTGGCTTGCTTGTACAGAATACAAGTATGCAAACAAGCATGTTTTCCTTACCTCAACAAGAACACATTTCTAACAAACTCAGAAATTGGTCAAGAACTAGCATAATTTACAATTCTGTGGCCCTACTATGAATTTCTTTTCAGTGAGGAATGATGAGAAGACCAGGCATATTCTGTAACTATACAGAATTCCAGCCCTCTAATCCCACTCTTTAACTTGGCCTTGTATCTAATTAGAAGGAAGGCTCATGCTGCACAGTCTTTAATAGCAAAAAAGACAGAACAGTATTTTCAGACCAAACAGATGCATTTCTAAACCATGTCTGGTACCTCTTCTTCTAAAATGACTCTCAGTTACTTCAGTGGTCACAAAAGCTGCCAGTATATGATTTCAACGTTGTTTTTTTTTTTTGTCTTTTAGAGAACTAAAAAGGATGGACAGTAGCACTATTACCTAGTGAGTTAATATATTCTTTTCACATCCTTCTAGCCATATATCTCTGGTTTGATTCCTGGCTGAGAAGAGTTAATTACTTCAACTTGCCAGGTAATAATTTTAATTCTTGAAGATTATAGCCATGGCTATTTATTTTATAGCCTTCATTAAAGTAACTTGACAAGTAAAAGGGATGCAAACTGTCTGAAACCTGTGTGCAAATCATGCTATTGTTTATACTGACACCTCCCAGCAGCCCCTGAGCCTGTCTTCATTTGTGCATGTGTTTCTTGTGACAAATGCAATCATGGCTGGGCAATACCTGTCTCACAAAGTAATGAGAAAAACAGAAGCACAGCGAGGTTAGTTTTGTGCTAAGATGCTGTATTAATGCCCAGTGAGACAGCCCATTAATTGAATTTCCATACACACTACACTTAACCTTTGGCAAAATATCATCCCATGGGCATGGAATGCCCTGATTTGGTATCACAGCTTTTGGCAGAGCATGACAATAAACTCAGGATACACTTGGGACTGCAGCTACCTTGACAGCAAAGTTCATGTGAGGAGAGAGAAAAGCAGTTGATCCCTCACAAACTTTAGGAAAGATGGAATTCAGAAGTTTAATACTATATTTAATACACCCCTCTTTCCCCAGCCCCCAGGCCCCCATTTAAGAGGTGGGGCATTCACAGGTATTCTAACCAGGCCTGTCTGCTCAGTAGTGTCTTAGTTTAGACTACATTTTAAAAACCTTGGTTTGAGAGTCAAAATAGACAATGAAAACTGGAGCTTTCCCTCAGAGAGCTGGCTAGAGTTGGTCATTGTGAGACCAGAAAGAATGGACTTGTATCTAGTGGGTAGGACAGACTACCCGGGCTGTCTTGGTAATCTTGGTAATTCTGTCACAGACAACCATGTGGACAAGGTTACTTAACATTTTTAAAAGCTGCAGCTGGCCACAGTTTGAAAAAGGTGACCAGAACCTGACATTGAGTCTACTCTTCTGACTAAAGCAAGAGCAATGCTTTCACACCTCTCAAGAGTTTCTATGAATTCACTGAGATTTGTGTGAGGCTTTAGCTGTTTGAGGCAAAAACTTCCATAGTAACAAAGAGTGTGGTGGCAACAATAATGAAATAAAGATAAAGCAGTCAGTAATGATAATAAAATCGTTGCTTCTTGACTAAGCAGGGGCTGATTTGGGAGGTTTGCAGCATATTGTTGGTCACTGCTAGAGAGAAAGTGAGGCCAGAGTGAGACTCTGAATTGCTTAATATTATGTACATTTCCCAAACCCCCAAAATACATTGTTTCCTGTGAGTTTGCTTCTTTATAGCAAACTGATAGCTGCACTATACCTGTTCTTTTCAATACCCCAAAGTCTTCACCGCAGGCACATCACGGGACTAATGCATGATTTTGCAAGCTTTTAGAAGACAAATTATTCTTGTGAGAATGCTTGACTAGTGATATTATCTTTTTCCTGTATCATAAAGGTGGTGTATAGTGTATGGGCCATCCTTAAGGCACACACAAATCAGAAGGAGCAGCACCAGAACTGGGACTGCAGCCCAGGTCTGGACAAGTACAGCCAACTGTCAGTAGTCCTGGACTGCTTAGACTGAACAGTGAAGGAGGGAACTGTAGGGACCATAGTAACGCAACAATTATTTGGAAAAAACAACATGGTAGCAAAAAGAGGTCAGGACTTACACAGATCAATGATATTTGCTCAGGTTAGTCACCTCAGAACAGAAAGGCCTGTTCTAGCATTCTGTATAACTTAGTCACATTAGTTTTATCGGAAAATATATGGGGGGGGGGGTAAAAGGAGTGAAGACACAATTTTGGTAACTGTTCAGCTCCTGTCACTTAGCATGGCTGAGTTCCTCTTGCATGCATTTTGGCTTACCTCAGGTATGGCTGCATTTCCTTGTGAATCATGAAGACACACAGTACATTAAATGGTTACTACGGGGATGCCTACGGCTGAGCTAGAGGCTTAAGCCAGACCTCTCAAAACCTGCATGGTATCCTGTACAGTTCAGCAACACCCTTCAGCACAATACTTTTTGGATGGCCATGGCACTGGGGTGCACTGGAAGAGTCAGCATCTCAATGTGCAGAGTGTTCCTAGTTTTATTTGTATATTATGACTCTGACAAAAATTTCAGAACTCTTAATTGTGAGTGCTGAGCAATGCAACCACCCATGCTAACACCTGAGGAGGAGCACAAATCTGACTGGGAACGATTTAAGGTCTGGAGAGATGTTTATGGGGCCGGAAAAGACTATTATTCCATGGACTGACTTGTTATTCTCCAGTTTATTACCAGTTTTATACCAAGTTTAATGTATCCCCATGTTATTCCTTATGGTTTGTATTGTTCAGGGCTTGTTCAGACTTGCCCTCAGTTATTTCCCGCCAAAAGTTGTTTACTCCCTTGTTCTCCCCTGGTTTTCCCACTCATCTCTCACTGATTGGCTGATGGATGCTGCAGAGTGAGCTCCCATTGGTCCTTTCCCCTGGACACTCCAAAGTTCCACCCATCTTTCTCCTGTTCCCCAATCCCATTCTGCCCTGAGTTGTCAATCCCATGCTCCGCCCCAGTTATGGAATCTCCCCTTACCCATACCCTATATAAGTCCCTGTTTTCCCCTAATAAAGTGGCATTGCACCCTTGACCTTCAACCGAGTCCGAACCCTTTTGTGTGGTGCCGCATCCCTATCCCTTTCACCCTCGGGGCGTGGCAAACACCCTTGAAAAGAAGAATGTAAATGTTGTGAAAGATGCGTACATATATATTTATGTGTCCCACTAGGAAAATGCCCTTGAAGCATTCACCTTCCTGAGGTCTGCTTAAGTGCAGTGGAATCTGCCATGTATCTTAAAAGACACCACTAAAATTCTGCAAAAATTAGGGGACTGGGTGGAGAAAATGTTACAATAAATCCTTTGAAGAAGTTGGATTGATTCGATCATTCAACAACTGCACTGCAACTGCCCAGAGAGCACAGGTTTCTGGCATCACCATTCTGAATTCTCACCAGCACACACCAGCTAGATATCTGAGCATTATCTTGGCTAACAGCTTTAAAAGGGTTCCTCCAGTCAGCCAGAATCCATAAAAAACTAATTTCCATGCTACCAATCACAGAGAACTTCAACTGCTGTAAAGACAAAACTCAAATTTAATCAAAAAACTATTTATCTTTCTACAGAGTCATGAATATTTCTTTGGCTCTTATTACTAATTATTCAATATAGATGTGTCAAGAGCAACATTCCCTACCTCTTCCCCTAGGCCACCTCCTCATCATTCTGCTACATCTCTGTGCAGCAAAAGCCACAATCTGCCCTCGATAGCAAATAAGTATATTGCTCAGCAAGATCAAGAAACAGTTGCTGCCTGCGGGTACTGCTGCAAAAAAAAGCAGCGATGTTGGCAGTGTTTATTACCAGGGTGATGTGGATTTTCCAAGGCTAGTCGGCCTGGGGCAGGAAGGGCTCTCTAAATGGTCATTCACAGCTGTGACTCCAGGACACAGTAATCTTAAGAATCTTGGGGGACCTTAACAAAGCATTTACATGGGATTTAAACCAGAGTGCAACGGTGAAATCCAGGACAGCTCTGGCCAGTTAAGTCAGGCATTCAGAAACAGATGTATATATTGTTGATGTATCTATCCTGAATTTTATCTGAGAAACTAGAAAAGTAGTTCTTGATCTGTGCACATCAAGATATTGTGCAGCTACAGTAGATCTGAGACAACCAGGGCCATATCTTCAGTGCAGATGTGATGTGCCCATGACTTACAGGTCTCATTATGTAAGTAAGAGAGCCCTGCACTGTGCACACAAAAATCTACTGTGCCCACACAAATCAACTGTGCACATTAAGGTTTATCTGGGAATACACAGTAACTGCTTTGCCAGAGAAGCAGTTGACTGATCAAGAAGGACAGGGAAAAGCTGTGTGATCCTACTCCACAGCGTGACAAATCTTGTGTTACACTGCCTGATAGGTTCCTAAGTCCCATCAAAGATGTCCCATCAAAGGACCCAGGCTTCAGTCCTTTGATCCCACACCTTAAGATGGTACTATTTGGGGAAGGAGAAAAGCTTTGCGTGCCATTCTTTAGGCCTCACAGATACAGGCAGAGTTTCTGCAGAGGGAGGAACAAGAAGAAGTCTCCTTTCCTCTGTTTTTCTTATGCATGAAGTTACCTTGATACAGGAGGTTGTACAGTTGCACTGAAGTCCTCCCCCATCTAGCTGTTTTTGCTGTTGCTCAATGCTGGATTCCTTCTTTCCCCCTGTTAATCATCATCTCCAAGCTGGCTTTCAGAGGCAGAATTTACCACTAGAGCAAAAGGCTGCCTGTGCCTTCCCCCATGCTGAGTAGCAAAGGGTTGAGATGAAGAGGAACACCAGAGGAATAGCAATATAGATAAAGGGAATTCAGGAGTAGGACACTGGCATTCCAAGTAGAGAAACTGACAGCCATAGATTCCACAGAAGAGAAAGACAGAGAGACTGACAAAACAGTTCCAGTAGCAGGGGGTAGTTAAGGCTGCGGTGAAGGCAGTAGCTGTAGGTAAGGCTGTAATTAAGGTAGTTAAGGCTGAGTGCTATTTTCCCATTAAAGCTTCAACTCAGTCATTTAGCTTTACATTAGAAAACTCAGCATCTAGCTCTCAGCCTTTTTACAGCTGTTTACTCCCCAAGTGCAATTACATTTTGGGGAATCTGCAAATCAGTTCATTAATTAATGCATCAGTTCAAATTATTAGGACTTGGAACCTTTAAGAGATTGTAATTTAAAAAATCAACCAGACCTTTGCATTAAAAGGGCATAAAGATCACAAAGTTAAGTATCCAAAAGTTAAGAACTGCTGAAATAAAGGTTGAAGAGGTTATACTGTACTCTGCATGTAAGTCAGGTGGATGTTTTGCTGTGCCCAATGCCTCTGTTTTACTTCTGGACAAAGCTGGAAATGTGAGGGAACAAGGACAAGCTTGCAAGAATTGCAGCTGATTGACATACAGGAGAATCAAACTCTGTCCCTGCCACAGAGTCCTTCTGTGAAAGAAAATGAACAGGTGCCTTAAACTGAGATGTTCACAGGTAATTATGAGTTGCTGGTTCCCCACTTTTCAGAATCACAGTGCTACACATCTGAAGTTTGATTTAGAGTATTTATAAGCACGTGGAGCAGCAGCTGCAGTCAGTAGGTGCTCTGATCTCCAAGTAAAGGACTGTTATCAAGCACCAAGTATTCTGAGATACTGGGCCCCAGAGTATCCAAGTGTACACTCAAAACTGGTTGACGACCTGAGTTTCATTTTGAAGAATCATGTGCCCTCATATAAATAGAGATAACCAGATCTATGTGGCAAACCTAATATGAAAACAGTACAATTAATATTTGCAAACCGAAGACACTGTGATGAAATCCTACCTAGCATTCGTAGCAAGGCTTGAATACAGTGAGCAGAAGTTATTCATGGATCCATAAATGAATGATGAGGAAAACCCAAACATTAGACAGCTGTTTACTCATAAAAAACATACCATCCAATCATCAAATGAGGCAAAGACTTGTTGGAAAAAACCTATACAAACTTGTAATTAATGGGCATATCCTAATATGCACTGGTTAAGTTAATGTTATACTGCCAGCTGAAGAAAAGCACATATTACATTTTCAGGGATTGATTTTGAAGACTTAAATCTCTTTTAACACACCTTGGGATATATTATAGGTGAGGCTGGTACCAATAATTACTAATCAGGTTGCCTGATATTTCCCTTGGTAATCCTCATTTTCAATTCCTTACCATTTACTATCAATTTAACAAGAATTTTCCTTGTTTTTCATCTGTCTCAGACTGGTTTCATGTTTCTGTGTACCTGCATGTTGTGTATGGGCTGAAGCATTTCCACTATCAAATTTAAATTAAACATTTTCTTCACATAAAAAAAATAAATTCTAGTATCCTTGACTGCAAAGGGAAAATTTGAGTAATTATTTGCATTCTCTAGAAAAATTTATTCAAACTGCCTCAAGAAAACTGAAGTTGGCATTTACTAGCAGAAATGCTCTAGAGGATCAGAGAGGATCAGGATCAAAATTCTACCTGCACTGGTAACACTTCACAGAATTTTTTTTTTATCTGAAACTGATACTGTGAGCTGCTCTGGCTGGGCTTATCACAAGGTACCGAACTTTAAAACAAACTGAGTGCAAAACTAGTGAAGTAGATCTAGAACTGACAGCAACTGAATGGAACAACCAGGTAAGGGAAGCTAGAGCTGGAATCTAGTGAAAAAGAGAAAAAGAGCACAATATGGAGTAGAAATGACTGGGAGAAGTCAGCAATACTACACTACAGTACAAATGAAGAAAGAGATAATGGAGTGCTGAGAATGGTGCTGAGAATGCAAGCTCTTGATGAGATGGGGTAAAAAGGTACTAATTCTGGCAATTCCAAATTCAAGAGCTTAAATTTGCAACCCTACCAATAACTGGATGTAGGACACTTTCATATGTTTTAGACATATGTACACGTTTATTATAAGGGGTAAAGAATATCTGCAGCATCATGTCTTGTCATTAAAATCAGAAATGGTGCTTGGACACTGAGGTGTGCTGCTCCCCTGAATTATCTGCTCACCACAGGTGTGCTGATACACCAGATACAAATGTGAGGGAACCAGGAGCTAGATGATCTCTGCTAGCATTTTTAACAAACACACAGTGCATTGGTTGTTACAAATACCATGAGCTCAAAAAGAGACAGTAATCAGTCCTAAGAGTATACGTGGGGTTGTTTTTGATAGATTCAGGCAATCTGTGGGTCAGCAAAGTGTTGCCAGGAATTGCTAAGGAGAGCAGAGAGCAGAAGAATTGACTGAGCTGCAGTTGGAAGTTGCTGTTCTCCTCCATTATGCCACCAGCAGCTGCAAGGCTTTCCTCTCACTCACAATAAAATCATAGCATCGCTCTTTCCACATGCGATTGGCTTTCTGAATCAGGCCGAGGTTTTCTTTGGAGACACCAAGACAGGAGAACTGTTGTACACAGTCAGCTAACTGGGGAGCTGTCAACAGTAGTGTCAGCCTGACTGCCCCTGCAGAGGTTGGGTCTGGTGCTGGGGTGAGCTACCTTTACAAGCCAGCTCTGTCCTAGCTCTTGGTTGAGATAGAGACTGGGACACAGGCAGTACAGAGACCAGCACTACTGCGGGTTCTCTGTCACCCAGCGGCTTTCACCCATCTCCATCCAGTAGTGTTTTGAAGCTGTAAAGAGTGAAATTAAGAGATGGCAAAAACTTACTTTGCTAGGCTTCTGTAAATGGTGAACTAGGAAGGATCTTTACAAACTCCAAGGAATTGTAATGCAACAGTATCCTCCTTCAATCCTTCATTTTAGCCATAAGCCCTCAGTTCAAAAAAAGGAACATCATCTAGGGAATGCACCAACCCTTCCTACTTTTCCAAGACTCCTACAGAAATCACCACATTTTATGTTCAGAGCAACTTAGTCACTTCAATGATTTGCTAAGAGGGAGAACTGAAGCAGGGAAAGGCAATGCTTCTTGTCCTAGACTGTGAATGCCTTCAGCAGAAACAGAAATCAAGCTCAAATAACCTGGGTCTCAGTCCTGAGGTTTAACCATAAAGCACTCACTCTTCTTGCCTAGTGACAATTCAGGGTGGATTGGACAACATCTACTCTGAAACACTATGAGACAGCACATCAGAAGAATTGCTGTGAAAGAGACAGGGGAGTCTCTGCATGCCACTGCCTGAATGGGTAAAGAGGGAGAAGAGCTGAAGAGATCTAAAATAATAGAAGCAGCAGCCTATCACATCTTTCTCTTCCTTCGTTGTCTGCTGTTAGTTGACAGGCCTTCCCTGCTCCTGAAGGAATGCAGAGACTCACTGTGTTATTTTGGCATTTCAAGGACCATCTCTCCATAAGACTGCCTTGCTGTGCAATTTCTGCCATAAGCAGAATAAGTTCTGCAGACCCTACACACATCTCCCTTTCCCCTCGAGGGTCGAAATTTGAAACGATGGCTTATTCCTTTGTGCTGTGTATATGCAGGATTTTCTCAATATACATTTCCAGTAATGGGGATTCATTACAATCAATGCCCAATGAGCAGTCCATTAAGTGAGAAATTATGTCAATGAAACAGCAAGTCCATCCTTACCTCTCTCTCCTATACAAACACAACTGGATTGAACTATTATGGTTTTCTCCAGGTTGTCATCAGTGCTACAGAAAACCATGCAAACCTAAGGACTAACTCCCAGAAAACAGTGACTCTGAGGTATGCAATAGATCATACTTCAGGCTACATGAGGCTACTCTTCATGAGGCCAGTCAAGGCCCTGCGGTGACCTGAAGACTACCCAAACTTTGGACTAAACTTAGCAGTTCACTCATGACAGCAAAGAATTTTTGGCTGCTGTCTAATCGCTCTGCTGAACTGACAAAGTTAGCTGTACCACATGGCTCAACCCCATCTGAGCCTCCCACTCTGACTGACAGAAATACCTGGAGACTCCTTGCATGACTTTCAATGGAAACGTTACAGTTTCATCTCATTATCAGTGTTCACTGTACAAATAAAGCCATTCTCCAAATTAACTTCTGGGTGCATGGAGGACCATCTCATTACGGCTCAGTATCTCAGCCATGTTTCAGTCTATTTTGTTCCTTTTCACACTAGCTGAAAGCACCAACTACAAGGGTAGGTAAAACTGTTGCCTTGAAAATCTCTAAGGTTGGTTACTGCGTGTGCTCCAAGGGAAAGGGAGTCATAACTGGATTACCTTTCTCTGTGAACAGTGTGGCATTTTTTTATATATTCCTTCCTCCCTCCCTTCACCCTCCAAACCAGAGAGATCACAAGACACCAGTATCAGCCACGCTGGGCTGCATGCCAGGAGAATTAATGAAGTGGTGTAATAGCTCACACGGAGGCCTAGTGATTGGCAACACACTTAAAATGCATCTGCAAGGCAGGAGATCATAGCATTGCTGCTGTGTTCTGTTTATTACAGGCACATCTCTTCCGTTCCACTGATTTCTTTATTAGCGCATTTTAAGGCCACAATGTGGGGGCTGGATCTGCTTGAAGCATGGAGGTTTGAATTCCAGCACAGCTTATGGGAAGGAAGTCTCCCTTTGAGACTCCAGATCTGGATGACAGAGCTTGGTGCTAAAAAGAACAGGAACCCTACCGAGAGGTTCCCAAGGAGTTTGAAAAATCCTACAGGGCAACTGAGACTGGGTTGGGAAAGGGAACAATTTTATCTAAAGAGGATAGAGGCTTTGTCGTAACTGCAGGGAGGACTTCATTCCAGAGCCATATCTAACCTGACCTTTAATGTTTCCATGGACAGGGCACCCACCACCGCTCTGGGAAACCTGTTTCAGTATTTTACAACCCTCAATGAAAAAAAGCTTCTTCCTTATATCTAGTCTGTAGTGACACTCTTGTAGTTCAAAACCTTCATCCTATCACAACAGGTCCTGCTAAAAAGCCTGTCTCCATCTTTTTTATAGGACAGCTCCCTTCCAGTACTGAAAGGTGGCAACAAGGTCTCCCTGGAGCCTTCTCTTCTCCAGGCTGAACAACCCCAACTCTCTGTCTGTCCTCATAGGAGAAGTGTTACAGTCCTTCAATCATCTTTGTGGCCTCCTCTAGAGCTGCTCTAACAGGTGGACATCCTTCTTGTGCTGAGGACCCTGCAAAGCTGGATCCAGTGCTCCAGGTGGGGTCCCACCAGTGCAGAGTAGAGGGGCAGCATCACCTCCCTTGACCTGCTGGCTATGATTCTTTTGATGTAGCCCAGGGCAGGGTTGGCTTTCTGGGCTGCAAGTGCGCATTGCTGGGTCATGTCCAGCCTTTCATCCATCAGTACCCTCAAGTCCTTCTCAGCAGGACTGCTCTGAATTCCTTCATCTCTCAGCCTGTATTGAAGATACTGGGTGTTTCCCTGATCCACGTGTGGGACAGTGTGAGCCTTGCCATCACAGCTCCTTGTTTTTCATCTGTGCTGCTAAGAGCTCAAATCTTGATTAAACATGGACAGGAAAAAATAGGTTGGTCCCAGTATACTCATCAACCAGCATTCTATCATACCATGAACTTCATATAATTTTGCTATCCATTATTCATGACTTGGAAAGCAGGGCCATATAGCCTAGGACTGAGAGGCAGTGGCTGGGCTGTAGAGGGAACCCCAATGGTTCCATGTCTACCCCAAAATGCCTTGGCCTAGAGCACGGACTGAAAAAGCATGGACTGTAATGAGCTGAGAATAGGGCTGAAGTCATCAGATTCAGACTACCGAGGGCCAAAAAGAGTCATAGAATCATAGAATCAGCCAGGTTGGAAAGGACCTCTTAGATCATCAAGTCCAACCCTTGATCCACTACCACCACAGTTGCTAGACCATGGCACTAAGTGCCACATTCAGTCTCATCTTAAAAACCTCCAGGGATGGAGGATCCACCACTTCCCTGGGCAGCCCATTCCAATGCCTGATTACCCTCACTGTTAAGAATTTCTTCCTAATATCCAACCTAAACCTCCCCTGGCAGAGCTTAAGACCATGCCCTCTTGTCTTACTGATAGTTGCCTGGGAGAAGAGACCAATCCCCAACTGGCTACAACCTCCTTTCAGAGAGCTGTAGAGAGTGATAAGATCTCCCCTGAGCCTCCTCCAGGCTAAACAGCCCCAGCTCCCTCAGCCTCTCATCATAGGACTCTCATCAAGGACTTCCGCTTGAGTCCCTTCACCAGCCTTTTTGCTCTTCTCTGGACCTGCTCCAGCATCTCAATATCCTTCCTGAGCTGAGGTGCCCAGAGCTGGACACAGCACTCCAGGTGTGGCCTCACCAGCGCTGAGTACAGGGGAAGAATCACTTCCCTGGTCCTGCTGGCCACACTGTTCCTGATACAGGCCAGGATGCCATTGGCCTTCTTGGCCACTTGGGCACACTGCTGGCTCCTGTTCAGCTTCCTGTCAATAGTCAGTTTTGTATGGCAGGAAGTGGAAATCTGCTGGTCTAGTTGCTGAGCTTGCTGTTAAAACAAATTCAGACACAGCTAAAAGCTGACATAGTGGTGCCAGGCTGCAGCAGCTCGATGCAGGTGCTGCCCTTGCTACAGTTCATTGCTGCAGCCCCTGCACAGACAACAGGACACCATGCTAAAGCACTGGGAGGGGGTGGGACACCGTCCAGTGGTGCCCCTAGGGACAATGGTGATGAGAGGGCCTTCCCCTGAAGAGCGTGTCCAGTCCCTAGCCAGGCACTCGGGCTTTGCTCAGCTGTTGGGGCTTACTGCCAGCTCCCTTGGAAAGTCCTACAAAGCTCTTGCTGGCAACTGAATTGCCACGGAAATGTCTTTAGATTGCCCCTGCAATATTCCTCCAAGCAGTCTCCTTTGTACGTGTATTCATGCCCTGCTTGTAATTGCAAAGGACCCTGCTTCCTCCCCCTCAATCCTGCATGTCAGCTGAAACAAAGCAGTGTGGAGCATGAACAGGAAGAGCTGCATGCAAGCAGTCAGTCTAATCAGGACATGCAAGTTCCATTTAAGAACCTCTAGACTAATTTATTTTTTCACTCCCTAACATTTTCAAAGTCTCTTCTTACAATAGTAAACACTACTGCTTTCAGTTACCAAAAACTACATGGCCAGTAAATGCAAACATATATCAGCACATGCAGATGAATCCAAACCTGAAAACCTTAATTTTTATATCCATATATGACCCCTACAGTGGCCTGCTTTTCGCTGTACAGCACTTAAGCCCCTTTCTTTTAGCTATCTGATACACTACATGCATATATAAACTTATTATCTTGCTGGAAAATACCAATGTAGTGTGTAGGTCTGCAGGTCTTTAGTGACCCTTACTATAGACAACTTCTGTGTCTGGAATCTATCACTCATTTTTGCAATATGCTTTGAGACACTCACCCACAACTGGTTTCTAACAAGCTGTCCCCAACCTGCAGTGATGCCATCCCGAAGTCTGCTATCCGAATATTGTTCTTTTCATCCAGCAGTAGGTTTTCTGGTTTTAAGTCCCTGTGGCTGTAAAGAGAGGATCAGAATGTGAGTTAAATTATCCACAACAGCTTTCCCACTCTGAAACTTGTTTTTTATCCAGAATAGCACCCAGCCTGTTATATTTTAGTTGATTTAATTTTATTTCTTGTTCCAGGAGAACACACATATTCAAGGTCCAATCTTTGCAGTATTCTAGACTGTATCCCAGATGCCCACTCCTGATGAATGCAATGCCTGCAGTGCCCTGACAGGAAATGAACATCTTCAACTTCCAGTGATACCAACATAGTATGAGGGAGAAATCGAGGGAAATAGGTGGGAGGAGAATTCCAGCTTGGATTTAGGGCTGACATACTCTGTAATATGCCAGCTCTTTAAGGTAGGAGGCAACACTATCAATATATTCTGTCAACAACATGAAACAAAATGTGTGATATCTAGAGAAAAAACATTATTGATGTAAATGCTACTGCAAAAAGCCCTTATTGGGAGTTGTTTGCATAGGCATATGGCTTTGAAATAATTTTGGGTAATTAGTTTTGATGGAGAAACCCCTTCAACACAGCACTGCTTATAACTGAGGGTGTCAGCAGTGGGAAGGAAAAGAGAGGATTCCCTCCCTTCCATCAAAGCTCCATTCTCTTATTATTTGGCAACACGAGAAGAGTCAGGCAGCCACAATCTTCAGGATGGCTCTAAATCACAAGTATCATATATTGACTAATTTATTAATCTCCATTAGTCACAGTCAACACCACTGTGCTCCCATGTCTGCTTTTTAGTACTCGGGTGCTTTTGAACAACTATTACATTCACTTGATTTTACATCCAAAGATCTTGCACAAAATTTGTAACGACTTTGTTTTTTGTTTCTTTTTATTTGCAACTCTTGAAAAGTCACAGAGATGAGGGAAGCATTTTGGGCAGACCAAAGAAAAAGCTCTTTTCTTGCTTTTGCTTACAAGAAGGCAAAATCAGTCTTTGATGTCTTGCTAATAAAAGGTCCAAACGGGAGCACTTGAATAGGCAGAACAGGCCAGCTTTGGTGGCTGGTCAGAACACAAACCTGTGGGAAAGGGACAGCCAACAACACGTGCAAGTGTCAGGCTACACTCATTTGCAGCAATGATTCAGGAGAAGCAGTTACTCTGATCCAAAACAACTCAGCAGAAGAACCAGTGTCAGAATAGTCAAGTGACACCCATCATGGAAAGCAGCCTTATCTTCACTGCATTTCCTAAAGACATTCCTCTAGCATTCCTCATGCATGCAAGTGTAATTCTACCTCTATACCACTGTAAAGAAGGACAGTCACTACCCTCTCAGAGAAACATGAGCAGCATGACAATACCTTGGAAATTAAATCCTCTGATCTGCAGAGAAGTGTGGAATGATCAGTTAGAGACAACTTGTAAATAATGCAGGTCAGTTCTATGTAAAACCAGAGCACACTGTAATAGGACACCTGGGGACTGTAACAATTATTTCCAAAGGAGACTTCCAACAAAACAGTGCACATTCAAAACAGTTACTGGTCATTTACCTTATCACTGAGACCTATGACTCCTTAACTCTCACTTTTTAAAATTTAGTCTCCAATCTTGTATAAACATGATAAACCCTGCATGTTAAAATGGCCTTGTTAACCATGGGCAAACTATCCTGTAGATAATGGAGCATCATGATTCAGATTTGTGCATATTTTCAACTGAAAATCCCAAAAGTGCTTTATCAAATCTATCTTTCTCACAGAAATCCCAGCTTTGAGGTAATTGGAGATAGAAGATGTATTAGCTTTAAACTATCAAGATAGGCATAACTGGTTGACAAAAAATGCAGGAGATGCGTGACAAGGAAAGGTTTCAGAGTCAGTGAATGACCAGCTAATGGTCAGGAAAAGAACCCCTGAACGTCATCATCAAGGACAGCAGTCCTGGACAAAGGCAAGATCATCAACATATGCCAAAGTTTAATATATTCCAGCTCCAGCAGTGAAACGGAGTGAAGAGCCCACAGTTCTAAGGCAAGCTAGGAAAGCTGGACACTAATGAGATAGTAATGCATGATTTAAACTTTCCTCCAGCATACATCCTGGACAGTTCTCATCTTACAACTGCTTTCACTGATGGGGTACTGGGGAGACCTTATCCAGCTGGGGCAATGTGCTGAATTTTCCCTGTTTGAGGACCAGTGGTCAGGGGCCAGTAACAGCTCCCTGTAAAGTGAACGCTGTGCTCGTTTGATGCTATGAAACAAGAAATCTCCCCACAGCTCAAGCTCAGTGTGTCCCCTTCTACCATGCATAGTTTTTCAGTGACTATAGTTATTTTTCAGTGTTGGCAACTGCTCCTGTCTGACTGCTGAACTGATACAGGCTATAGAAGTTGAGGGTGCTGCTGCCTGTGCCTGTTCCACTGTTTGAGTACTGCATGATCTGATATGATTCATATATATATATATATATTTTCAGTCTGTAGCAGGCATACTGCTGACATGTGACTTTTGTACCTAAAAACTGAATGTTTCACTTATCCTAAAATTGTGCAGCTTATTTAGAGAGAAGAGAGAAAACATGTAGGAATCACCAAGGTGGAGCACGACCTAAGCACAGGACATCCACAAGAGTTTCTCCAGCCATGGATGCATGCTCACAACAAAACATCTTATTTCAGGAAAACAGTGCAGCTAAAGGAAATGCAAAAAAGCTCTCCTTCCATGATTCAAAGCTTCCAGCCTTGGCAGATCTGCCACAGGCCCTGGCTGGAACACAATTTATGTGACTCTTGAACCAGATCCACTCCCAGACCACTGAGAGATAGTGAAAGGGAAGGGATGATGCCTTTGGAAATGAGTACAATATTCACTAGTGGAAAGGAGTCTCCTTCTTCCCATCTCATCCTGTCTTCCCATCAGCTGGGATCCACAACACAGTTTTTGGGAGAATCAAGTGAGAAAATGACGTTCCTGTAGAGTGGCATACATATTGTAGGGGTTTTTTTGAGAGCCATTCCAAGAAAGAGAGGAAAAAGGAGGTGCCACTATCCACATTCCAAACATGGAGTAAGCTTTACCTCACTGTGCTGCGGAAGGCTTTTCCCTGAATGATCAGGCTACATGGGCTGATGGAGGTCTTTAAGGAGAGGTGCTGACCCACCTCCCAGCAAGCATTTTGAAAGCTTTAAGTTGGGATTGGGGGACTTGTGGTGAGATAGTATATGTGAAAAAAAAACTGGAGTAGCAACAGACCTTAAGGTGCTTTTCTTTCTTTTCCTCTAGACACTCATCAAAATAAAGCCAAGAAAATTATCAGCCCTTCACTATAGAAATTATCACTTCACTGAGAAGAGAGGACAGTCTGGACTCCATTGAGAATCATTACATTTATTGCTGCCTGGGCCCCAAAATACAAGAACTGTCATATACAGCAGTTTTGTATCTCTCTGACCCTTCTCCATCCCTCTTTCAACACAGTCCCTAATGTCCAGTATGGATGGTTAGCATAGGAATTTCATGGCAGCCTGAGTATGTTTTTTTGTATTTTGGCAGTACTGTTCTCAGAGATCAGGGTGCCAGTGGGATTAGACAGTACTTGCACATTCAAACACAAGAGAATTGCATGCCCCAATGAAAATTTTCTTCTAGCTGGAACATTTCTCTGATATCCATCTTTGGACCGCTCTGAATTTGCCGAGGAAGCATCCTGGGGATAGAAGTCAGGCCAAGAGTTTGCACCAGAGTGGCAGAACCAGCATCACTGCCACTGGGAAAGAGACTTCCTCTCTGTATTTGCATTTCCCATCTTTGTATTGCCAGCTTTCCAAATGCCAAGGGGAAGGGAGAGGAACATATGGGAATAGGGAAGGCTTGTTATAATTTACCTAAGAGCCCAGCAGCCTGGACTGCCTAATGCATTCACATTTGAAAAGAATTCTCTTGTGCCAAAATGAAACAAAACAAAACAAAACAAAAATCCCACTGTATGTGGTAATTACTTGGCATTAATGGAACAGTGCAGAGTAAATGCATTTAATTTGGTCCCATTCCAGCTGATCTCTCTGGCTCTCCGTGTCTTATATGACCGCATCAACTCCTCTCTCTGCAGGTGAACAGAAGACTCATTACCCTTTTGTTGTTCTAAAGGCTCTAAAGCTGTAGGAGCTTTATCACATGGCTGGAAAACCAGAAGAAAGCAGCTTCTTTACTGACAAACACAGCAAACTCTCCAATTGAGCCTTGCATATGCTGAGAAAGAATATGATTGAGAAATGCAGCACTGCAAAAGAAGTCAGTGTAAGCCTGATCCATAGTGGCCACAGACTCCCAGAGCTTCTCAACCAAGAAAAGAGCACAAGAAGTTGGCCTCAGGAGCAGGCATCCAGCAGGCTTCTGAAGGGAAAGTGAATGAAAGAAAGGGAGCCACTAAACAAGCCATGACAGGTGAAGCACCCACTGTCAGACTCTCTTCAACATCCCCCTTTTATAAGACACAACAAAGGCTTTACAATTTCCTTGCAGCATAAGATAGATACAGAGAGAGCTCTGAAAAAATTGTCCCGTGGAAATGCACCATTCTTGGAGATGGTGCATAGAAAATGAAAGGCACATATATGCATTAACATGTTCCAGCTCCCCACTTACACACTGGTCATGCCTGCTTTCTAGTCACTGCCAGAGATGCTATTCAGACAGTTCCCACAGTTCCCTCTGTTGCCATTCTAGTCCATCCTCCTGCTCTGGGAATATCCCCGTACTGAAGCAACTGCAGTATACATAAAAAACAGAAGTAAAACAGTCTGACTGTCACCCAGGGCTGGCAGAAGAATTTTAGTGTAGGGACAGACTCTAGATTTTGGATTCAGAGGAGCTATGTCACCTGGTATGAGATGATGAACTAAGCCATTATTTTGAAGTGATTTTTGAGCTGAAACGTTCATATTGGTTTCTATGACAACTCATTGTAGGTCACAGATTTCTAACCCAAGAAACCTCTTAATTGGAGTAGTTGCAGGTCATTTGTACTAATCAAATTGGTGGTTACTTCGCAAATGCTTTTCTTACTGACCCCAAACTCCCAGTAGGGCCAGAACACCGAATAATTGTTCTGCACTATGCCTCTTAAAGTGCCTGATGTGATGCAGATAATTTATCAGTAACAGTTAATAGTATAAGAAGCATTATTTTAAATTTCATGAACAGAAAAAGCCTTTAATCTTATTTTCTCCTGCTTCTGCAAATCAGATCCAAACACGTAACTTGTATCTACCTACAGAAGAATCTTTGTTTACAGCCATGGTTGCTATGCTCAAATTTAGTAAGTTTTCACAGCATTCTGCAGAGCAAGTAAATATAACTATAGCTAGGAAAAGGGACAACATCTATAAACATATCAGGAATCCTGGGGAAGGATTTGTATGCATAAAACATTGCTTGTTTTTTTAACAATTATTTTCATTAATCTATTAAAATGTTTTGTTTCTCCCTACCAACCTCTCCTCAAAACATATAGTCATGCATTTCAAAGCCAGAACAACTGGTCAGGTCTGATCACTACTGATGTACTTGACAGAGAATCTTACCTGGTTATGCTTACAATAAGACTATGCTATTTTTGAGTCTCCAATGGCTTATATAAAGAAGTAAACTTACAAAAATACATGTTCTCCGACTTTAGCGGAGCTGGTAACTTTGCCTGTGGCACTGCAGCTACTACACTTGATGGGTTTTCTCCGATTTCCTGTACAAGGGTTATCTGAAAATTCCTCACTGTTTTACTGTGAGTCTTGATCACAGACTTCTGGATTCAGGTAATGATTGGTGAATATCAGCTCTCAACAGGGGAAAAACATACCCTTCTCACTTCTGATAGCCCGAAAGAGAACTTGAAAACCTAAAGACTCAAGGACCAGAAAAATATCCAAAACAGCAACCAACCTTATTAAATTCCACAATTTCTAGACCAATTTCACATTTGGAGGCCTTGAGTCATGATTTCAAGGTGTCCAACTGCTGCAATATTCAGCATTTGACAGAACCTCCCTGCAGAACACCACAGCAAGTTCCTTATGAAGTAAGGCAGAGCAGGAGTCATGAGGAGGGTGGCACTATCTGACAGAACATGGCACCTGGCATTCTTCAGCTTTCTCCGTTTCTCAGAGACACCCCAGATTTGTCCCTAAAAGGATGCTTTCCTTACTGACAGTGCTCTGCAGCTTCTGCCTGCAGGAATATACCGGAGATTTTGGAACTACTGCTGTGAATGTGTTATTTTATGAGGAGCCTTTCCCCCTCTGCACTGAGGGGAAGAACACAAGACAAAGTCAAACAAAGCTCTTATTCATTGCCTCAGCCCTTTAAGTCACACACCCCCATGCCTACGCATGCACACATAGACACACTTCAGCAAGAGCCTTCCTTGTGTGTGCTCGAACAAGCACAGCCCCAGGCAATGAAAGGAGAAAGGGCCCTCATAATTGTCATTTATCAATATTCATAAAGAACCTGCCTTAACCCCTCTTGTGTATGCTCAGGGAAAAAAACCAAAACCACAAAATGAAACGCAACCAAAATAAAAATAAAATGAAATAATCATCTCACTGCTCATTACCGCAGGGGATTTCCTCTCAATGTCACCACTGCCCTGCGCAGTAATTGGCATTATCTGTTACCTCTGAAGCCATAATAAGGTTTGCCACGGGGCATTTTCTGTAATCATATTTTTATTTGTCAGCTTGTGAGATGCAGACACCGAATATGAGCCCGACCAAAGCCGGAGCCCAGGGCCGGGAGGATGCGCGGCGCCAATCCCCGCTCCCGCCGGTGATGTCACGCCCAGCCAATGCGGCTCCCGCCAGCCCTCCCTCCGCTCCCACCCGCGGCTGCCGCTGCAGCATCCCCAACACCGACATCAAAGAGGCTCTTCCCGAGGAAACCAAGGATTTGTGACCTACCCAATACGTGCTCCCACATTCTTTCCGACAGAAAATACAGTCGGCACCGAATTAGCCGAGAGCTCTCCCACAGTAGGGAGGCAGGACATTCAAAAGGGACTATTGATTTGGGGCACCCAGCAGAGGTATCTTAAAGGCCCTGAATTCAGGAAAGTGGACACCCAGTATTAGGTGAATGGCAACTTAGGAAAAAAAAACAATCATCATCACCTCTGTCCAAAGAAAACCTCCCAGGCTTGGATGGTCTTAAACTGATGTCTGAGGAACCTCAAGTTCCTCTGCCATTTCTTGCACCGCTGCCGAGTGCGTCTGCTCCAGGCACTGCAGCGCAGCGCAGAGCCCTCAGAGCAAGCACAGAGGGAGAGCTGAAGTAGAAGCAATAATGCTGCATCACTGAGTTAACTGCTTGGCTTGCCAGCTCAGGCAAAGCAGCAAGGTAACACAGGATCCCACGAGATACCTCTGCATGGTGCTCAGTGTGCTGCACAGTTGCCTGTGGGTCCCTAGCCTGGCACAGTACTATGTACACACAGAAGTCCTCAGAGGACCCTACAGTGGGTTATCTATAAGCATTCTCCCGTGGACAAGCTATATCATAAAAACCCCATAAGTGACTGCACCACAGAGTAAGGTACATCAAATATTCTCCCATTGTTTCCAGTAAATAGAACAAGAACAGAAAGCACATACATTTTTAAAACAACACACAAACAGACTCAAGCTCTACGCCTATTCTACTTCCTTTTCTCAGCTGCTTGTTTGAAAACACCTCTCAGACAGAGGCTATCTCTCCACACAGGAGCAGCAAAAGCCTTTTACTGATGGGAGGATTGGGGAATCCTTCCTGAATCTTTGATTCAGGAATCCTGGTGCGTCAATGCATTTTGAGCAGTGAATGCTGACTGTGGTTACATACTCCTGTGAAAGTAAGCCACAGGTATTTCAGAGTGTTTTGGGAGGTACAGGAAGAAGATGGGACAATGATATGGGGCTGGGGATAGCAGACCATCAATCTATTCTGCCAGTACGTCAGAAGCACACACATTTAGTCATTAACCAAAGCAGAAGCCTTCATTTTTCAACGTGGTCATAACTGGATAACCTGGCTGATGAGATGATTTGTCATTTCACTGCCCCATGACAGGACAAGGTCAGGCTTCATTGCTTAGGAAAGCACATTAACTTCTATACTCACACGCATGCACACATATGTATTTATGCATGCTCTGATTTTCTGATAACTGTCTAGAATACAACACAGAATCTAATATAACACAGACCACACGAGTCTCAGAGTGACCTGGAGGGAGAGCTTATGATTTACTGCTAACTTATTCAGAACTAGATGCTAGTCAAGTGGGAGTTAGCAAGGAGACAGGGGATTTACTTATTAGCAAGACTACTGCCCACAATCCAATATGTTTAACAGAGGAAAATGGATTCCTCAAGAGAGAAAGGCACTCTGCCTTGAAGATTTCACATATTGTTAAACCTGCAGAGATGCCTGCCTGTCTGTCTGACATGAGACTCACCATGATCCTCACTCAGTTTATTAAAGTCTCCCAGATCAAGAGGTATTCATCATAAGCCCAAAGGACTAGCATGTATGTGCATATATGCCTTTTTTAGTACAAACTATCCCAATGGAGATTCAGATTTCTCCAGAATATTCATTTGGAAGAGTAAATAATTTCCCTTCAGTTTTACTTAAACATTTTCGCGTCTTCTTGGATTGGATTTCTAAGTATTAAGTCAACTAGGAAACAGAAACATGTATGCATGCAATCCACCAGTGGTTACACTGCCCAGTGTACATAAAAAATAACAGCTCTGCAACCTACCAAGGTTGTATGCTGGTTCTAAAATGGTCAGGATCACTCAGTGCAGTTGATTAGTGGGGAGGAATAATTGTGGAATTCATAGAATAAAACTGATCAGACATCTCTGCCAACAGAGTAAACTTAGATCTTCTAGTTAGGGCATGCAACCTGCTCTTGGCCTTTTTGGGAATTTCTCTGACTATTGTAACCCTGACTGTACCAGGTAGACATTGTCCTCAGGACTGTCTCACCCAGATCTACCACCTTTGAACTGTCTCTTCTGCTAACGGTACACTTTTCTCAATATATCCTCAAGAAAGGCTCTTCTTTCCATTTAGAAATATGCTTTCTTTCTGATTACTATTTCCTGTTGAAATGAGTCAGAGATGATGGGGGAGGGCTAAAAAAGCAAGTTAAATATTTAAGCATCCATTTTTGCTGTAGCCGTTTATGCTGGGGCCATCTGGTTTGTGAGTTTTCAGCACAGAACTGGGGGTACAGAAAATCCCTGTAAGGCTGCTGAGAAGTAACCACACAGTGATTATGCAAATCCAGCTACTGCAATATCTATCTGTGGCCCTTGGCCTCCTGGAGTTGGGGATCTATGGCTGGCTGTGGCTATGGAGAAGCAGTCACGCAGACATAATGTAGATGTTCTCCCTCAGCCAATCTAAATGCAAGGAGATGCATTTATGAGAGCAAGGAGCAGGCAGTTATGGGTCAGCAGCTATACAGAAACTCTTGTGCTCAGACTGATTACAACAACTTGATTTCAGTATAATTTAAATTACCTAAACTTGCTGGAGATGAAGGAGAAATCGGTCCAATTTAAAACACCACCTGATATCACAGGTTAAACCACACCTGACGGTTAAATAATATGATGGAATTAGAAAGTATAAGAAAATTCTTCCCTACTGGAAAGGAAATTAAAGGCAATGGTGACTCAAATGCCCAGAAGGGACTCAGTGAAGGTTGCCAAAAGCCAGCAGGTTTTCAAAAAATGAAGGAAGCCGTAAAATGACTTTGCTGTATTTGCAATTGTCCCAGGTTTCTTCAGGGATTCATTTTGATATAGTGTATATAATCTTAATTATTAGTAAGTGCCCCAAAAATTATGGAAATGAAACTGTTTTTCTTTGGTAGTTTTGGTTTTTCTGTTTAAAGCATTACCTGTGAATGAATTCTCCTCCAGTGAAAAATGACAGACAATCTTCTCCATGAAAAGTCCATCTGTGACTGGTACATTGTCTCATAGATGGTCAAGAATTAAAAAATACATCAGTATTTTACCCAATGCTTTTAGAGCTTTACATCATCAGTAATTTATCAGAAAGTAAAAATATCAAGGTAAGATCCCTTTATTATGTGCTTTTATGTAACAGGTAACTCCTGTGGAAATGGCTGTACTCACCATATTGAATGACTATGGCAGAAGTCTAAAGCAGAGATGATTTGTCGGAAGAACTTCCTGGCTTCTTTTGGTGTCAATCTTCCCTTTTTTACGAGATAGTCGAAGAGCTCCCCACCTGACACATGTTCTAGCACCAAATACCTAGAAAATAACAAAGCCAGGATTTGGTAAGTACGTGATCATATCAACCCCTTCACAGTCACACAGTTGTACACAAACACTTCTATTTACGGTCAAGGAGATCAACGCTTCTACATAGTGGTCAAGGAGAACGCTTCCAGAAATAACAGCAGAGGAGAATCAGAATTTTAAAATCAGGAGCGATTAGTATTTTTAACAGGGGTCCTGCAAACTTCAGACCTGACACTGTTGGATTCAGCGTCTAATATCATAGTGAGAGAGAATCAAGAAGCAAAAAGTTACTCAAAAGACCGGAGGGGAAGAAGAGAATAATCAGGAATAAGGTTCCACAGCAGCTCTTCAAGTTACAGTGGAGTAAGACTGTGTACCAGGAAGCCTCAGGTCCTTTAACCAAGCTGACAGTTCTTTCATAAAACAGCTGTAGCAAAGCTTCACTCAGAAAGAATCAGACAGATGTCAACAAATTAGAGCAAATTAAAAAAAAAGGTGAACCATGTAAATTATGGAAAAAAAAAACCCAACACGTGTGTAGCCTACATAAAAGATTCAGATTTTGCTGCTGAACACCAGTTATTTGCTGGAGTAGCTTCCTGTCCTTGCAACTCACATGTGAAAAATGTGACACTGAGTGAATAAATACGGCACGAAGGGGGCCTAAGAGCGATAGAGGAAATTCCAGGCCTCATATTGCACTCCTGGCAGTCATAGAGCAAAAAGTAAAACCTTCTTGCAAGGAAAGAACTTGTCATAGGTGGACCATCTTGTTGTAAGTTGGGGAAATGAAAGGCAGCCAAGCAGAGGAAAACAGTATAAATCTCTGGAAATGTTGCCGAGTAGTGGGAATGAAACAGTTTTTCCAGGAAAGTGGCAGGAACACCATCAACAAAACCACTTAAAAACAAACCAAATATAATATGGACTAAGAAAGAGGATTGCTTGAAATCTCCATAAACCTTTTCCATCTCTATTATGATTTTGGGGCCTAGTGTCTCCTTGCTTTTTTTGCTTCACACATGCTATTTTAATACAGAATGAAGAAATTACAGAGATGAGATAATTTACCCAGAATCTGAAATAACAAGTATAAACATCAGTGTAAAGCATCAATGTACAGGTGAACAGTGGATTCACACCTATGGCAATTTGTTTGCAAGACATCACCAGAAAACTTCCAAACAAGAATTAGTTATTTTTCCAAGTTTTGAATGTACTGCTCAGTCCCTGCCTCGCAACGGCACAGCAGACCAGGCTGAACTGTACGTGCACTATGATCCATCAATCCTGCTTTACAGTAGGATAGTTTTACTACCAGCATTAATCCACTTCTTCAAATTTGAGTGGACAATGAAAAATAATTAATCCAGAATACTGTCTTTTCTGTACCTCAAGCAGCATAACCTCCAAGGAAATTTCTGAATTTGAAATGGAAAGTGAAGAAGACTGTTATCAATTTGGAGTCATAATTATTACTGTTTTCAATGCTTCCAAAAAGATAGGACAGAAGAAGGACTAAAAGCAGTTCTGAGGAAAGTAAAACTGCCTTAATGATAATGGCATTAGCCTTGAAGTTGCAAAAGTGGAACCTGAGCTCCTGGTTAATCATCAGCTCCTGAGCAACTTCCATGTGTCAGTTCTCACCTAATATATGGAGAAAGCGCTTCCCTGACTTACAGAAATAAAGCAAAGTCTGCAGTAAGACAGACATTAATACTGTCTTCCAGTTAAATATGTATTAAAAAAAAGCACAAAAAGTGGACAACAAAATGAAATTATAAACTTTAGGGAATTTTTTATTTTCTGCATTTTTTATCAAAATAGAAACATTTACAAGAAATATGGTAATACTGAATTTTCCCCCTTTCATTAAAATGAGTAAAAAAAGAAAAATCTTAACTTGAAAATCACATTTGGAATATGTGGTTAATCTTCTCTCAAAGACAGATGAGTAGTTACTAGACTGTCTACTGAGTACACCTTGGTAACTTGGAGATCACTGTGTATTCACATTACATTTTTTGAGTAAGTCATTGAAATGCTCAGAAGAAAGCTGATATGCAGTAACCAGAGGCACTGGGGTATCCACATGGTCAAGTCCCAATCCTTGCTGCCTAAGCCTTGGCTAGGAGACAATCTGATAAGAGGGTTTGCTATATAATTCATTCTCTGTCTCACATTAGAGACAGATGTGGCTAACTATCCAATATGGCAGACTCAAGTCTGGCACAGAATCAATCCTAAGATTCTTCTTGACAGCTCCCTCTCTCACTGTGCCCAGCAGAAGCTGGATACCAGCAGTGCATCTTGCCCCCAAAATTCAAATTGCTAGCTGCTTTTCTTTTCTGGGACGTATATTACAAAGATGATTGCAGTTACAGGCATATAGAACACCCTCCACACTGCTTTCAAATGTGCAGTTTTGGAAAATTACAGACCCAGCATTTCTGTCACCCACAGCAGGAACTGCAAAGCAATTTATTTTCATCAACTTCATCTTATTAAAAACACTCAACAAAAATGGACTGACACGTTGTATGAGAAATAAAACAAATTGAAAGACAGGGAGCATTTACAAGGTTATTCATTTTTTGCTTGCCACCTAGAAGCACTAGATATAATAATGGAAATGAACAGGGGAGAGCATTTGAAAAAGATTTGTGCCTATGACAACTCAAGGGACACAGAGAAGCACAGCGACGATGTATTCTGATCTGACAAAGCCCCCAACGTGACATGAGTGAGAAGGATGACAAACACATTCCCCAGTGGATGAGTGCAAGATATAAATGCTGCAGGAATCACTCCACAAGTACTACGTGGCTACGTTGCAGCTAGGATTCCTGAGTTCAGATTTGCAGCTGGTCACCCGCCAACCCTGTTCCCGCTAGTATGACATGGGTTTTTTAGGATAGCCCCCAACTAGGAGATTTTCCATTAAACAAGGGCATAATTCAGCACCTGCCTCCATCTCTGTGCAAGCCAATGTTCTGCTGGCACAATTCATGGCACAGTAGCAGTACACTTGTTATTTCCAAACAGGACAGCAAGAGGGGTTTAAACATTTCCAAGTGTTGCACCGGTTCTATCACTGCACAGCTTACACAAACCCCACTAAGTGCTGTATATCTGTATGTATCCATCTGTGTATGTGTGAGTGTGCCTAAGTGACTCCACAGAAGAAGAGAATAAACACTCTGAAAAGCCAAACAGAAAAAGCAAGGGAAAGAACATTATTCCAGAGGCTGGAAAATAAGGCATACAGACACTACATCTTTCCTGAATCCATGGCACAGAAAAGAATCCAGATCTCCTGAGCTCACATCAGTGTCTAAAATCCTTTACTTTAGCAAAGTGCTATAGGATTGGAAGTATGCCAATGCCAGCTCTTGGAGGATCTAGGAGAAGGTAAATAACACGTAGCCTCTAGGGGTGAAAAACACTAAGAAGCATTTTCCCGAGTTTCCTTTCCCTTTTATCTTCCCCAGATATGACAGATTCTCATTTCACTATAGTACTACTTTTCCCATTTATTCTAAGCAAGCAAGTAAATTCTAAAAATCCTGGAACAGTAACCAGAACTACTCTCCTATTAGATTTAGAGATGAAAAGCAACTTATTGGTGAATGAAGCTTTTATTTTTTTTTTTTTAATCCTATCTATGTAAGATTGACAGCATCGGTCCTCCCATTGTGAAAACATAAGAAAACCCACTCTGTAAGAGCCATTGCAAGGAGGTTCAAGGAAAGGAAAGACCCAGCCTCTGGCTGGCGGCATGCACACTACATGCTGGGAGAATACAGAGAGGACCTATATTAGGACAAATGATGCTGTAAAAGCACTTAGGTTTCACATGTTGGATGCTCTGGACACATACCAGCTCTTCTAATCCTTGCATTTCACATGAGAGAAGCAAGTATTAACAAGCATTAACCTCCTGTTCTTTACTGATAGGGAACTGTGAAGCAAAGTGACTTGTCCGGAGTTACAGTCGCCCAGTATCAGAGCTGAGATTAGCAGCTGTGGTCCCTTGTGCCTTCTACTCCATGCTGTACCCACCACCAATTTCCCCTCTGCTTGCTACGACACTGGAAAAGCCAGAAAACATCAGGGTTCTGCAACTCAATATGAAACCAAGTGCATGCTAAAAATAAATTCCCGATTACTTTTCCTCACTAGATATATTCTTTATGAGGTCGCAAATATTTTCACAGGCCACAGTTTGCTTTCATAAAGACACCAAGGTCCACATCTTGTATCAGTATATTATGTCCCTGCTACAAGCCAAGACATGAAACTAAAAATCTCCGATTAAGTTTCAGAGCCTGAAGGAGACAAGACTTTGGTCTTTAAAAACAAAGAAGCTGAATACTAAATAGAAGAATAATTTTGTTGATTGGAGAGGAACAGAGAGATTGCATCCAGCAGCATTCTATCTATTCCCTTTGTCATTTCTCCATCTGCATCCCATCATTACCACCTCCTCAGTGAAAGATTCTGAATTCCTAACCTCAAATGACCCACTACATATCATATCAGAGATATGCACGCAGCTTATAAAAGCAAGTTCAGAATAATCCTAGGCTCTTTTGTTTCTTTTTAGTTCATTCCATTTACTCTTTCAGAAACCAAAACAGTAAAGAAGGCTTTTAGGGTAGGTGTTAACTTTGACTCAGGCTTTCTTCAGGTCCCTATGCCTTGGCTGTACTGGTATCTTTTATATGTTTTCTTTATTATACCTCTAAGATAAGGGTTTTCCTATCCATCCAGATAGATAAACTTTCATGTCTAATTTTAGCTAGATATCTTGTATCTGAATTAATTCATCATTATCTCTTTGATAAACACATTCTGGCTCCACTTTTGGTGATGCAAAATAGATATCAGACCATCACAGAAATATCATTTTCTTAGCCACTTTGACCACTCCTTCCATGCCTCCATCATCCTCCTTTTTTTATACTTCATCTAACATGAACTAGCTTCCTTCATTTCTTGTAGCCCCTTCTGTAAGCAATTTAGAATCTCTTCCTTGGCCTTTGTGGTTGAGTTCTGTCCCTGACCAGCCTTCAAAGCCAAGTTCTATCATCCACTTCTCAAATATCCAGGCAAACAATTCTGTGCTCTCGTAACATTCCCTCGACACTTGGAAGAGGATCACTGTTAATGACAGAGCCACATCATTGTTTTTCTTCAGCTCCTTCCTGAAGACTGTTTTATGCTGTGATGTTTGACAGCAGCTTGGACTTCCCCTTCAAAACAGCTGATTTGTGTTTTGGATTGTAAGCTGGATTTGTCCCATTCTTGTCCAGTGCCAGTACAGCAAGGACTTCTCAATGAGCAGTACTGTTGCTCTACACTATTATGAAGACATCACTTAAAACAGCAAAAAAGACACTTTTTGTTATTATTTCTCCTTTCCACCTGGTGGACTATGCTACAACTTGTTAAAAGGTACCTTTGCCCAAGCCCTAGGGAGCTTTAAAGAATAAGTCACAGAGCCCTCACTGAGGCAAGGCAGCTACATGCTACCTACAAGTCAGAACTGTAACTAAAAGAACGGGCTGGCTCTGAGCAATGCCTGGAAAAATGCTGTTAAAGAAAGACTAACTGGCACAGAGAACACCAGGACCATGCACTACCAGATATTCCTGGCAAAATAACAAACATACCAGATCTGTAAAGAATGAAAAGCTGTCTCTTAGCCATTAGCAAAAATGGTGTTAAATACTAAAATTCTTGCCAGATGGATTGCCTGAAGCAGCCCATCACTGTGTGGGTAAGCAGCTCTTGTTTTCTCAGGACAATTTACAAGACATTCACAGCTACAACAATTAGGTCCTCTGGGGCAATACAAATGTATTTATTATTATAAAAGTGTTAAATGGAGAGAGATCTCTAGATGAAAGCTCATGTTGAAACACAAACTATTTCAGGTAAGCATTATAAATACAACAAAAGACAGACTACCAAGAAACATTCTCTGATGCTCTAGGAATGGTAGCCAATTCACAGAGTTTCTTGTTTTGGTCAGGCAAGAGAAGGTTTATTTATGAGTGCTTGCAATTAGGGGTGTAGTGGGGAACCAGTTAATAATTTATTTTTTATTAAATGGTGTGACATTTACATATAATGCACAACCTTGCTTAAACCTAAACAAGCAGGTTCTTCTTCATAAGTCTGAATGTACCACTGGGTACCATCACGCACCACTGGCTGATGTCCTAGAACTCTTACTGTGCCAGAATTAGATTAGATATTCATTTGGCACTAGCTAGTTTTTAAGATGCACAACTTCAGGTGTGCGCTCCAGCAAGATGTAAAACCCAGATGCAGTTATACAGAAAGACACACACACAAATACATAAAAAACACCGGAAGAATCCCTGTTTGCTTCCTCTGCACTCAAGAGTTTAGCATTTTGTGACGCCTATGGGTAAGACATACGATAAAATGACCACGCCTGCCGAGAAGCTCACTACATTTCAAAGCTCTGGTGCATCAGCAAGGGATCTATTGGAAATAGCAGACTGACAAAGAAAAGCCTCTAGAAGAAAAAAACCCTGGTGATTCCTCTTCCATGCTACCACCCTACTTGCAAAATGTCCTTCCATACATATATATATGACTGAACATATGCGTAACACAGAAGAGGTTAAAAGTTGCCCAGCCCAGGCTGACACGCTCTGTAGTTCTTTGACAGCTTTTTCTCTGCGCTGTTTTCTATTGATTAAATAACCTCTATCAGATATTAAGCCCCTTGTTATTGGCACAGTCTATAAATTATTCAGAAGTTATATAAATTCTTATGGCGGGCATGAATTTTTAAACCCTAATTTGGCACTGGGCCACAAGCTCTATGTTTTTTTATTTTTTTTCCTTGCCTGCAAGAAAATGTGCATGCATTATATGTCTTTTTTTCTAAAAGACAATTTTAACTCTAGTTTCCATGTTTGAATGGAGATTATATTTGATTGTTCATTACATTTGGATATGACCAGGTTATGGCTTTTGGGGAAAAGAGGTAGTAGAAGACTACACAGTTGCGTTCTGTATCTTTGATTTGTTTGGGTTGAAAAGTGTTTTGAGTAGCACCTTCATGGTGTGTAGTTACGTATGCCAAAGTACTGCAGCAGCCATCCTATCTGGCACATGATATGGAATGGATCTAGCCAGAGGGATCCTCAGCACAGGTCGGGAAGAGCTGAGACAACACCCATCAGGTCACTGCTGCAATTCTGCTAGTGACCGTATACTTTGGAGTTTTCTTCTTCAGAGCTAAGTGGCCTTTGCTGTAACAACTAGGGCCCAGAGACACATAAGTCTGCCTACCAAATTCTAAAAGAGAAGTTAGGCATTTGAATACACTGTTATTCTCAAGCTCCATCTCCCCTTGCTCATGTCACATGGGCCTGTTTTCTCCCAAGCCCAGCCATCATGGCCTAGAAGGTATCCAAGTACATCAGGCAGTGAGCAGAAGATAAAGTCAGGCTTTTGGGTAGAGCTTATAAAGACTGCATTGCACAGGGTGCAGCATTAATCATCACCACCACCCCTGTGCAAGCCAGGCTGGCATCCCTCCTGCAAATGCTGACACCTGCCCTTGTTGCAGCATCCGCTCCCCTTCCTGGCTTCTATCCAGCTCCTTGTCCAGCCCACCCTGAACTCAAAACTTCACGTGCACTGGCTCCACTCCTACTGCTGACTGGTTTTCCTTTGACTACACATGCTTGTAGTTCCAGACAGTACTAAAACATGTCAAGAGCACAAGACAAGGGGTCAAAGTAGCTGGTTACTAATATTTCTCTTTGTTCTAATCAAGGCTCAGATAGAATGCCATTTTGCCTTCCAATCCTGCTTTGTTTTCTTTCCCTGTATTCACAGCACCTGACACCCCACAGCCTGACCACCAAGAAGCATACCTACCACAAAATTTATTTTCAGTGCTGGACCCTTGGAGCCACTCCAACTTTCTGAACCCTCATTCTGCCTTTAGATAGGTTTCCCTGCAGATTGATTGAATGTCAAAGTCTTTGCCTACCACTAACAGAAGAACACATAGTGCCTCTTTTTTCCTCTTTCTTGCATCCTCTGGCACCTCACAATTAGTTCAACAAAAATAAACAGAATTACAGGAAAACCCTGCAGGAGAGGACTGGCAGCACAAAGGCCTCTGCGGACACCACCAGAGTTGTACATCTTCAACTCCTGCTGTCAGCTGATCTTGTATAAACCAGAAACTTAAGTTGTGCGTGGGTAGGAGGCCGTTTTAATTTTGTTATCTGGCTCATTGTGATGCACCTTCACCTCTGTAATCAGGAGGTGGTGTGTTGTGTACATTGCAGTGAGGCTTGGGCCCTTGCCCAGCGATAGCATTGTACTACTGAAGGATGAGAAAGGTACTTCTACTTAGAGAAGGTGCTGATGAATGCATGGTACACTTCAGAGAACAATAGCCTGGCATCCACTCCTTCTCTCAAAACAGATTCTTGCTTAAAATGCTGATCAAGTTGGACAAGATAGAGATTTAAAATAAACGCTGCCAAAAAATTTGAAAATTTGAAATCTTAAATGTGAAGATTTCAAAATTAATCAGTATAAATCTACACACAAATATCTGTATGCACCCAGAAACAGAAATTTACAGATATATATATATAGCTAGATAGAGATATAGATATATAAACATGGATGGAAAGGCAATAGAGAAATATCAGTATAAACATCCAAAAGAAAACATGGAGTGGTCCTAGTATGGTATTTTTCTATTTTATTTCTGCTCCCCACCAAACCCCTGGCAATTTAAACTAAATAGCTAATCAAATGAGTTCAAAACAGATAATGCCACCTCCGTTGGGGGTTCTGCAATAGAACTGTATCAGTTAGCTTTATCCTCTCTGGAACGGCAAGTTCCATCTACTGTGGACTGTATGATAGCACTTAGTTTGCTATGCTAACAGCTCCTCCAACAGTGGGACAATTGCTTTTCTATGATCAAAACAAAAGCTAACTGTACTGCATAAAACACAGTAAATGAAATGCAGTAAATATATATAACAGAGATTTAAGAATAAAGCATAAGATTTCTTCCTAGAAAACATCCGAGCCAGTCCTTTCATGAAGGACTGGGCTTTGCATGTTTCCTCTTCTTTAATCCTCAACAAGTCTGCTAATGAGAAACTCCTGCTCATTCACAGTGGTAGTGCTGCTAACAGTGTACGAACTCCACCTTCCTCTCCAGTCGCTACACAAACACTGTGTAGGGTCAGTTCAGGAAAGACCTTTTCTATACACAGCACAGAGAAAATAGGACCACCACCCAGGTTCACACAGTTCACATGCAATGCAGAAACCGTGTGACCAAAGGAGTGTGTCCCCTCTGATGATAGGCATTACAGAACACACAGAAACTTTGTTACTGACTTGCTCAGTCCCTTAGTTCATTAGTACACACCCCACTCCTGGAAGTGTCCAAGGTCAGGTTGGATGGGGCTCTGAGCAACCTGAGCTAATCAAAGGTGTCCCTGCCCATGGCAGGCAGGTTGGAACTAAATCATTTAAGGTCCCTTCCAAACAAACCCGTTCTGTGATGATTCCATGATTTACATTACCCTAAAATTCCTGACTATCTGAACTTCATTACTCAAAATGACTGGTGCACACACAAATTTTGGTAGCTCACTGATCATGTCCTGTACCAGGCCACTTTGACTCATTCTTGATATTTAAAATTGGAGGACGATCCCCCTTCCTGGATGTTTTGTCTATTAACATTATATGATGGGAGAGAGGGAGGCATTGATCGTCTATGGTTATTTCTAAATTATCTATTACTGTGGACTCCCAACCTTGCTTGAAGGCCATCAGCGTCATCGTACAACAAACACAAAATAATTCACCTGTCAGTAATACTGCTCGTTTAGCCAACAAAATGTATATCTGAGATGGTACATCAGCACACTTACAGAGAGACTCAGTGCAACCATGTTTTCCCCCACGCTCCTAGATCTATAGTCCACAGTCTTACTAAATAAGATAACTCAAAATGCTGGATAAAGAGCATTTAGAGCATTAAATCTTAGATCTCATAGCTTTCTCCATCTCTCCAACCATCTTGGCAAAAAGAACCCGACTAAAACAAACAGAGAAAGACTGCTTGGCTAACACACATATGCTAACAGATTTTTATTATTATTTTTTAAAACTCATTTTCAGTGTTAAATAAACTGTGGAAAAAGGATTTGATTCATGGTTGCATTAGGAATCTACTCAACCAAAGCCCCTTGTCACAAATTAAATCATAAACTAAAAGTCAAACATGATTTGTGAAATTAACATTTATCGAGGAAATACTCCCCAGCGCTGCGTTGTGATTAGTCTCTGGCTTCTGAAATATCACCCATAATTCATGAGCTCCTCTGAAACCATGCCACTGCTGTTACTGCTGAGATGGCATGCATGATGGAAAGGTGCTGCCACCACCAGAGAGCAATCCCTTTTTTTGATGCTGGTGATAACCAGAGGTCACCATGTCTATTACTTGGGAAAGTACATGCACACACACTTCTCGGCCCCCACACGCTTGTAATACCTCACCCCTCCATAGGCACTCTCTTCCACGTCTCAGATTTATCCAAGGCCACAGCTGTTTCTAATTCTGAACATGGAAGCTTGGCAGGAGCTCTGCATTGTGCCCTTTCTTTAAAATAGTGACTAATAAAAAATGAAACATAATTAACAGTCATTGGTTCTTTCAGAATCAGTGTCTTTCAGCAGAGGGTGCCTTTTCAGGGGGATTCAGACAGCTTAATCTTACAGGCAAAGGAGCTACAGCACAAAGCAGACTTAGTGATTGTTAAAGGCTAAATGGTCACTGGGAAAGCATGCTTTGGAGCCCAACATTTTTAGAAGCCAGGATATCCAGATACAGCTTAAAGATATGGGATGCTTTTCTTTTCAAGGTGATCTTCATCAGGAAGATATTTTTCTGCCAAGAAATGCAGTATTTTTTTTGAAATAATGGTGTAACACCATCCCCACTGCTCTGAGCACTAGATATCTTTCACAAGGAGTAGAACAGCCCCCAAGTCTTTTGGAGTAAAGAAGGAGAGGTCAGTTCAGCTGCTGGCTGCACAGGCATCTAGAGCATTAATAAAGCTTCAGCAGCTTTAAAACACATCCCCTCATGGCCCTTCTCCTGCATGTATTCATACATTGTCACTGCTGCTAAAGTATACCACACCTATCTGGAACACATCAGCTCTACGCTATGTTTATGTTAAGTGTGTGCATACCTAGGATTACACAACATAGAAACAAATAAAGATCACAAAGAGGAATATTTTCTCTATCTTAATCAAAAGAAAGCCTTGGGCCTCATCCTACCCCCCCGTTAAACCAGAATACAGAGGAATGCACTTTCACCAACGGTGCCTCTCTTTTCAGGATTAAAGGAAAACTTACTCCCTGTAAAGCCTGATATTCCACTGCTACCCTTCTGCACACAGAAAAGGCTGTGTTAGATCTGGGCCTCTGTCCTCAGCTGGGGTAAACTGGGCTTCATGGAGCCATGACCATTTATGCCACTGAGGACAGAGCACTGAGCATGCAGCTCTGAGAACACCTGAGCCAGCTTCCACCCAGTGCCTGCACAAGCTCTTTCTGGCAACTGCATTTCACTGTGGATAGCAGGCTCTGCCCCAAAGGAGTGTGGGGAATCCAAAAGAAATTACTGCCTGCTCTACTAAGCTAACCCTTAGGCAAAGAGGTCTCACTTCTCAGAACAGGAATTCATTGCTCCAGTAACAAGACTGGCTGAATAGTCCATAAGGGACTGTTACTTCCATTCAACACACTTTCTTTAAATAAACAGTCATTCCCTTCTTGTGTTGTGACATTAAAAAGAAGTCAGCAATGGATAGTGGCTTTTAAAAACTGTTTAACCTTCCTTTAACCACTCTCTTCTACTTGTAATAACCTGTTAAAAAGCTGAAAATAACACTAAGTTCCCTACTGGGTCACCATTTTCCATTTGGAGAACATTGATTTTTTTTCCTGTTGCACCGAGATTAATGTGGCCTGTTTGTTTGACAACAGATTCAACATATCTAGTGCCCTAAATAAAGCTAAAATGCTTGTCTGTGGACAACATCCCTGTCTAGCACTGGTAATGATCTTGGGAAAAAAAATCTTAAAAAAAAAAAAAGCTTTGCTACATAACTGTTACTACTGAACCATCAGGAGATTTCACTGGCCCTTAAAACCAAAAACTGTTATTGATCGGGAAAATTTAAAACACTTTTAATGAGAGTTGAGGGTTTCAATGAAAACTGTTAGGCAAAGGAGGTTATCCAAATTATACACTGTAAGACTATTACAGCTTTGATTCAAAATGGTTCCAGATCTTACACGTACAAACCTTTCTCCTCTTTTGCTGTTTGATAGAAAATATTGGTTTGTCCTCTCTCCTCCATTTTAAGTAAAAAAAGAAACAGCATATAAGTAAAGGCTCACTCCAAAGAAGACACTGAGGTGCTGGAGCACGTCCACAGAGGGACAACAGAGCTGATGAAGGGTCTGGAGCACAAGTCTTATGAGAAGTGGCTGAGGGAGCTGGGGCTGTTTAGCCTGGAGAGGAGGATGCTCAGGGGTGACCTTATCACTCCCTACAACTACCTGAAAGGAGGCTGTAGACAGGTTGGTCTCTTGTCCCAGTTAACAAGTGACAGGATTAGGGGAAATGGCCTTAAGCTGCAACCAAGGGAGGTTTGGATTGGATATCAGGAAAAATTTCTTCACTGAAAGAATGGTCAGGCATTGAAACAGGCTGTTTCATTTCCAGGGAAATGGTGGAATCACCATCCCTGGAAATGTTCAAAAAACATGTGGACCTGGCACCCAGGGAGATGGTTTAGTGGTGAGTATGGTGGCACCGGGTTAATGGTTGGATGATGATGTTAGATATATTTTCTAATCTTAATGATTCTATGAAAGTACAGAGAAAATGAGAAAAACCAGGGAAATAATGAGTGTTCATTCCTCATCCAAGTACCAAATATCACACAGACACCAGCAGAGGGTGAAAACACACCTGTTCCATTCTTCCAGAAATGTTACCAAGTTCCAAACCCCTGATCTCCCTCCCTTCCTTCCTCCTTCCCTTCCCTTTTCTCTGGCAAAAGCCAGTAATACCTACAAATATTTTTTATTTTCGTAAACATCATGCAGCTTTAAAACGTGGGGATGTTCTATCAACTTCAGGATGGCTATTTCCCGCTCCACCTGGAAGAAAGAAAAAGAAACAGAGAAGGTTAGAAGCTTGGTCTCAGAATACATTAGATATCATCACACATTTTCTTCTCATTTATTCATTTTCCACTCCTCTTTATACGCAGAGGATATGGAAAATTGTAACAATGCATCTTATTTAGCACTCACGTAACTTAAGAAAAATTCAATTTTTTCAGTCTCAGCACTCCCTGCCCTGCAGAACAGAAAACCAGCAAAATTTCAAGGTTGAAGGAAAAGTCCCAAATCTACAACAGAAAATTAGCTGTGGGAGTTAAATGAGCATTCAAGGCTGCTCCTGCCTCACAATCCAAAGCCAATGACATATTCTCAAAGCACAGAAACTCTTAAGATGTCATGTAGGGCTCTCCTGACCTTCCACAGCCATGTTGCACTATGTATTGCATACTCAACTAATATACCCATCCTGAAGAACTTGCCATGTATGCAGGGGAGAAGACAAACAGGAATGTGAATTTATAGCTGCAGAACTGAGACACAGAAAGGGAAAGAAATATAAGAAGTGACATAAGAAGTACAAGGCACAACAAGAAATTAAGCCAGATTACTGGAGATGCCAGTGTTCAGAGCCTTAAGCGTAAGACTGTACTTTCTCTTAATTCCCAGTCTGTCCAAGTATGGCTACTTCTAAGAGAATGTCTTCAACACGGAGTTAACAAGTTGTGACTAAGTCCCTGTAATTAGTGCAAGCCTTGTTCTCACCCCAAATTCCTATTGTGACTGCTAAGGGTATTCTTTAGAGACAGAGTCAGTGCAATTCCGAAGCTCCTGGCAAAATTGCTCTGCTGCTCGAAACCACTGTAACCACTCTGATTTGACCTAGGCTGAGTTGAAGGGACTTAATGTAGCACTGCAGAGACCTCAGATAAGTGAAGTAAACTCTGCAACAATACAGTCGGGCACAACAAGTTTCTAGGAATCCACAAGGCAGGGATAAGACCTAAAGAAGCAAACAAAGATAACTAGGTAGGGTTTTTTCCAGTCCTTCAAATAACTGATTGCCCTGGAGCTGCTATATTAACAAACAAAACACAAGCAAACTACAAAACCATTCCTTACTATCTTCCTTGCAGGGATCAGACAAGTAATTAGGAACTCGCCCCAGTACACCTTCAGTTCTCGATGTCCTTTAACTTCCTGAGAGAACATCCTCTGCTATAAGCCTGAACAAAGACTTTACCTGAATGTCAGTAAGATACACTGCAGGAAATTAGAAAAGTGGTAGTTTTCAGGACTGTGCAGAGGAGGAGGATTTCCCAGCATGCTGGTTATCACCCCAGATCTCTCTTCCTCTACAGCACCACATAAAACCAGCAAAAGCAACTCTTGCACTACATCATCCTTAGCCTTCCTAACATATCAGGATTGAGGAAAGGCTATTTGTACATGTGCCAATCTAAGTCTTTCAAAGATACTTTTCCCCCTTCTGCAGAGTCAAAAGTCATCTGAGAGATCCACTTCCACACTTGGGATCTCTGGAAATAACTCCTTCAGAGAAGTGGGGAATGCATTTAAACACGTACGCACACAGTTCAGCACTGCCAGAACTGCTATGAATTCAGTGATACACAGTACTTGACAGTGACAGCTCTGTAGGCGTTAACTTACTCATGACCAGCACTTTGATGAAAGCCACTTATAAAAACAGGAAACAAAAGTCGGGTAGATTTCAACTGTACAGCTATTCCAACAGAAACCCAGGGGGTAGCTAGTTTATTCCATTTTTGTCTCCTCTTCAAAAAGACCTGTTACTCTTCTCTCTTACAAGATAATGCACTGTTATTTGCACAGGGCTTGTTCAACACTATAACTGATAAAAGTTGGATTTGCTTCAAAAATGAGGAAAAACAAAACAGAAGGAGCACCCACTCCCATAATATTCTTCCAATAGTACTGAGGTTTACCATTAACAACATGTACTGCAGCTGCTCAGAAACTGGAACTCCAACAAAATTCCCTTTGGATGGGGAAGACCAGGTATTTCATGGGGAACGTGACCATTGCATTAGCTATGAAAAGGATCATCCAACCATGTTCTCCCTCCTGGAGGATATCCTGCCTGGGTAAGATAAAATTCCATTCGATGGGCTGTCTAACTGCATTGGTGACTCACTTCTGAAAAACTTCTTGGTTGGTTCACTGGCAACATAAGTTCACACCAAGTGAGTGATGGATGGCAGCATCCAGTCAGGGTCCTTGCTTGGTTACTGTCCTAAAGCATGAGAACAAGCAGTGACTTATGACTACCACTTGGACAAGGGGATTCAGCTACAGCACTGCATGGCCTATGTTCAATAATAGACAATCAGAGAAGAAAGGAAATATCTACTTACTACCTACAGATTCACTCTAGAAACCAATTAAAAAAGAAATAACCTGAGTTTCTTTACTTTCATCATTTTAAGTGTGCGAGTGTGAAAAGTTCTGTGCATATTTTTCACTTCTTGGGAACTAAATCCTGAGAGGAAATACAGTTTTGGAGGTCTTGATTTCAACCTCAGGGAGGTAGGAAGTATCTATCTTGATGTGCCTGGCAGCATTTCACTGCAGTGTATTCAGTTCAGTGGTGTGTTGCATCACTCTGGCGCAGGCAGCAGTCAGCTTTCCTCAGTCTGCTACCTCTTCTATCTGTAAACCAAGGACAAAACTAATCTACTCATCTCAAGTAAGACTTTGTATAATCCTTCAGTGGAAGGGCATTTATGAAGGAAAAGTGTCATTACTGTACTTCTTGTAGTCCAAGACTTTACCCCAGGTAGAGGCACAAGATAGTAACGCTTGTAATTACTTTAAGATCTAGAGATTCCCAGCTCTCTAAACAGCAATCTGGTAAAGATCATCCTCAAAAATCTTACAGCAGTGTTCTGTCTCTTTTCCCTTTGAAAGAAAAACAACAGTTCACAGAAATATGCAACAAACCACCTTCTCAAAATTACTACTGCAGTCACTACTGATGGGTGACTCTCCCGGATCTTGTTCATTTTTCATATCCCCACAGAGAAGCCAGAAATTGATATGGCTGGACATGGACTGTAGATCTCAATAGTGATGTCACCAATGCATGGCTCAGGAGGATCTAGCAGCCATCGTGTCATTAAGAAAGGACAGGTATCTGAACTCACTGGCAAAATAAGAGATGCCAGAAATAGCAGCTTTGCCTTCTTCCCCAGAGCTTTGCCAGCCCCTGGCATGCCTTTTTTGCGCAGCCCTGTGCTTGCAAGCCATGGAACGCTGTCCAGCTCCGAGCTGGCAAGGACAGGGGAGTGGAGAAACCCTGCAGGGGTGTTTGCTTTAATGTACATGCAATTATCAGAAAGCAGGACAAGCTCAGAATAGCCTGTCTAGAGAGGCTCAGAGTTTGTGATAAACAGGAAACATGGAGAAACATTTGCTTAATGGTTAAAAGGGAAAGGAATAAAGTGAAGCTTTCCTGTTGCACAAAAGCCAGGTCACATCACAGGGTCCCAACCAAAGCCAGGGTTACCTTATGCCATGGTAGGTTACTGACTGCATCTTGAAACTGGGGGAAACAGCTGTGAAAGGCTGTGCAGGGCAAATGGAGTTGCATTGGTAACATGTAGCCGTGTGGGTACCATGCAGGTGCCAATTAGAGGTTTTAAAAATCTAGGCAGGAGGCTGATTTGACAGGATGCTCCAGTGATTCAGCTAATGACAAAGTGCAACACGGGGGCAATGCGACCCTTAGAGGGATACATGCAATACTTTGCATCCCTTTCCTCCATCTCTATTTCACTCTTATTCTCACTCAGAGGAAATCACATCTCTCTGGTTTAAGCCCATCTCGTTGGCACAGTTTTCACTGGCAACAAGCGCTCTGCTGTCTTGCCTTTCAACTCAAAGGCACACAGGGTGCTAACTCAGAAGACAAGGAGGGCAGGTCAAGGGAGGCTGATAGCTTGTCTCAGTGAAGAAAGTTTCCTTTTTTCTTGCATTCATTTGCTCAATAACAATTGAGACACTCATGACCCACGTGCTGCTTGAAAAAGGAGGCTCACAGCTGCCTCATATTACTAGGCTGTATTTTATCTACCAAACCTGTGCAAGCACTATGCAACAAGCATTACTAGCTTTTTCTCAAAGAACACCTACAGGCAAAAAGCTGGGGGACAGCAGATGACATTTCTCCTCGGAAGCTCTGAAGTTCACCAGCAGCACACCAGAAAGCCGTCTTGTTCTCCACTGACTCCAGTAGCTCCCATATTGCTCAAAACACTGAGAAGCAAGTCTGGAGCTGCAAAAGTGTTGAGGGGCAGTAAAGCCCTGCAGGCTGCAAATGTGTCGTGCTGTTTTTCCTACTCACAGAGCAAAATGGTGGAGGGATGGTAGGAGTGGTAGGTTTTCCCATGAATATCAAGCTCTCTCTAATGTTGACCCTACTTTGTTTTGAAGTAACTAATAAATCACTTTTCAGAATGCATGGCTGTCCCTCAGTTACTAGAAACTCATTCCAGGACATGAACTTTTTCTGAATTCAGAATTATCTAGACTCAGTACGAACTTCAAAGGATGCAGAGATTTGTCTGCTCAACTAACTCCTCAGGCTAGAACTCAGGTTGGAAACCTTGTACCAAAGCACCTACTTTCTTCAACATCTGGCCTGCTGTGCAGTAATTTGCATTTCCATGATGAGAACACAGAAAGCAAATTACCCTGATACTTCCCTGAGTTTCAGAGGCAAATCCAAAGGTATCACATAGGAATAAACTAATATTGGGTTCTTCGAAAGTTCTGTGTTCCTGCCATAATAGAAATATCACAGCAAAAGACCTAAGATTTTATTAATTTGGTACTTATACTTTCACGGTATGTGGGACTGAAAGTTAAAAATGGTGAAAAACGCCTGGCTTTGGTGAAGACCATCTAGGGAATCTGTTTACTCTTGCCCATAATCACAGAATAAATAGGCTACTTCTGAAATCAGAAGAGAACAGCATTAAAGTTGAAATGGCTTTATATAACAAGAAGCCGTAGGGCCTGTATGTCCTGCAGGGCCATTGGGGTTATCGTTCTTCCAAACAGACTAAGCCATTACCAAATCTAAGCAATACCACATTGTATCAATTGCATCCTTAATTTCAATGGAAGCATAAATAGAGTAGAAGTGGAAAACACATCAGGTTTTAAATTATTAAACATTAAAGTATCTTCCTCTGCAGCTCTGAATTTGGCTGACTTTTTACTTAAAATGACCTTTCATTACATTTATCCCAAACTTCTTCAGCAGGCCATTATGGAAGCAAATGGAGAGTCAGGGAAGTTTTGCCTCTATGGAGAGTATTTCTTGCTGCTATTGTAGCCATTAACCTCACATTTCTGAATATACTGAGCCAAATTCAAAATGTATTGAAGTCAACAAAGGACATCAATTAACTTAAGTGGGCTTTGAATCAGACCTTCTAATGATCATTAAGTGGTATTGAGAAGAAATCTTCTTTTACACAATTTTGACTAATTAAATGTTTTAACATGTATACAGGTTTTCTATTAAGTACTAGTAATTACAAGAAGATTCTACAAAAAGTGGATAAATGTGGGGGGAAACTAGACTTAAATCTCCATAGAATCAGACAGCTAGATAATGCTGTACAAAATACTTACAACAAACAGACAAAATTACTGGAAAGCTGAGCGATTCTCCATTTTACTGAGAGTTCTGTTATGGGCTCATTCTACCACAATTTTTGTTTGCATGTTTATTTCCCCATAAACGAAAATGAAAATAGGTATGTGTCAGAAGCAAGTGAGATGCATATTTGATTTTAAAATTTGCATGTGCAGACTTCTATACCATGAAGCTTTAGGAAGCAAATTTATTTTCCACAAACTACTATTTTAACAGATGTCAGTTTCTACTTGTCTTTTTCTATAGGCCTTTCAGCATTTTTCCATAGTCCCTTCAAAACTGCAACTCTAAAGCTCCACTGGATTTCAAAATTTAGCATAAAGTCTGAGAGTATGAAGTTGGCTGGACGAATACTGTAATAATTTCCTTGGAAATCCTTTTTGTTGGTGCCAACGTGCCTCCACAACAGGATTCTTGGCCTGGCTTGGCATGGCATACAGATTCCAAGGTCTTGAAGTGACAGAGTTTGGATTCTACAGGTTATATAACCATGGGAAATCCTACCCAGGAATGTCACAGTTTAAGTCTGTAGCTACCCCCCGCAGTGCTCCTCAGGGCTCTGCCATCAGCTACCAAGTAAATATGGCACTTTGACTTATCCGCAGCGTATGCTTCTTTAAGAAGCATCAGGGCTTCATGCAAGAGACACTGATGGGAGCTGACAAGGAGTGGATTTATTCATTCAGCACTTGAGATTATCTGCTGCCTGGTGGTACACAGCTAACGAGTGACTGACATGCAAGTCTCTGCCAGCAGTCAGCAGAATTGGCCCCTTACACTGGAAGGCAAATAGCCTCCCTGTGCCTCCTGTCACCTTCAGTGAGTGCCACATCCTGGCTGCCATCACTCAGTAGTGCAGGACACAGGACACAAACCAACAGCCACCAACAGTTCTTCAGAAGAAATAACGTGATCTTTGACCTGCCTTTCTTTTTTCCTCCTTATCCTGCTTTTTAATGTTAATACACGCTGTGCTTTCTATGACTCGAAGCAGAATGTGTGAACAGTTTTTTCTTTTCTTCTCTTTTCCCTTTTCTTTTCTTTTCTTTTCTCTCTCTTCATTTAATTTCTCTTCTTTTATTTTGGAAAAAAGTAATTTACATGCACCCAACCTGGTGTTTATGAGAAACCCACCACCCCCGATCAGCAGTTACAGCTAAGCCTCTGTGAACATTGGTATCTACTGCTCCAAAGCAGCACACTCAGTCCCTCTCATGTGATTAGCCTTCCACGCTATGTGAGACCTACAGTGCTCACTCCAGATTTAGAACTTTAAGTCTAGTCCCCCCAAGCAAAGCTGTAGGCAGTACTCATCTGCAACTTTTCCTCCCCGAAGGACCCACAAACTTTTGGGGGCCTTGTTTCAGGGATATATATGTTAAAAAACTCCCTGTGCAGGAGTGCAGGAAAGGAGTGCAATTCCTAATTAATTTTGCCCCAGTAGAAGTTACTTCTTCTGGAGATAGAAGGTATAGTCCTGAACATTTAATGTGCTTTGTGGACTGCTATGCTAAGCTACATAAAAACAGTCACTATGCACAGAGGAGAAGTAAGCTGCAGAATTAAGGGGTACAGAGAGTTCAGCTTCAAGTAACACAGGTGCAGAGCTTCTTGTATTATTTGAGACGTCATAGATTTAATATGGGCAATACCAAACACAACGCTGGAATGTTGGAGACAAACAGTGTGTAAAGAATGCAGGAGATGCTGAATCCCATTAAGGGAATATGGGCAAGCACAAAGGAGGCAGTATAGCACAGCACAGCATAATGTTCTGCCAAAAATATAGTGGGGAGCTTCTGAGAACATTGGTTGAGGATACGATAAGGCAGAGGGACTCTCAGGAGCATCTAGGAATGGGACTGAGACAGTGAAGTGATGTTAACAGTACCAGGGATTGGATCCTTAAGGGAGTCCACCATCAATAGGAAGAGAAATTTAAAAGCACAGTTTTGGAAAAGCTTCAAAGGATAAACTCTCCACCATTTCCTATGTGTTTCAGCCTGCCTCTTTCTCCCTCTTCCTCTTTTTCTCCATTAGTCACACTGGCCTTATTTAGCTCTTTCGCATTGTCTTACACAAATGTCCTTTACACTTTCTCTAATACTCTGCCAGAAGCAATCAATGGCATTGCTGCTATTTCTTTCTCTACATCATTCCTTAGTGGCCATCTCTGGTTCCCTAAGAAATAAGGCAGGTAACAAATGCTCCAGGAGAGGGCAGAGTAGCTGGAGCTCAGCTATTCTGAGATTGGAGGCAAAATGCCAGACTCCACCTCTGCCCTGCCCTTCTCCATAACAAGCCTAACAACATCATTAATTTCAAAGAGAGGAAAACAGATAAGATGATTTTTGTTATTCTACTGTATTCTCCTATCATTCCCTTTTGGGTGTCCCTTGACTCTTTAGAGGGATATTTGTATATATTTGTCAATTAGGATCTCTTTTCAATTGAGTTAATAAACTCAGTGAGATACTAACAGTTTATATCTAGAAGGGATTCTCCAGACCAATAGTTCCTCACAGCTGGCAGTGGCAGAAACAGAGACTGAATCAACCCACAGCCCACTCCTTGGTTTCCAAAATATGCTGTTGAATCACAATTGCACCTCTCAGAGGTACATGGTCCCAGACAAACAGCAGCATGGAGCTCATCTAGGAACTGTGAAAAGGCCAAGGGCAACACAGATTTACAAAGTTCATGTTTGCACTTTGCTTTGCAGTAAAGAAGGAGTGTTGAGGGGAGGCCTGGTAGCTGCAGGCAGAGGAACCAACAGCTGACTTTCTGCCAAACTGTAAAGCCAGTGCCCAAGCAACCCTTCAGCCCAGTTCTTCTACCACAGCAGGTCAGCAACACTTTCTGTCACCCTGCAGCATGAACAGCAGCTCCTGCCTGACGTGCACCAGCTCTACATGAGCACTTCTACTTCCCATCTTAGGGACACTGATCCCAAGAACTACTTATTCTTATCTGTGATGCTGAAATTAGTCTCCTTTGTCCATAAAATAGGTGCTTCTGCCCACAGTGTGTCTCTACAACAATATGACCATATCTGGTGTATCTCTGTAATGACATGAACCAGCGCTTCCATTCCAAACATCCCTGCCCATTGATCTATATGTGGGATTATAAGTTTTTAATGCAGATCCATCTCAACCACAAGCATGTCTTTTTGTATCTTGCAAGACAGGGCTGAGCAGCATGGGAAATCAGCAGTAACCACTCAAACATCTTCATCCCTTGGCTACCTGTTTGGATGTAGCCAACAGCAAATGGGCTCCAAGCCTGTTCTCTCAGCTCTCTGGTGACTCACACAACAAAATTATCTTTGTGGGCTCAGTCTCAGTTCCAGGTGAGGAGTAAACTATTGGTGGACAGTTAAACAGCTATTGTAAAACCTTTCCCTCCTTTCACCTACTGCACCTCAGTTTGGACAAATGGCACAAGCTTTGAAGATCATGCTAACGCTGACACAACAGCTTTGTCTGTGGTGCCTGTCACTTCTTCCATTGCATCAGGGATACAGCAAAGATAGCAACACTGTCTGGGAGCTTTCCACTGCAGTCTAATATGCAAAAGAATGGGTAATAAGGTAGGAATTGTAGTACAAAGCAAGAGGCAGCAAGAGAGAGGAGATGGGGAAATAAAATTGCCTATTTTTCCTCAGCCTTGAGGCTGCCTGTATTCATTCCCTGCCTCTCCTCAGGTTCAGCCTGCAACAGAAGACATTACAGCAAGACTTGTACTCCCCTCAGTGAAGACAACATCTTTTTCTGTTTTGTACAAGCAACAGAAGCTGCAGAAAATTAGTCGATTGCTGCCATCAGCATCCAGGATCTCTCACAGCTGGGAGTTAAGAGATCAAAGACAGCAAGGAAGGAACATTTTGTTCCTCAGTTATTTTATCTCTGCTCTTCTCATATCCTTCCCATCACACACCAGTCCTTTATTGCTGGAGGTGCTGATGACATCTTGCAGACTATCGACATCAATATCAGGATCAAGAAATCTCTTGGCAAGCAAAGTTTATACACAACACTGTAAAGATAGGTTCTCAAGCATCTCAAAACAGGTGATGGGGATAGGCTAAGTCATTCCTTCTCTACACTGTTGAAACCTACTTAGAAAATGAGGACTTAGACATCTCTGGCCATATCCAGCATATGCTCTGGAGCCAAATACAATCATTTTCCACATCTTCGTTATGTTTTCCAATACATTATTCAGTCTGGTCAGACTTTCAGAAGTACTTGGCATTGGCCTATCTCTTTATCTCAAAGTCCATGGGACTCTTACTACTAATTGAAACCAAAGATAGCCAGTAATGATCAGTAAATTCCATCTTTGAGTTCTAGGTCTCTAGAGATGGGGCCTGTAATACAAGGCCTGTCTTGCTATTTATGAATCCACGCCTCAAACATTACTTCTCAGATCCTGCACTATGTATTTCCGAGCCTTTATGAGTTCTAATGATGAATTCTTCAGCTTCACCATACGAAACCGTAGCCAAATGCATTCTCTACCCTAAAACACATCATCTTTTCCACACAGTGGCAATCACTTCTGCAGTATAGAAATCTTCTCCTTGAATTACCTGTGTCACTGCAAAACAACCTATATTTTTATGATAAGTGCCATACTGCGGTGCAGATGCACCCACCAATACAGTATTATCGCACAGAGATCAGGAAGAGCAAAGAAATTAAGGCATTATAAATTTGAGGAAGGAGGCATTTTTATTATTTCTGAAGATGTTGTTGTGGGCCGTGCATCTTTAGAATAGTCCTCTTAAGTGCCATTGTTTGAGTCTCTTCCCATTCCTTTGTATCTGTCCTATGCCTCATATCTAATACAGAGTTCACAGCTATTTGGCTTCTGACGAAGAGCAAAGACAGGATGCAACACCTTGGTAATAAGGTGAAAACACAATGCTGAAGAAAGTGGTAATGACTCAAAAATTACATAGAGGAAGCAACAGGGAAGTTTCAATGATAAGCAAATTAGGTTAATTCTCTGAAGACAATGGACTTAGCTGGACACACTTACTCCAGTTATTCCTGAAAGTGGCAGAACATGTGTTCAAAGAAAAAAAAAAAGGACAAAAATTTGAAAATTTGGGTTCACTTAAATCATACCACCTTGGGCCTGTACACCTTGGGATGCTTTGGCACATATACAGGCATTCTGTTTTCACAATCTAATTCAAACTCCCTTGCACTTGCCAAATACTTATAATAACACTTACATGTGCAGATTTAAAAGTGCTCATAAACAATCTGTTGAGAAGATGGCAGGCTAAATTTGAAACCAGCAATATTTGAAATGGACAGCTGGGCTAGATCTACCCACCCCCCACCCCAACTTTTCAGCATTTTCTGCCAGAGATCACATTCATCACTCAGCTGAACTTTGTTCCCAGATGTTTGGAACATGTGAAAAACAACCTGTGAATCACGGAGTTTTCCAAGACTCAGCAATATGGTCACAACAGAGGTTTGGAATGAAAAGGCAAGGGATGCTGTTCATGTCATCTTCTCTACAGAAAGGAAAACCAATTACATCTCTCTCCAGAAGACATAATTAGTTCCCTTCTTTCCAATGGAGAAAGCCTTTCCCTCCATGAAAAGCTTATAGTGCCTTCTACACAAATACAGAACAGACAAAAACCCAACCAAAATCTTGCTGAGACGGATGCCATGCTGAGGAAACACAGCAGTAGTCTCAGATATGAGGAAACAGTGCCTGTACTGTGAGGCTCGCATGTTGAATCCTGGCTGATGCAAACATATTTGGGAGGAAAGTAGCACAGAGATGCTCTCCTTGCCCCATACAGAACTCAGTGACTTTGGATGTAAAACCTCAAGATATTTAGGGATAGCTGATCATTACATTAACACGTATATGATGGTGGGGTGTGCAGAGCGCGTCCTACTGCTGTATAATAGGGATTTGTGTGGGGTCAGAAGTTTCATTTGCATCCTGCCTCCTACTCTTAAGCTCATTCCTGCACCAAAATGGTAATAATCCATATGCACAGTTCCTCCTCCAAGAAGGAAATGTGCACTTCATGTATGGTAGTTGCCTTCTATGTTTTGTTGATAGACACCATGGGACAGCAGGGCAGCACTTTCTTTTTGCTGCTCTCTGCTGGACATGTTTTGCCAGGTCCAAGGAACTGTGGTGAACTAAAGACTTCTGCAAAGCATCCTGGCAGGGTACTTAGGAAAGCTCATCAGAAGTTTGCGTCAATCCTGTCTCACATTTTGTCTGGAACACAGACAAATAACATTGACAAGTCCCTTTTGTCACTGAGAGCCCTAAAGTTATTGCTGGGCAGGATTCAGAGAGAAAGGCTGTGACAGCAGTTGATATGGAGTTGCGGTATTTTAGGAGGTTATCTCTCTTCTCTGCAGAGATCTACATAGCCATTAAACAGAGCTGAGGCAACTTTCCCTTCCTTGGTAACAGTCTTACTCCATCCCAAGTGGACAACTTGAGGGTTATCTAGAATTTTGTCATGTCATTTGGTATCATCCTGCTGCCCACATGTTCCTGTATTTAGAGTAGGGCAATGTTACACATCCAAACTGGGAACCTGTTCTTTATTTTAGAGTGCATTCCTTATGCTATCACAGAAGTCACACAAGAACAACCACATTCTGTCAAATTCTAGAGACTGTGAGAGTTTTTTTTCTGACTATTCCTCTTTTGGTTTTGCATTCTTATGCTTGCTAACATTTCCAAACTGTTAACCTTTTCTTCTTTTTTTTACTAAGGCAGAAATGATTTTCCTGGCAATTTTCCAAACATTTTTTATTTTCCCTTCAGGGTGGCTGGGGACTTGGAACTTGTAGAAAATGTTTTACTTCCATTTCAGCAAAGGGTTTGAAGTGCATGCTTTAGTCTACAGTGCTACTGTACAGTTTAGGGTCTACCTGTAAGCAGTAAAAGAAAGAGAAGTGATGAAAGAAAGTGAGAAAAAAAAAATCATCTTGTAACTTCTGGCAAACCTATAGGAAAGTAACACATTTCATTTGAAATGGTACCCAATGTGAACGCTTTTGGTGGCCAACTAGGAAGTGGGGATAGTCTTTACTTCTGACCCATTAAACACGCATTTTGCAAAGCTACTTTTTTGATAAGATTCCTTTGGACATGTCTTCATTTACTGTCATCTCTCTTTCTTCTGTAGGGACAGTGACTTGTTTGAGAAACCTGAGATGTCTCCATAGGGTATAATTTAGCACTCTCCAGGCATGCCAAGATCCCTGAAGCACTGTTGTGTCTCTCTGATCCCTCATCCTGCTCATGATCTGCAAATGATCAGTCACATAAGGCTCACAGGAGAGGAGGTTGCTGCCTACCTACTGAAGGCCTGAGTTTGTCAGTTCTACCTTCAAATAAACAAGCAGAAGCTTCACTTAGGGAAAATATATAGAAGCGTACAGCTCTGATACACTCTTACTGAGGAAATATGAAGCAGCTCTTTACATATGAAACAGGAAATAAGCAAAAGAGAAAAAAATCAAACCATCCTTCCTTAAAAGTGGTCTGAAAATTTTCAAATAAGACAACACTCCTGAAGACAGAAAGAAAATGTGTAGTGCATAGTCCTGTCCTTTCCCTGACCTGAACTGTAATAGCCCTTCCTCATCCTCTTCCCTGACAAGTGTACATATTCTCCAGGACTCCATATGGAAGTCAGCACCTCCATTCAGCTCTTTAGTGGGATCACTCCAATGGTGGTTTCATATAGACCTGAGGATTCACTTGAACACCCAGTTTGCAGCAAGTTTCCTTTTTCTGGAAGAAGTGTCTGATGCTACAAGTGAACCCAGAACCTCAGAGGTGAAACAGGACTGCAAGAATCTACAGAGGGTTTACATGAATGAATGAGTTTGATTCTCAAATGTAAGCCAGAAGCAGCCTGCCCAGCCTAATATTTTCTCCCTCAAACTGTTTATTCAACTAAAAGGATTTTCAGACGACCTGAGGGGATTGCTTTCATGGGTGAGTGTGCATTTTACCCAAAGTCCTATTGGCAGAATGACTTCTATTATATGAATGTTGGTTTTGTTGCTCCCACTGCATGCTGCTTTTCTTGGCCTTCTGGTTGTCTCCAAATCCTGTGCAAACTTTCCCTTCCACAGTGCACCAGGGATGCAGTAGATGTATAAACTACATACTTGAACAATCACTTTACACCTCAAGTGCTGCCAAACACTTTACTGTGCAGCTTAGGAGGGTATATATATATATATATATATATATATATATAGTGCTGTTCTACTACAGAAAACCAGGGTGCCCTTCTAGAAATACCCTCATTTTGGTTGAAATACCACCTACATTTTATAGGAGTGATCCCAAACCAGCAAAATGAATCTGGCAAGGGGTCAAAACAGGATTTGTGTTTTATTTTTAATCAAAGCTGGAGTATTTCCTTCTTTCCATTTTCTCTTCCCCTTATGACATCTCTTTAAATAGAGTTTCTTTCTCCAGCCCCAAACCCACCTAATGCCAAGGGGTCAAGCTATGTTTCTCAAGTCCTTTGTTCACCGGAGCAGTATGGGGGCGTGAGATAAGTCTTTGCCGAAGCCACCAACGATTAAGACATCAGCACCATTAAGAGCTGCTGCCTTCCGTGCAGTCAGCTCCCTGTGAGCCGCCCCCAGTCCTCTCTGTGCCGTACAGAGCAGCTCGCCTCTCCCTGGGGGATCCCCACAGCCAGCTCTGCAATGGGGCTTGTGTTCTGCTCCTCACATCCAGCCTGCCTGCTCATTAATCATTCGGGATGTGACTGCTTCTGCCACAGCTGCCAGACACCTAAAGACTGAGGATGTTGTCTCCTCCTTGCTACGCAATGCTGTTCTCCCTTCCCCAACTGCTTTTAAAGGGAAACATCCTTTTTTTTTTTTTTTTTTTTTTTTTGTGCGTGTGTGTGTGTGCTGTGACAGAGGAATATAGGTTCCGACCTTAAAAACAGGAAAAGGGATTGTACTGCAGTCCTCTCAGTGGTTGCAACTGGCTCTTGGTTACACTGATGTTCTAGCAGAGTCAGGGCACTAAAATGTATGCATGGAAGTAACCTTCTATGCAAAAGGCCACTGTAACTCTTGCAGTTGGACTAAGAACTACGGTGCAAGTTTCCCACCCAGGTATGCCAGGGACATATGGAAGTGCCAACTGTCAGGTGAAGCACCACCACTATTCTCCTTCAGTCCCTGGAGTACAAAACCACAGTAAATCAAAAGTCAGAGCATTTGTGAGGCTCCTCTTTCTTACCCTTAGAGGCAGGTGACTTTATATCTCTACTTCCTTTAATGCAGCAGAGAGACTTGAGAAAGCAGGCTGTGCCCTTCAAGCTACTGACAGATGTAATAATAATGGCCAGTCTTCGTGAGCGAAGATTTGGGAAAGGTCATTAACCCTTCGAGCCTGCACAGTGGATTTTTTAGGTGAGACACAGCGTGTGCTGAACTGAGCCCACCCTTTAATCCTGAGGTTCATCTGCCGGGGCCAAGCAAGCTTGGACAGTGGCAGTGAGGGTCTCAGGACGTAGGTTTGTTTAGAGTGACCTTCTCTTAGATGGATTGCCTCACAGGGCTAACGAGCTCCATCTGCCCGGGGGGCTGGGAATCGAACCCGGGTCACAGCGGTGAAAGTGCAGCACCCTAACCACTAGACCACCAGAGGCCCCTGACAGATGTAACTGCTTGGCAAAATGCACTATGTAATACCTAAAGGAAAGTCCTCTTAGAGTAATAGCTTTTCCAAACCAGAGATCAGTCAGCAACTAGAACAGGACTGCCAAGCATTCCCAAAATGTACGGTGCAATCCCATTTTTCAACTAATCAACAGAAAAATGAGGGAGCTGCACATGACCTCATGTGCTGGTGCAAAGCAGGTGCAGTGATGTCAGAACTTCTACTGCCTGTGCAGCACTGGCTGAGCACAAACAACAAACAACAACAACCCCTTCACTGTCACAGATGACCCTTACGATGTGGGTATTTTGTCCTACAGGACAAACAGTAGGAATCCAGAGAGAAATGAAGAAAACAAACTGCTTTCCAGAGACTCCTAGAGCAGCTTTCATGCCCTTGGGGCACTCCTACCCTCACACAGGACTTGGCTGGTACAACTGCTCCATTACAACCCAGTGAGAGAGGATTTAATGTTTCTTTGATGGTGACTTTCACCTGCATCCACTTCTTTGCCCTCAGTGACACCCTTCCCTCCTGCCTATCCCCAAACAGCCCAAAACACCTCTGGGAGTGGCCAGGTGCAAGGTGGTCTATTCGGGAATGATAGTCATCCTTTTTGTATTTCGTTCCTTTGTCCTTTTCAAGCAAATTATCTTCAGGACCCTGGAACACGCAACCACTTCAGAACAGTGTCACCATCACACAGACAGCAGCCCCGGGCCCTGGGGGGCATGTAAGCAGGCTGTATTAGAAAGCATCAGCACTGAACACCTCACTGGCACATCCTCCTCACTGGAGACTGCTGTCAGTCAAGTGACCTCCGTCCTAATGTAACTTAGATCAGGTCTTTGATACCTGATAGCACCCTTTTCATTCCCAAGAAAAATATTCTTCAAACTGGAGCACAGGGATTTCCTTACATTAGAATTAAGGATCTTTCGGTCTCTTCTTAAATGAGCTTTTTTCCCCCCAAAATGCAACCAGTATAATTTTTTAAAAAATCACCATTGAGAAACACTAAAAAGCTTTCTGTAATACCTCTTACAGTTAGTATTTGCTTCCCTCTGGGAATCCAGCTGCTCTCAGTGGAAGCTTTACCAGATACCGACAATTTCCCCCATCAGAGATGCTCTTAAGGAAGGATATTTCCCCTCTGGTACGTCTCCTGCAGGTGGTAGCAGCAGGTAATTCCCATGGTTTCAAAAGGTCCAATGATTTTGGGTGCTCTGCACTGAAGCACTCTGGTGACAGATTTTCAGATGCTGAATTACCCACATTTAAGGTATTAGGAAGAATCCCCTTTCCAATGAGAAACAATATAAAAATTAGATTTCCAAGTTGTTCAGACATTATAGTCAACTGAGTCTAATGAAAATCTGGTCTAAGGACCGAAGTTGAGACCTTCTGAAAGTCTATCCCTACGTCCTAAATTTTGGAGGTGCTGAGAGGCTGCTGCTGGGTTCCACTGAAGGTGGGAGTAGTCAGTCTCATTACAGCAAACGTTTTCTACATATTCCTCAAGAAAAGCACTCCAAATACTGGACACATCTATACTGTTTGGCATAAATACACATCTGAAATAGAGAGAATACTAAAATGAAAGAAAATGTGCAGTACCTTCTAATGCACAAATACACATAGTTCCTAACTTGAATTTAAATTATGTACGCATCTAAACCCACCTGTGGCACATCTCCAAACAAAAGTATAACCACCTAAGCTCTGGAAGTTTCATGGGGTGGGGTTAAAGTTGGAAGGATTATCCAAAATGATATCCAAAGGAAGCTGTAAAGCCGTCTCAGGATCTCATAACTTTTTCTGGAAAGACTCTGGCAAAAGGCATCACCAATACTGGCTTGCTCTGACAGGGCAGGCTGTGAGGCTGAGGTGATGATTCTTGATTCAGAAATTCTAGCTTCACTTTCTGATTTTCTTAATAGCTTTTGTACTGGATGGGTTACTTAATCTATCTATGCCATAGTTCAGTTTTTACAGAATGGAGACACTAAGATATTTGACTTTACCCACATTTTCCTACCTTTTCACATGCACTGCCTGTTTAAATCTAAATGCTTCAGGCCAAAGATGGTCCCTCACTGTTTTTAAACACAGTGACAGTGTTTGATATGTGCTAAGACACACCCTCTGACAAACAAAAAATGACATTTCGAATGTCACCACTAATTCAACTTACAGACTGCACAGAACGAAGCAGTGGGGGATGAAGTCTGCAATATATCATATGGAGCAAAATGCAAGTTCAAAGCATGCTGCCATGGCTGAGCACCTGATTATGGCTGGTGCTGGTGCCCTTCTCTGCTGTCCTGGCTCCATGCAAGGAATCTGGAGTCAGCAACTGTCCTCATGTAAGTCAGAAGCAAGTACAGGCACTGCATGCCCTCCAAGCACAGGAAAATACAGTGCCTTGTAAGCTGGTAGTGGGGGCAGACAGTATTACAGGTGGACTAGAAATAACAGAGCAAGCTTCGTGCTGAAAAGCAGGGAATCTTTGTCATGACAACAGAGAGAGCTGTTAAACTATACAACATGCACAGGGAACATAAAGATAGGCAGTATACTGGCAGGACTGCAGCAGTGAATGATGGTTTATTTTTAACAACAGTTTCTAAAACAGGAGCTGGTGATTATGTTTGTTTGTCACTTTTTATTTCATTCGATCCTCTAGATGGATACTAGTTCTTTTTCCAAGATACTTTTTTATTTATTATTGTTTCTCCTTGAAGCAGGGACTGCAAAGCTGTGGTAAGTAGCCTGAAAGGTTCACTTCGTTTCAGTTGCTGTTTCCCTAAGTGCTTCTGTGTCCCCCGCTGAACTGCTGTTTTGTAACGCAGTGGAGGTGGAGCACACTGTGGAGATGTTCCACAGCTCTCCTCTTGCCTCCACCAGACCACAAAAGAACCATTTTTCCCTCTCTCTTCCCTTCACCCTTCCCTTCCTGTAATGGGACAAGAGCAACCAAGGAAGAAAGATGTACCATCACCTTCTTCAGGCATTTTTGCACCGACTAAAATCTTGCAAATCTAAAGCATTAACTAAACAGCTTCACGCTTCGCTCCTGTCCCATGTCCTTCAGGGTGCATGAACACACCTTGCTGTGGACTAACAAGCCACGCAGCAAACACTTCACGTTGTGGACTAACTTCGGGGGAGCAGAGGATCCAGAGCTGCAGCTCAGTGGTCTGAGGAAAAAGCTCTACCAGTTTGTCCCCCTTAATAATGGGCAGTGAGCATAGAGGGCAAGCGTGACTAGGTAGGAGAAAATGGGCTATCTAGGGAGTCATGCAACGCAAGTGCTGGGCTTTGCAGTCTGTAATAGGGGTGAGTCAGACTCTGAATTGCTGTGCTGCTATCTTAGTTACAGTAGATGCTAATTCAGCTGGTCAGGTAAAGTGTGCTTTTAGGAGGCTAATACAAGCAAGCATATTGAGGCTCTGGGACTCTTCCAGGCTTCATAGCTGTTCTGACTATCTTATAGGGAACATGCACTTGTGAAACACAAATCGACAGCAGGATCTGGAATATCAGCCTCCTTTGGAGTTTTCTGGGATGGGGGATAACACAAGACTTCGAGCTGTTTGGCAGACTAATGGGGCAGCTTATTCTTCTGCGGTGCTTTCAGAGGTAGCTAGAGGCACTGCGGTGAGGAAGGTCTCACTTTCAAGCAGGCACCTTCCACCAGCTTCATAAAAACATACAGGGAAGCTTTTAAAAGACTGATTTCAAAAGAGGGAAACATTCTGACAGAATGACACTTCTCCCTACTCTGCCTCTTTAGTACCAATCAGGATTTGAGAGTTTCCATTAAAGGACAAGGTATCCAACCTAAAGCCTAATGCAATGAACTCAAAAGAGACTGACACTGAGGAGCACTGGATCAGGACCTATGAGCCTTTTGGACTCGTAGTGTCACTTCTGCAAACTCTTAGCTGGTGTCTCTAAATGGAGGGGAGGTGAGGAGGTAGCAAAGAGGGACAAGACTCGGTACCTGCCCTTTCCTGAAGAGATAGTTAACGTGCACTGAGGAGGGAGGCAGTCCTCTGGGTGCTGGTGCACAAGGTAGAACAGACATGGCTCTTCTCTTTGGTAGCTCTGTGGACCTGCAGTGCTGACAGTGACAACAGCTTGTCGCTGTCAGCTAACAAAGCAGCTACAATGGTAGTATGCTGAGAGAAGACCCAGCATGCCATTTTTAGGGTTAGTTTATTCTGATTGGAACTGTACTCTGGTCCTGTGGGACCCGACCCTTTCCACTGAGTTTTCTGGAGGGAGCAAAGGAGCAGAGGTGAGACTCTCAGCCGAGACATCAGAGCCAAGCTGTTCTCTGAAACGCTCTTTGTTGCCGTCTCTTCGCAAGCCTGCAGCCTCCGCTCCCTCCTCCCCTTACCAAAAATAAAGCTCCATGATGTAAAAACATTCCTTTGGGGCTGGAGGTGGAAAAACTAGGACACCACAGTTTGAAAAACGCTCAGCACTGCATGAAATATTCACTATCAACCGAAACAGGTTTACCCGGAGGAGGGTATGATGAAGAAGGAACGGGGAATCAATTTCACTGTCCTATGGTTTGTTATTCTGACTGCCTCTTCTCCTCTCCAAATAAGCTAAGCTTTTTGGAAGCTTCTGTCTGACCCAATTCTCATTCCCTCACTTTTCAGTCCCTCTATCCATCCTGTTTTATGAGCAAATAAACATGCATCCTAAAGGCATCCTTGCCCAATCCTAAATACTGCTGCCCTCCTGAACAGGGGCAATAACGTAACAATTCATCAGAGAAGAGCACACATGCAGTTGAGCGATCCATCAGCTCAGCACCAGGGGATGGGAACTGAGCCTGCTCCCGTAAAGAGTCTTCCTTTTCCCTTTGCAGGGCCTTCTTCCCTACTCTTCAAACACTGCATCCCATGATGGGGTGTGAATCAAAATACTTCCTTCTATAACTGATTGCCATGTTTTTTATTCTGGGGTTTGCTCAATGCAAATGACAGGAAGAAACCTGGAAAACACGGAAAGCAGGAGAAAAGGCTTTGCTGATGTATCAGCTTCATGTGCTTGTATTCTACCTTCTGCAGGTACAGGTTTCAGTGCAGCCCCAGTCTGAAGCAACATTAACTGTATGAGTTTGCGTCCAGCCACACAGGAAATTCAGCCACATCACCAGGGATACAACATTCTAAGCAATAATGAGGTGTTCATACAGTGCAATGGGAAAAGGGAGAAGATCAGTAGAGGTGATGAGAGGGATGACATGAACTAAATCCGTGGTTCCCTGTGGGTATCCTGGGATGTGAGACCAAGGTAAAACCAAAATGCCCAGGCAGAGCTGTAAGGGAGGAAGATGATGTTTGTCTGCCTGGGATACAACTCCCAAACTCTTATACTGCCTGACAGGAGCTTAATTCCCCCCAGGATTTTCATCACTCAGTGCATTCACACAACACATATGGGAAAATCACACATTTAATTTTTTCAATGAGCTCTCACACAGAATGGGGCTTATACACAAAGTCCAGCTCCCATACATGAACATCTTAAAAAAAAAAAAGCTATGAATGAAAGCTAATCTGCAATGAATACATTTTCCACTCAACCAAACCCCAAACACATTTTATGAAACAAAGGAGCTCTTTAAATGCTCCAAAGGGCATGTTCTTAATGGCAAAGAGCATGTGCACCCAATACTTATTCCACTACAAGTGAGTAAGGAGCTGTATGTTTCTACCAAACCAGGGAAACCACAGAGAACTCATCTGGATGCACAGTACCTTCTCCTACCCTCACAGCTGGAGCTACTTTGCTCACTTGTGTTGTATCCTTGGTGGGATTTCCCAGGCCATCCCTTTGAGAACTCCGAACAGCCCCAATGGGACTCAAGTTATAGCCAAAAAAAGCAGCAGTATGTGCAATTTGGATGTGTGAAGTTGTTCCCAAGTTTAATAATGTTATAAAAAACATTGTTCATAGTTTGCCAAGATCCCATTTAACAGATGCCTCTTTTTTGATACCTCTAAGTACAAAACCAGGCAGTTCTAGCCTTACTGAGACTGGGAAAGCAGCTAGGGATGGACCTTAGGCTAGGGTCCCCACAGATGCCAGCAGCTATTACTTATGGAGACACGCCAACAAACAGAGGAACTAAGGAGTGAGTCTTCCCCTAGTTTATCTACCACTCTCTCCTTCTGGCAATCAGTAAGGACCACTTGACTTGGAATGTCTATCCAAACAGCTCTCTAACTCTTGAACCTACACATGCTTTACGCTCCCATTATTTTGCAGTTTCACAATGTAGTTTTTGTTCATTTTAACCCCCTCTAACACAATCATATAGTTATTTCCCACTCATTCAGGAAGATCATTTGCTAATCACTTCTCAAAACCAATGTTCTCATGATAGGTCTATGGTCAACAGAAGCCAGGACAAGGACTCACATTTCAAAGTATTTGGGAAATGAGATGAAGGCTACCACCTAGTAAACATTTTTAATCTTTATTTTCCCAAGGAATTAGCTCACTTCAAGAATCCCACTCAGTAAAAGCAACAGTGTTTTCTGCTCTGTTCAGTGAAACTATGCAATAAATGACTGTATATGTTTGTCTTTCTTTTTTCCTCAGCAAGGACAAAGAAATCCTTTCCTATTCATTAATGGGAAATTTCTAAATGATAATGTGTTAGCTCTCTTCACTAATGCTTTTCTAGAGAAGTAACCACTGGAAAGAAAAGAAGAATCTGTAATCAGTATCAGATTACAAAAGACTAAACAGATGGATAACATAAATGCCATGTCACGATGGAGGAAGAGGTTTAGTGAAGAAAATTCACAGATGAGCTCATATTTATACCAGTGAATTAAGCTGATAAATATTTATTACTTAAAATGTTCAGCAATAAAGATCTAGTTATTTTTACTACTTGCTGCTTGTATTTGCTTTTAGAAATAAAACTGCCCTTTATGACATGAAAATTTGCTCTTTTACTTTAATTAAAATATCTGAGAACAGTTCTTAAAGGGGTGCTCCGTTTGATAAAGGTCAGTTCTATGCTGTGCCCCCAGAGGGCTGCAGCGGGAGGTGCCATCAGTGCCAGCATCAAGGAAGACCACCGGCTGAATAGCAGCAGTGTATCTGAGGAACTGTACAGACAGATCTCTTCAGACTAGACTCCTCACCAGGGGATGGTGTATTTGTTCTCTATACAATGTCAGGAATACGAAGAAGTCAAATGGCCACTGTTCCATTCAAAATTACAATCTCTGCTGATACAAACAAGCAAAGCTTTATCACCTGTGTGAACCACTACGAAGGTTGGTTCTCCTGGCTTCTGCAAGAAAAATCAACAATGCTCCCAGGGGTTTACAAACTGCTTAAAGAGACACTGTCTAATTCCTACATACTCTGCAGAGCTTATTAAAATCCTCCAGGAGACAGCCACAAGCACAATTAGAGCTGGTTCCAGTAGCACACAGCTGCATCCTGTGATAAGCAGGGGACTGAGTGCACAGCAACACAGTCTGACTCAGCCAAAACAGCTATCAGAGGGACTGATCATCACTGTCTTCCCTTCCACTTGCGGCATGCTGTCACTGTGCTGGCAGCAACAAACTTCATAGGGAATAAGCACACCTGGGATAGGGCAGAATTTGGCAGGCACCCGGAACTCAGCAGATGTCAGGTGTTTCATATTGCATGCATTTTCCCTAGAAAGTCAGTCCATTTGGATAAACATTCACTGACATAAACGGAGACACCAACCCTGCTCTCTTCCACCTCCTAGCTGCAATATTTGGGAAGGCCTGGCCACCATTTATTTATTTATGAGGAATGTTCTTTGAAAGAGGATCTACATACACCCTTTTGTCTCCAAGCAGGAATCATCACTGCATATTCCTTCAGCAACAGCTGGTGGTTTCCCTTCATTCACTAACAGCTGACACAGAGGGCAAACTGACCTGACTACCTTGAACTAAGGACTCTATGACATTTCACTAGTCAAAGGGCCCAAATGCTTTTGTGCCCTTGTGTGCAGGTTTAAACCACAAGAGTTTGGGGTTTCCAGGGCAGAAAAAATTAGTCTCTGTCTTAGAAAGGGTTTCAGTGGATGGATAAAGTTTTAGCTGACTTACATGGGCCACGCCACACCTACATCTCCTAGTCATTTGGCTCCTTGTACTCTCTTGTCACAAGTTAATTTTCCAGGAAGGAAGAATGCATTAAATGCAAATAATGGCAGTATCTTGCTGACTGATTCCTTGCACATGAAAAATAGGAATGATATGTCTGGCATCACCTAATAATATTTTAAGTAATACCTAAAAAGGATCTGAAAACAAACCTTGGGGTTTTGTTTGCTCTTTAACTTTGGGTTAGCAACTTGTGACTCCCTACAAACTGGAAATGATAATACTTAGTTTTTAGGACTGTGATATATTTTAATTCATTACTTCTTCATGGGATTTTGGTGAAGATTCATTCACAGTTTCTTGCAAAGCACTGTGAAACTCTCTACTGAAAAGCAGTGCTCACACAGTGATATAGGGGAAAAGTATTATACCAGAAGCAAGACCTGGCACCTTCTCTACCTCTGTTATTTAACTTTCATGTGATGACAGGTACAACATTTCACTTGATCTATCCTTTCATTGACTATGTTTTGCATGCTTAAGTTTTGGAGTAAGGATTTCCTGGTTTTATCTGTTTGTACAAAACCTTATTCATGCTTCAGCCAAATCTATGCAAAATAACAAATAATAATTTCAAAGACTATTGTCTACCCTGTATAATTCTGTTAATGCATTAGAGACAGAAAAAATACTAGAGTAGTAAAATGTCAATCAGAAATATAGAAGGCCAGCCCCTCTGCAGCTGCCCAAAGAGAGGTCTGGAGATAAAAAGCTCAGCTATTTCTAACTGACACATATTGTTTTATGGGATTATTAATGCCTGCTGCAAACTTGGCTTCCAGTGGGTGCCTTCTCTGGGATCAGTGGGTGATCATAAAGCTTTTCCTTTGCAGAAGGTGTTAACAGCAATGCTTACAAGTAATATCCCCAGTGTCTCTATTGTCATGGGGATTTCTGCAGATGGCACACAGTGATGACTGCTAGTAATTTATTACCTTTCCTTGCTCTTCTTTCTTCTTTTCCCTCCATGCAAGCTCTTTCTAACACTATGCAAGCTCTCTTCTAAGGAAAGGCCCACCTTTCCTTTATCCATTGCAGACAACCTGCAAGAAGCCTTGGCAAAGGGGAGATGTGAGTCCAATTGAGATGGACAGAGCACCTCAGACAGGTGCACAGCTCAGGGGCAAGTGACAGCACAGCCTTAAGACAAATGAGTCAGCCCTGGACTAGATAAACTGGCAGCCAGCCACCCAGATAAAGTGCCTGCCTCCAAATTCAGCAATGTCAATTGTCACAATGAGGGAAGGACAGCAGGGATGGCACAAGCTGGTGAACACATGCAGGTGAACCAAATTGGACAGACAAAAAAAGACGGCAAGGACAACACACACTAAACATACTTCACTACTGCAAGCTCTGTCCTGCTGACCTTGGCCAGTGATTAATGTTACTTTAGAGCACATTAAGGTTTGCTCTTAATATGAATCCCTCTGGACTGTAACTGAGAAAAATGCCACTCAGGCTGCATGGGGGAACCTGGGAGGTGTGGAAGTAATTTTTACTGCCATTTAAATAATTTTGTTTATGCATGAACGTTATGTCTGAATTTCATGCTGTGCAACTTTCTTTCTCTGGACCAAACACCACACCTCCCTACTGCAAAACCAAATGGCACATTCGAGTCAGTCATGCAGCTTAAAGAAAGTGGAGGAAAACGTGGGTAGAGAGAGAAACTGTTCAAACATGAAAAATCTTTTCTTACCTGTTATTCTTCCTGACACGTTAAGATACATCTACCAAGCTATTTGGAAAGATACAAAGTGCCCATATCTTAATTTATCAGAAAAATTTGCACAGTGGGAGTTGTTGGGAGATCTGGCTGGGACTTCAATCAGAGGAGTCAGAAGGACTGTGGTGCGCTGGTAAACAACAGCCTGGAGCTACAGGACTGAATTTACAGAGAGGTTCCTGACCCAGAGCCTGATGCAAGGCCATAAGAGCTGTTTGAAGTCAATTTGTGCATATCTGGACTAAAATGTGCTCAGGTCTTCTAAATCACAAGTTGACCAAATCTGCCAGAATATTTCAGAGGAAATAGCAGTCATTGGGTCTGATACGTCCTTTTTACTTGCTTTTCTTCCTGAGATTTGATTTTAGACATCTACAGTTGCAATATTAACTCCCTTCTCCCCTCCTCTCCCTTCTTCACTTTTTTCCTTCACAGTTTTAGGTAACTCACAGAGAACTGTCTATTGAGTTCTACCCAACACATTTTCAATTCATCTCATAGTCTCCCAATAGTCCAGCCAAATCTGGGATGCCCCAAATAGCGAAGATCAGATCTTTAAAGAATACAACAAGAAAATGCATCTTGACCACAGCAGTCATTCAGTAAACTCCAGTCACAGCTGGTCACTACCTCCCATGCAAACATGGCATGTGCCTGCCCTGAGAAAAAAATTTGAGCATGTTTTTCCCCAGGGAGTGCTGCCATCATTTTCTGTCACCATTCTCTATGTGCACCTGGGCACTAGCTACTTACACCAGTTGGCACTTCCAGTCATCCAAATACTTCCCATAATTCATAAGCCTAAAGCAGTAAACACCCACCTTCCTGCCATTTATATATTTCCCCAGGAGAACTGAGCTCAGACACAGCATTAAGGTTTCTGCTTTTTACCCAATTTTCCAGCTGGGTTAACTGAGGCATGCCAAGGTCAAGTGACTTGCCCAAGGCCACATAGTCAGCTGCTTAGCCATCACTGCATCCCAGGCGCTGCCAGTCCTGCGGACATTTGCTTCAGCCGCCGGACCATGAGGTTTCCCTCTGAGTTGTCATATGTGGCACAAAACACCTACAGGCCAGAGGAATCTTTGTCTTTGACTTCCAGCTAGAAGAGGTGCAGGAAGGGAAGGAAAAGAGGAGGAGGCAGTGGGGTGGTGATGTAGCTGTAATAAGGGCTGGCGCAGGTGCGGGAATTCTCATTTAGGAAACAAACAGCTGCTCTTGGTGACAGACAGAGCCTATAACTGATCAGCTTTAATAAGAATGACACTTAAGCATGCATCAGAGCCTCAGACAGGCAAACCAACATAGCTTGCAAAATATTTGCCTTTCACAGCCGCCAGAAGAGCCTCAATGGGAAAACGGGTTTAGACGGTGCTGGGGACTACAAATGTCTGACCTAAGTTCACATGAAAAGCAGCTCCCACAGAGAAGAGAGAGGTAGAAATTGCATCTTGCTGCAGCTGTGGGTTTCATTAGCAACAGAGATACTGGAAAACTTCACAGATTGTACTCAGAGACTTGTGCCTTTTGGGAGAAGTTCAGCCAAATACATTCCTCCATTTATTTAAAATAAATAGAACAAAAGGTGGCAAACAAACCAAAGCCAAACCTACTCTGCTCCAAGCAGCATTCCCTATCTCCATGCCCCACAGCACATTACAGGAAACAGCCTTTTCTCTCCTTAGGATAAGGATAACCTTGTGGTCCAAAACAGGAGTAGATTTACTAGGGGTTGTAATTTCAGCTGCAGTCCTAACTCTTACCTTCACCTGATTAGCATCTCCCATTGTGCCTTCTGTGCTTCCAGGCACATGATGTAGCTGCAATCACAGGGTTGCACTTACTATGAACTGGGAACCAGACAAGATCAGGCTCTGAAACCTACCGTAAAAGGTCACTCACTTGCAATCAGTAGGGTTTATGCTCCTGTACCTTTGAATTTGCCTATGATATCTTATTGGGGCTGGATTTAGTTTTGTAAAGCAGGTTTCTTTCTCCTCTAGAATTTACAGATAAAGAACATTCCCCTCATATCTACACCTCTAGTTCTTTCTCTACAAAGAAAGCAAATCTTAAAAGAAATTAAGTATTCTCAAATTGTTCTGCACAGGGAGTGAACTAAAAACACTTTCTCTGTTCAGCAGAAGCTTGAAAGGGTATTAAATTCTATGACAAAAAAACCAAATTCTTGGTCCAGAATGAGATGTTCTACATGTGGAGCTAGTTCTGAGGCGCTGCAAGAAGCTCATGTTTCCACAACTATTCCAGATACTTTCCTGATCTACATAAGTCCTATAGATAACCTCACAAAATTTCAAACAAGCCACAAGAGAAATACTATTCTTGCTTGCCACTGTGCACAACAGTGATTAAAACACAGACCTCAGAGCCAAGACTCTAGATGGGTTTCTTTTTTGACCATCAGAAAACACAAAAAACCCCACCCTTCCCCAAACCAGCCACTACTGAGCACCATAATAACCATAATAAGGTTAGGCTGCTAACACCTCCCTCTTACCTCCACTGGTCTGTCAGCTGTACTTGCGTCCACATATCCCTTTACTCCTTCTTTTAGTCCTTCAGCAGAACCAACACAAGTGAAGTCTGTCCTGCATCTCAGCCACTCCCATTCACTGTCCAGCTTATCAATTTAAACTGCAGCTAATAGTAAGCTCATGTGCCTGACGAACCTTCTCTTCTGCCAGCTCTACAATGTGAAACAGTAATGAGCAGTAAGAGGATGTTAATATCTTAAACCACCGCAGCTGTTTGCTTGGTGATGCAGGAGGCAGGAGCCCCTGATCCCACTTGGTGGGGCAGTGAAGAGCAGGCTCTGATTGCTGTTTGGTAAATTGGATTATCAGTAAAAAATTTGGTGAACTTTTCTTTTCTCTCATGCTCAGCCTCTCTGTCTTAGGCAGAATATCCTCAAAAAACAAACACTGGTTTAGCACAGTATGGATTCATGAAAAAAAAAAAAAAGAAGAGCTGAGAAGCAGAAGTTTAAGACAACATGCCAAAGTCAAATGCCATCAAAAAAGCAAGAGATCTTAATTCCTTCTAAGCTGCACAGTCCATGAGCTGTGAGGGAGACCTTCCAGTCCTTGCTGCTGATCACTACCCTTGTCCTTCACACTACAAGGCTATTTCTGCGTGTTCGGTTATTATTTCAACTCAGTGTTGGCCACTAAACATTTAAAATAAAATAAACAATTAAAAAGAAGCAAGACCAGGGCTATAACTTAGAGGTTTAGATCAGTAAGACTGTGCATTGGTGCTTTGGCAACAGCCTTTACCTGAATGCATTACAGCACCTCTGACTACCCCTTCATAAATGCCTTGCTCCATGGATGTAACACAGGTACAACCTCTGTTGGAGTAAATTATACTGAAAGTGGAAGTGAATCTCCAGTGACATCAACAGGCATATGATATTCCCACCATAATCATGGGCTCTACAGTCGCTTTTCCATCTTCCACAAGCTTGTGCATGCTTCTAATTTCTGCTTTTTATTTGTTTTGTTAGCTTTTTTTGTTACGAGATACTTTTGAGTGAGTGAGATTCCTTTATGTAGGAATAAAGTAGTCAAACAATGCCTGTGCAGAACCTACTGGTCATTTAGTTCACTAAGTCTGTGCCTCTTTCTATCTGGTCTTTCTAAAAACTACCAGGCAAAGATATTTTCTCCTTGTCCAAGGGACTGCATGATTTTCTGTGCATACCCACCACTTACATGGGAAGAGGGGCATACACTGTTCATTATTTCCCTGTTCTCTCTCCTGCTTAAAAAAGTTACAGTCAGCTAATGAGAGGGTAACCCATATAACCAAGGTAACATGGGACACAAAGAAACAGTGAATATAAATCAGCAACTAATATGAATGGTTTAGCTAATAATGTATTTCTGAAAAATTGCTTAATCCCAAATGCATCACTGTAATGCTGACAAACAGATTCATGGAAGCCTCAGTAAGTTCATAGACTAGTATCCTGATCATGAACCTGGAAGCAGAAACCAGGCCTAAATTCCTTTGAAATTAATATCATAACTAAATTTGCTGAGGAATATACTTCAGGGAACTTTGCATTTAGGTCAGCAAGAAAGACAAAAGATACTAAAAAGGTATTTCCCGTTTCACAGTTCTTCTACCACTAGCACAAGTTAAAGCCATGGGTACATCTACACTACCTAAATACTACAGTGGATATATTATAGCCAAAGCAATATATTGTTTATATCTCACTGATTGCCAAGCAAGCAGAAAAATCAGTTGTACAGAGCTCTCTATACTAGGCTGTAGATCTCTGAAATTAAGACGGAAGCCAGAAAGGAAAGTTTTACCAAGGGAAAGCAGAAATGCATTTCCTGGAAGCTGGGTGCTGGCAGGAAGGGACCTTGGTAGTGCATTCAGACTGTGAACAATAACTTGGAGCATGTAACTGGCTGCAGTGATTTACAGGCTAGCACAGCAATGGGTGCAGATTACAGTTGTGCTGATGGAGGCAAAATAACTCCTGGAAATGAGATGCCAGCCAGTACACAGCAGAAGGCAGATGAAGGCCTCTAATGTACTTCAGATTGGAAACTACAGCCTCCTCTGCTGCATGAATAATTGTATGGCTTCCATTAGGAATCCTCTCAATTTCTATCACAGTGTTGTTGATGTAAAAGCAATGCTTCTTTTACAACATGGACAGTTCCTCTCTCCCCTAATTGTCTTGGTTTACCCTTGGTGTCAAGAGGCAAAGTATTTCCTGTCAGCTGGTTATAAAGTCAAGAAAAGATAGTTAACAATAATAAAATGGAGTAGAGGATATGGCTCAAATATAAACAAAATGATTTGGATATTAGCTCCTTTCCCTGCAAAGTGTCTAGCTGAAGAGCTCAAAGCACAGATTTTCCGATAAACAGAGTTTAATTCCTAAGACTCCTTGGAATTAGGACAGGTAAAATTTGTGTTGACAGTCTGCAAGCTGGGAGGCAAAGGCTGTGAAGAATATAAGTCAGAAGCTTGGAGCACAGTCATTCAACCGACTGGTAATTTTTAATGCCACCTATTTAAAAGTACTTTGTTATGAGATATGTTGGTGTCTCCCAAGATTAGTTACCCTCAAAGACTTGAGCACAAATGACCTATTTAAGGAGCCAACACTGATTCTGTGTTGGAATAGAGTGTTTTAACAAGTGACTACTGTATTTGAACCCCAATCTAAGACCTTGTTGAAGAAGGTAGTTTTTGGATTGCGCGACTGAAATGTTAACACTAGACAACTTCTGTAGAGATGTCAGGCTTTCAAGGCTGAACTCGGTGGAGAAAGGTATACTTCCACCTGAGATGACAAGAAGATAGGAAGAGAGGGAGTGCAGGGCTCTGTAAAGAGACTTCCTACCTTCAGTGTATTACTTTTTACTCTCAGCACTGTGGCACAGAGATGGCCACCACCATATGGGCCTGTGCCATAACCCATACACAGTTAAGGAGTTGATAGCACACTTTTGACCAACTATAAAGTCCACTTGCATAGAAAGGTGGTAATACACTGCTGGATTTTCATCCCAAGCTTTACCTTCTGCTTCTGCTATCGTGGCTAATTCAAAGACATCATAAATTTACTATAAAGAGACTAATTCTTCTTTGTATGTACTCCCATAAAAAGATGAGTACTGCAAAACTTGTTCTGATATCAATCAGATCTGAACTTACTGGCTAATTAATTTATTCCTACCCATGTCGATGGTAAGATACCAAAACCAACTACTGAAATATCTTTCCATACCTCAAAATGATAGTACAACACCGGTGCTAAGAAGAATCATTTGCTATTAACAAGTTTAACTTTATTCAAACTTCAGAGGGACTACAAATGCTGCTTTTATAAGAACAGTTTTTCAACAGAGGCCAAGTAAAAAAATAAATGACAACTAACCATCAACCTTATGTGTTCACGCAGCATAGCCAGAATGAAACAGATAGAAAGAAATTAAAAATAAATTTCAATACTATAAATTAAGAGACGCCACAGAAGGTACGCAAATTCCATGCCACAAGGTCTTGGTTTTTTGTTTACAAAGAATGTTTTTTCAGTTTGATGGAGAGGCATCATTATGGAGGGAATTTGAGGCATTTTAAATAGCAGAAGCACTCATTAAGTATTCATTTTTAACAGGAAGACTGGAAAAAAAAATTAAAATTAATGAGCAAGATGAAGTGTGTGGGAACTTTGAAGATGACAGCTTCTTGCTAAAAAAGACACACTTGATATTAATCACAAGCAGTTCACACACATGCATTACCCCTAACTCCACTGTTACAATGTCCAGGACTAATTCACAGCTGCTTCATGTTCACTTCAGGTTAGGCTACTTGGCAAAGCAGGCAAAGCACAGTGTGGCTCCTCAGACACTGTGGTAACCAAGACGAAGAATAAATCCCCAGGCAAAGGACACGGCATAGCCTGTTTTAAACCCAAGTGATTAAATATATCTGCAGTAGCAACTACGGGAGATCTTCAGGAAGAGGTACAACTACAGTCTGTACCAAAAGCTCAAACTGACTACAGCAATTTCTGAGTAGAAAAGCACAAGTATTCTTCTGCACCACTATAATGGATTTTCCGTAAACAAATGAAAATTTTCTGGGCCAATTTGTATCTGGCACAATAAAACACTGTAGGACCTTTTACCTTTAAAAAATCTGCCTGGTTTAAGACCCCATGATTGGGACATCAGATAAATCTCAAACATCCTTTCCTATCCCTGAGTCTTAAAAGGAGGAAAAAACAAAGTTGCCTTTCTTTAAACACACACAGGCCAGACTACTTAATTGATGCACAACATGCAAGTTGTGCAGCTGTCAATTTATTCTTCAATACCCTCATGCAGTAAAATAAAGTTATGATTACTCCTTCTGTAAAAAATTATGTTTGTTTCCTTTAAATGTTCATACTCTTGATGAAGGATCTGGGGGGGAGGTGGTTCAGTTAAGGTAAGGCTTGCTATGAAAATTGGTCATTACAAAGCACAGATGTGGGCAAGCCTTTGCTCTCTCTGGATCTCTTAGTTTAGATTACAAAAATTGGATCTGGAAGAGAAAAGACTTATCCAAGCTGAACTGACCCTGGCAGTGGTAGTGTGGAAGGCATCCTGGGCAAGTGTGAAATGTCTGGGACAAAAATGAGCAAAAGCATCAAAGTAGAAGTTACTGGAGTGAAGAAGGAATAACGGAAGTTGCATGAAGACATTTGAGGGAATGAACATTTGACTTTGGTCTCACTTCACACTAAACATTTTTCTCACTAACGTGATGTTTTTCAGTGTGGTGCTCCTCTGTATTTGACCATTCCCACTGTCCCCTGTGAGTTCCTTTTATCTCCTGACTCTGCAGAACATCATGCAGAAGATGTGCCCTGCATGCCAGACATGAGCACAACCCTACTGAGGGACACCTTTTTGAAACGACGGCCAGGTCTGTTCCAAAGTCCACTGAAACCAGTGCAAAGACCTCCTCAGAATTCACTGAGCTGTGGCAGGCCTAAATAAAGCCTAAGCACCTTTGGAGGAGAACTAAGAAATTTCCATGCTGAGAAGAGATGTCTCAGCTAGCTCCAAACAAGCTGCCTAATGAGCCCAAGCTGAGTGCTGCCCTGACATGGCTGTAATGTTTCCCTCCCTACATGGGCACATTCAGAGCTAACTCAGGTGTCTCTCTGCATGACCCTATATTGCATCATGCAGACATACCTAGCTGCTTTGTTGCTTTCCTTTGAAATTATAGCAGCAGCAACAGAACAGGGAGTTTACAATTATAGGATTATTTCTTAATGATATTTGCCCCTTTAAGGTTTGGCATTTTCAACAACCATATATGAAAATGGGTTGAAAATACTGCATGAGAATTCTCCTTTAGGACTCAGTTGACCCAAATACACAGTTCTCTTGCTCTGAATTCCCGTGTATGGTGCAGGGAGATAAACTGCTCTGTTTTCTCTTTCTCTCTTGCCTTTTTTTTTCTTTCTTTCATAATGCTGCATTGCAGGACTAAATTTTCTGATTATCATGTAGTATCTTATTCTGAGTGTCCTTTTCTCAAATTAAATGATTCTGGTACTCTGAGGGAAATCAGGAAAGATCTGTTTCCTGCTCCGAGGGGGCAGGTAGTGCCTTTCTGTAATAGGTCAGCTTAAAAGCATCCACACAGTCAGGAAAGTGGCTGCACTTCAGGGACTGCCAACATGACTATATCAGACATTGGCATGACAACATGAGACTAAAAAAAGCCACGACCACAGAAGTCCCCACCGTCGATGCGGTGACAGCATGAAAACACAATTTTCACTGGTTTAGCTTGCTTTGTGCAGAGTGAGAGGAACTAGCAAGGCTCTGCTCCCAACAGCAGTGCTGAGCTGGTATTGCGTAAGCATTTTGACAGTGAGGTTGGCACAGCTTTAAAAAAACCTCTTGCTCCCTGTTGAGCATTCATAGACAATTCTGTGTAGCCAAATGACACAAACAAGGTTTTAACACTCCTTTCATCCTTGTAGAGTAAGCACAGCCATGACAGAAGGAGTAATACCTACTTTGGTTCCTGTATCATCAATAAAGCTAATCAACTAACTTTCAGGTGTAATAGCTTTACCTCCAGGTAAGTCTACCAAGTAAGTGAGTTTCTGAAACCAGCAATTAGAAAAGCCTTTTTTCTCACTTGCAAGTTTGGACATATTTGACTTACAAGCCATGGAGCTAAAAACCAAACTAACAGGAAAACCTAGAATACCATTGGTTTTTATAGGAACATTTAGAAGCAGAATCATATGCAAAATGGGCTCTTCCAGCTCCTCAGGAAATCTGCACAAGCATCTAACAACTGCAAAAACACTCAAGGTCATATGCAAGCTCTTTTTGGAGTAAAGATGCCTTCTGACTGTAGTGCTATACTCTGCAAAGCAGAGCCTGTATTCCAGATGAGATGACTGGGAGATGCCTAAATCAAATAGCAAGCTCAATGAATATGGTACATAAATAACAACTTTACTGAGCCCTATCTCTGAAATTCATACACAACAGGAGAGCTGGAATGGGAAAGCTGGTTGATGAATCGCTATACATCAGCACCAAGCCTACTCTTCTCATTTTGGCAAAGTACGCTTACTCTACTTTCAAGACCCCAAAGCAATGGAGTGATAGGAAAGCACATATATAACCCCATAAGTATAGAAAAAGAGGAAAAGGAAGCACTGGTTATAGGTTACTTCCACCAAGCTACCTTTTTGCTAGCTCCTTATTGCAAGAGGTTTACCAGAAAAATAGAAGAGCATGTGGAGAACAGTTCTCAACACTGTGGATACTACCCATGTATCCACACAATTCTGGCTGGAACTTCTGAAGTCTCACCTCAGCATATTTCAGGACTGGTGAAAAGGCAGAAGGTATCTAAGAGGTATGAGCTTTGAGATCTCCAAAGTTCTGGGCTGATGTCTCACAGCATACTGCTCCTTCTCCAGTTGAAGCTCAGCCTCCTTTGAAACAGAGAGCACTATCCTACAACAATATAAAGCATGTCTGTAGACAGTGGGAAGCTCTGCAGATAATAAAACAACAACCTCTTTCTGGCATCTGCTTTGTTGAGTTTTCCTACAAAAAGATACACTGGGCTGGACTGTGAGTTATGCAACCTGCAGTTACTCAGCTGTCAACCGTCTTCGACAAAAAACATCCGCAGCAGAGAGTTCCCAAGCTGCTTAACACTGTGCAGAAACAGACCTGGGATACAACAGGATGGAAGTAGAGACCGATCTGGGGTTAGTAAATGAGGAGGGAAAGCCACAAATTAAAGAAAATTCACTACAGGAAAATGAAAAGTAATGAAACCTCGCAAGAGAATAGTTTCTGACAACACTGGGAGTCTCAGCTGAGATGGGATTGCCGCATTAAGCCCAAACAGGAAAAAAGGCTTCTGGTAGCCCAATTAGTCACTCACAGTATTTCTGACATTGTTGTGACATGAAGAACTACTTGGAAAGTCTGATCTGTTATTTGTACAAAAAAAAGAGTAAGGCTAGCAGAAATGGATGAAACAGTCTGTCAGTTAAGTGTATCATTTGTTCAACTTGTAATGTAAGGAGAGTGAAAAGGAAAATCATGGAAATTAGATGTGGTTGTGTTATCAGATTAGAACCAGAGCCCAGGGTAAGAGAGGGAGCAGATTTTCCCTGTTTTTTATGGAGATACAAATACTGTTACAAAGCCGTTTCAACTTTCCTGGCATCTTGACCTCCAAAATCAAGGCAAAAAATAGTCTTCTCCTGCTTCAAAGCCAAAACCTGCATGGTATCCCCACCAGCAGCTCCAAGTTTTCTAAAATAACAAATAGTTGATAATGTTGCAGCCTAGGACTCCTAACATGCAAACAGAAAACTGGCCTCATTTTCCACTCATGGTAATTCATCATCATAGGGAATAATATAGAACAGAAATACATTAAACTTGCAGATATTTAAAACAAGTTTGATTGCAGGACTGGGGAAATGCAAAATAAAGGGAAGAGAAAGACACACCGAGCATAAAGTTCAGAGGCTAAACTGTTCTGGGAAGAAGAAAGTTCAGCGTTTGTCTATGATTAAGTGGTTGATTTTGCAAAGTTGGGCAGGTATCAAGAACTGGTTAATTGAGGGCAAGAGAGTACAAAGTGAAAACAGAGCAGTCAAGGGAAGAAAAACAGCTGCCACAAAGTCTGTTTTCCCTTGGGTTTTCTAGTTATCATTTGAGGATAAATATACTTCTCAACTAACCTATTCTGTAGAGCTAATTCCCTGATATTGCTGGGAATCCACTAATACTGTTGCCTAATATGTTTAGGCATTGATGGGTCTGTACCTGTGTAGTGTCCTTTCAGATTTTGTACTCAATAAAAATCAAAATAACCCAGCCATGATGAAAGCATCATACACACACATTTAAACATACCTCATAGCAGATGGCCAGTAGACATCCCAAAGCAAGTGCCAGACTTATCAGGACGTGTGTAGCAGCAAAGAGGAATGAAAGGCACATTCCTATACCAAGGAAAAATGCGCCACCCTAGGTTTTGAAGTTGTGGATGGCTAAAGGACAACAGCCCTTCTCATAAAATGATGTGATCTTTGTTGCCTCCAAAGATGGCTTTTTACGAAGCAGCCACATGTCCTCCCCAGGAACTGAAGCTGTATAGACAGCAGCAGATATAATATGCTGCATATGTTTTATACTGCAGTATATTTTAGGAGTCACATTACAGTCCATGTCACCTGCATACGGTATTTTCAAAGGCACAGTTTCTAAAGTATATGTACACATTTACAAACAATGGATTAAAACTTAATCTGTTCTACTCCAGTCTTCTGATCTATGTATTTTGTGACTATACCGTACCAGCAGACCCATCGGGTGAATTCAAATCTATGGGAAGAGACTAACTTACAAACCCATGCAGTCCATGCCCTTTGGTGCTTTGGGTGAGACGTCAAGATCCCACAGAAACCTCTGTGTTTCTTCTCACATCACTGTGGCATGCACAGAGAGGGAGGTGCCCAGAAGCAACGAACATTTAGCATAATGACTCAGATGGTTGGTCAGCAGTTTAAACCAGCCTCTTGATATTACTATAATGAGGATTCAGTTTAACAGTTGTTCTGCATGCGTGGAAATTCCTCCCATCCCCAGGAAATCCCTTATAAAATCATCTGTTTGAGAAGAAAGAGGTTATGGTTTGGAAAATGCATAAAATGGGTGGATCAAAAATGCCTATGGGTGTGTAAAATTTATTTATCATAGCAAGAGGATCAAGGAGCCTTTGAGCTTTATCTCAGTGATGACACAGCATAAATAAAACTCCAGGCCTAAATTCAGACCTGCAGAATTTAGCTGCAGTTCTTCTGAATCCAAAAGGAATAGAATCCTCTTATGATAACTCTGAGCTTAGACTCTTATGTTTTATATGCATTTTGAGCCACAGAAGTCTTGATTGAAAAGTAATGAAAGTTATTTCCACAATGAGTAGCAGAATTACAGAATCACACAATATGCTGAGTTGCAACAGACCCACAAGGATCATTGAGTCCAACCCTTTGTCCTGTACAGGACCATCCCCAAGAGTCACAACATGTACTTGAGAGTATTGTCCAAACACTTCTTGAACTCTGTCAGCCTTGGTGCTGTGACCATTTCCCTGGGGAGCCTGTACCCATGCCCACCCTCTGGGTGAAGAACCTTCTTCTAATATCCAACCTAAACCTCCCCTGACACAACTTCAGACCATTCCCTTGGGTCCTGTCACTGGACCCCACAGAGAAGAGACCAGTGTCTGTCCCTCCTCTTCCCCTCACAAGGAAGTTGTAGACTGTGATGAGGTCTTCCCTCTGTCTCCAACTTTATATATTCACACACAGCACAAATGTTGTGATATGTGATATCCACCATCTACTTGTGTTCTCAGCACTAAATACACTAGTTTAGTCAACGCATAGTAAGTGCACCGACACTAGAGAAGACAGGAACAGAATATGAAGTTACCTCATATGCCACTTGCTCATGAGGCAATAAATTCCCATCCAGCACCAATACATGCTGATGCATGCAGGAGCAATACTCATCTTTCAGGTTCATCATTACCTTCCTGAATCTCATAACCAAAACTAATTAATTGAAACATACTCTCAGGAATATGCCTGGCCTATAAAACCCTGAAACACATTCTTAATTTCTATAAGGATTAAGTATAGGCTTTAAGATTAGGGTATCTAAACACTTATAAAGGCATTAAATTTATCAAGACATAACCTTTTTGCCAGGTCCTGAATTCAGAGTTCAAGAAGTGTTTGGATGATGCTCTCGGGCACATGGCGTGACTTTTGGAGATGGTCCTGTATAGGGCTAAGGGTTAGACTCGATGATCCCTGTGAGACCCTTCCAACTCAGTATATTCTGTGATTCTGTGATTCTTCAATTCTGCTCCGCTCTGTTTTATCTCCCACTACTGTTTGCTGCAGGTTTAAGTATTTGTAGTCCTGACCATAAGAATATTGCCAGAGCTGCTGATATACACTGGTTGAAACACTGTAACTTAAAAAATCTTCTCTGCATATGCAAATAAAGGAGCTGATAATTCTGACTGGCTATTTACAGCACTTTATTTAAATCAGGCTGTGTTAAATTCTGCATTCTGTCATACTGAAGGTCAGAAAACTAGTATCAGATCATTAGACATGATGGCAGGATTTGTGGCATCTTATTTCAGGTTAAGGATACACACAAACCCTAGCTTTGCTTAAGTTCCAAAAGCTTTTGAAAAAAAGGTGAATGAACAGTTTTTAAGGCATATGGGCATTAGTATCTCACAGCTAAAGGTCTGAGGATACAGAATTACCAGAGGGGTTATAACCACTATAGCTGTAAAGAAGAATGGCTGTGGGGTAATCTAAAGAGAGTTATGTACAGGACTCAGAATCAAAACAGGAGAAGAAAATTATATTTGCAGTAGCAGCAGACAGTTATAGTGATAAGGAAGAAATTAAGAATTATACAAATGGTATTGCTGTTCAAAAGATGTGTAAAAATAACCAAGCATGTCCAATGATCTGCACCTGGAAAACAAGTGGAAGATAAGCAGAAACTGTAATGAAAGGGACAGCTGGAGAGATGATAGACGATGGAGGTCAAGCCTCTGTGAGAACCAGCAATTTGAGAGAGTGAGAAATGAAAGAGTCAGAAATAGCTAAGACCTCTCTAGAAGTGCAGTGAAGGTATGTCAATATGTTCATTATTTCATCTATTGTCTGCTAGTTGTTCCTCAGATTATACTTACGGAATTTATCTATATTTAAAATGTGATTTATATCTAACACTTATATAACAAAAATTCAGTAGTCATGTCCTTTATTCCAGCCCAATGCATTCACGATCCCACTTCCAGTGTTACCTGCAACAGATTTTCGATATTTCCTCTCAGGACTCCAGGCAGACTCTAAGACAGCATTCCACCATTGCCTGCTCATGTGGTTGCTCTCTTGTTGGTATTCAAACCACAAATGAAACGTGATGATTACCATGAGTTCCTTTAGGCTGCTTAAGCCTCAGAGTCCCCTCAGGAGAGCAGTCTTTGAACCAGAGTCCTAAACCCTCTTCTTTCTACTGCTGCAATGTTTATTTTCACCTGCTGAGACCCCCATTCTTTGTATGCTAGTCTGTTGATTGTTCTACTCTTCAATTTTGATTTTGCTGCCCCTTTTCATATTGACATGACTCTTAATTTCACTGATCACGTTTCTATCGTGAGGCTGCAGCACTCAATACTGTCTCCACAGTTCTCCGGGCCTTAAGTTCTTTTTTCAACTCCTACAGATTTTTAAAAATTGTTGTAAGTTTTTATTTGATGACTGACACAAGTTTGTTACTGAAGGCAATGGCCATGATAGCTGGCCACTTTCTCTACTCACATTTGCACTGGGGTTCAGGTTAGACATAAGGGATGAATTAAACCACTAGGCGTGTAATGCAGCACGGGAACAGGCTGTCCAGAGAGCCGGATGAATCTCAGTCCCTTAAGGTTTTCACAACCAAGCTAGACAAAGCTACGGCTTACCCATGTCAAAAGCAGTTCTTGTTTGAGTGGGAAGATGGACTACACAAACCCTCAGAGGTCCTTTCCAGCCCTTGTTTCTAGGATTCTGCAAATTTGTCCAATATTTCACTCCTGTACCCTGTAACAATCTGGCTATCTTAGATTTCTTCATTCTTAATATTCTTAATACCTCTTAATAACTCTTCCTCAAGCAGTATGTCATCAGCCTCAGTTTTCACATTTGAGAGTCTAAACCCTGGTTCAGTTGGTATTGTGATGCATTTGCAGCCAATCAAATGCAGAGAAACACTGAATCATCGCTATCTGCCAAAAAAACCAGGCCACATAGCAGGATGGCAAAATAAAATACACGCCCTCTTGGTGCACCAGCAGCAAGTGGCTGTTACCCAGCACTGAGCAGATACCATGCTCTCGGGTGCTGGTAAACTGGTACTACTCCCTCCTCAATTCTAAGCAAAGCAGTCTTGAGCAGTGCTTTTACCTAAAAGTGTTCTCACCACTATCAGCCTTCCTCAGCCATACAGGGCACCTTTTTTCTTCAAAAATGAGGGCTTTAATGTTAACAGATCTCCGAGGGGTATTTTACTGTTATAGGCAGTATTTAGATCTGCTTCTACCTGTTGCTGCACTTCCACATCTGCCTCTGTGAAATACATCTTTTTATTCTGTTAGACTACCAGGAAGGGCCCAGGTACCTTGTCTGTTATATTGGGGATATTCTGGTACTAAAGAGCAATTAAAATCTAGTTTGCCCTGCACTGCTGCCCAAGAAGGGGTTGGTATTCTTAGGTATTCCCACAAGACTACTTCCTAATCCAAATTCCTCTATGCTAAACTCACATCTTACACCCCTAGATGAAAAGGAAGTGAAAACACAACCCCAGATGACTGTGTGAACAGCTGTGTGCCCTGTATCCAATGATGTTACCCAGTTGTTCTTAAGTAAATGTTTTTATTTTCTGGATTTGATAAATCAGGGATTGATTTAAGAGGTGGAAATGAGGATAAAATGAACTCATAATACCTAAAGCATAATATGCACTCTTTCACTGTGCATGTCTTTCCTCTCTGCTTTGAAAGTGCTGCAGTGGACGGTGAGGAACAACTGGGAGGTTAGCAAAGGACAGAAGGGATTTGGGAAGGAAACTCAGGGACAGCTGAGGGAGCAGAAGTGAAGAGAGGAAATTCATCAAAGAAAAGAGATAAGAACATTAGACTGAGGAGATTTATTTCAGGGCATTAGGAAGGAAATATAAGAAGAAAGATCTCTAAAATATAAATTTATGTTAAAGCATTTTACAGCTGGGGGAAATTTGCCTCCATTGACAACAAGTTCTTTTTCCTGGACCATCTCCACACACATGAATCTAAAAATGCACACCAGATTTTTGGCCACCAAACAATAGTAAATTCTAGTCTATTACAAGGATCTATGGTAACAGATTTCTGAAAGTGTGACCAGACTTCCAGAACACAGTAAAAATGTAATCTATTAAAAATTCTTATAAGACAACTATATGTTTGTATCATAATTGTTGAAAATCTGCTTCAGGTACAATGAAGAAAACTAGTAACATAACCCCTATCTCCTGGTACATTTGTTATGGTGGTTTTTGCATATTCTGGTGACTCCTCTCCATTTTAGATTTTCTGTCCTTGGTTACTTAGTTTTATAGAGCTGTAGAGAAGGGTACAACAAGGATACAACAAGAATAAGCTAATATTTTTGGAATTCAGTAGAGCTTTTGATACTGTCTCCCACAGGACCCTTCTGGACAAAATGTCCAGCCCACAGCTGGATAAATACATCATATGGTGGGTGAGTAATTGGCTCATGGGTCAAGCACAGAGGGTAATAGTGAATGGGATAACATCAGACTGGTGACCTGTCACTAGTGGGGTTCCACGGGGCTCCATCTTAGGCTCTGTGCTCTTCAACAACTTCATGAATGACTTGGACACAGGACTGGAAGGGATACCAAGCAAGTCTGCAGTTGACACAGAACTCAGAGGAGCTGTTGACTCCCTTGAAGGCAGAGAGGTCCTGCAGAGAGACCTCGACAAATCAGAGAGATGGGCAATCACCAACCATGTGAAGTTCAACATGGGAAAGTGCTGGATTCCACAGCTGGGATGGGGCAACTCCAGATGTTCATATAGACTGGGGAATGAGATGCTGGAAAGCAGTGCCACAGAAAGGGACCTGGGGGTCCTGGTTGATGGCAAGTTGAATATTAGTCAGCCGTGCCCTGGCTGCCAGGAGGGCCAACCATGTCCGGGGGTGCATCAGGCAAAGCATCGCCAGCCAGTTAAGGGAGGGGATTGTCCTGCTCTGCTCTGCACTGGGGAGGCCTGACGTTGAATATTGTGTGCAGTCATGGGCACTGCAATATAAGAAAGATGTTAAGCTCTTAGAGAGTGTCCAAAGGAGTGCAACAAAGATGGTGAAGGGCCTCTAAGGGTGGCTGGGCACTGGAACAGGCTCCCCAGGGAAATGGTCACAGCACCAAGGCTGACAGAGTTCAAGAAGTGTTTGGAGAATACTCTCAGGCACATGTTGTGACTCTTGGGGATGGTCCTGTACAGGGCTAAGGGTTGGACTCGATGATCCTTGTGGGTCTGTTCCAACTCAGCATATTGTGTGATTCTGTGAAAAGACTAGAGGACTCCTTAGGAACAGACTTGAGATTAAACAAGGTTTATACATGTAGCTATTATTTATTTCCTGTAGTTATGCCTGCATCTGAAACATAGAGTTGATAAAGAATGTTTTTGTCCTGGACCAAGAGGAAAACTAAAAGTATAAAAAAACTACAGAGCTGCACTTGCTCTACAGAGCTACATCTTGCACCAGTGACATTTCCTCACCACTTTCCTACTGAACGTACAGAAGACCACGTGCTTGGGACAGCTCCAAGCAATATAGGAATGTTTCTGCCTGTGATATATATGTCAGAAACAGGAACAAGTGATCCTGTTTTCCAGGTCAGATCCTTCTTCTTGAGTGTTGACAGCTATTCACCGCTGCCTTACCTAAATGTTCTAAAACCAGACTTTGAATGTGGTAATTTTAGAATAATCTGGAGCATCGGTCCCAAATTTCCAGAAAGTACATTGATTTTGGTTGCCTGATTGAGTTTTCACCAAGCATTCTTGAAAAAAACAGCCTGCACCCCAGAATTTCTTGCCACTTTCGAAACTCCCTATTCCCACCAGGTGCAATGCATGATGTTATAACAGAGATGTTATCCAGCAATTGCTACATGCTGAGAGACTGAAACAGATGCAGTAGTACAAGATTAAACTCAATCTCACCTTCCCTATGGTTTGTAGAGAATTAAGGTAACATCTCCATTACCCCTCACAACATAGAGCCTTTGCTGCCGAGCAAAGCTGCAGAGCACACAATATTCCATTACGCCATAAGGTTCAAGAATACCAGGTGTTCTGACAAAGCAGTGATTGCTGCTCCCACACCGGTGAAAAATCAACCATGGCGTGAGTGTAATTTTGTCACTGCACGGTAGCTGGACCACTACAGCACGGGTTTGAGCTCTCTCAGTATTGGTGCACCTGGAAGATTCTAGGGAGTTGGACACAAAACACCATTTTGAACTAAAACTCTGAAGTCTCCTCTCTGTGTGGTGTGTGCATCCACAGCAGGACAGAAGGGAAAGGCAAACAGGAGTTTATTGCTAGAGGAGCGCTCTTCATGAACAGATCAGTGTATTAAATACATGCTGACTGTGGATACAGCATCTCAGGACGCCAAGGCAAGGCAACAAGTTCAAAGATAGCACCTGGTAAAAGAGGAAATGCCCAAATACCTAAAAACTTACCATTAGAGAGACTGACATGCTCTAACACCAGCAAAGCAAACCCATGGCAGAGTGCATCAAGCTCCATCTGACAGCTCTGGAACTAACAGTTAATTGCATTGGGATTGAGCCTTCCCAGATTTTTCCTAAATTTGTGCCAACTACTTAATAGCATAAACTGCAGGGAACAGACTGAGTGAGGCCTGGTTTATACTTAACAAACGATCAGCAAAATTTTCCTGTTGGATAGAAGCATGCGAAACAAACAGAAAGAGCCGGTATTCCCCTAACTGACAGTGCAATGCCAGTCCTTAGCTCTCAGTTGTATCAGTTAAATATCCATTAAGTGACACATTTTGTCTAAGCTGGGAAACTCATAAACTATGCTGTGCTAAGAAATGCTTCTTACAGAAAGGTAATGCTGATGTAAAAGGCACCACTCAGTTGTTTCAGCAAAAATTTAAGATAATCTTTGAACAAAGTCTTTGCTCAAATGGCTTTTCTGCTCTATACAGGGATGGACTACATACCTTATTTGGGATGGATCAGTATATTGATATTTATGGTGTTTATTCTGCATGACAGATGCAGAGTCAAATACCTGAACAAACTGTGGTCTCAGTCAATCTACTCAAGGATTGATGTCCCATTAGTGCTAGAGCTCTTCTGAACTAATGCTGATTGTCTTTCCAAAAGGAAAGAAAAAGTAATTAAAAGGTTTCCAGACAAGATTCTGGAATATGAAATACAAGCCAACGTAAAATGGCGTCTGAAGTCTTTTCATCTGCAAACCCAGAAGAAAAAGTTTAAGACAGAAAAGAAAATACACAACAACCTAACTACACTTGCCAAGTTACCCTTGTTGCTGTGTTGCAGTGCTGAGATCCCAAAATCTTCCTCCTCCTGAACTGTTTACAAGGTTTTGCAATGACACTAAGCAAACACCAGCATGGCAGAGTCATGAAAACGGGATACAACAGTCTCTAAAAAACCATGGAGTACATCCTGGCACAATGCACACTCATTCAATTCCAGCATATGTGGTGGTGTGAAGAATGATTTTAAAAATCCTATACTGTTGCTCTGGTGCTTATAGATATGGGTTTCAAATGGTTCAGTCAATATTGCATTCACACTTCTGACTGCATCTGAGTTTCACTCTGATTTTTGCTCTTAGTCCAGGAAGAAATTGTGTGAGGAAAGAAAATTATTTTTATAAGCAGCTGTATAACTTACAAATCTTTCAGTAGTTCAGGTCAGAAAATGCGCCCCCCTAAATCCTTTTTGGCTTAAAAGATTTGGGAAGTGATTTTGTCCATAATCTAAAATGGATTTCCTATCTGTAAATGTGGCCAATTCTACCTATGGCTCAATCAGGATCCACTCTGCTGTGGCATCCTCTACTCTGCAGATGGGGATAGGTTTCATCCTGTAACTCTTCAGACTGACTAATTAACCACAAAACAGAGGTGGCTGAAGTGTTGGCAGAAGTCAGTTAAAAGGTTTTGCTTATGTGAGATCAAAATCCAATGTTTTCTAGCATTTTTCATCAACCTTCAGTGAGTCAGGGAAAAAAAAGTATTGAAGTTTTGAATGTACCAAAGAACCTGCAACTCCAGGTGGAAAAAACGCAATTTTCACCAGACTCATGATTCACATCTGGAGTTAACAGAGACCACAGCTGCAGGTGGCTCACCTACAGAGACCACCCAGGCTGAGGGAGTCTGATGCTTCAGGTTCCCAGATCAATTGGGTGTCTAGCCAGTCAGAAATTCTGGAAATACTATAGGTTTTGACCAGGGTTTACAAGCTCTAGATGCCAGCCTCAAGATTTTCAAACTGCACACCCCATGTCTTCAAGACAGAGCCTCGAAGATAACCTTCCCCTGCGGTTCCCCTTGCCTTTCAGCATAACTCCTACTAGTTGTCCTTCCCAAAAAATTGAGCATCAAGCCTGACAACAGCTGAGGATCCTGGTGCTTTCTACCATTGCACCATGTAGTCTAGGGACACATCTCTCTAGCTGTGTCTGCCTCACAGCTGTGGATTCTTGGAGCCTATCTCAAGACTTTCTACATCTTGACTTGATAACCTAAGGATCAGAGGCAGTGAAAGTCCCTGCAGAGGCAGGACTTTCAGGGGCTCTGCCCTGTAGCAGGCAAGCAGGACTCCCTAACAGCCTGCTACAAATGCAGAGAGAGTTCAAAAGAAACCTAGCCTTTGATATATTGGGAGTTCACTGAGCCAAAGTTATTTCAGAGAAAACATTTTAGTGAATCAGCGTCTTTTGAGAAAACTAAGCTTTGGCAATGCATGAGGAGAATTCCCAGAAGCTTCAGCAGAGAAAGCTATCTGAAGTCAAGCTATGGTCAGTCTCATCCCAAATGCAAGGACAGCACAATTATAGTGGAAACAGGTAAAGGCAAAGCTGAACAGAAAGGGTTTTTACAGGCTAATTGTTGACAGTAGCTTTAGAGGAGGATGAGGACTGGACTGCTGGCACAGACATCTCATCTCTGGGAGCAGTTACTTCCCATTTAGGCATTATGGTTGTGATCAAGTGAAATGCATGGAAAAAGCACTCCTTGACTTCAGCTAGCTCTAGTCTGGGCTCATGAGGGACATTTATTGCTGTATGACCAAGGCAGCACATGAGGATGGTAGACTGTCTATTTCTATGTGTTTGCACACACAAGGCTGTGGGTAGAGCATGTTGGGTACAATAGAGGTTTGAGACTGACTGCTATAATACAAATTAAAAGTAGGGTGGAAAAAATAGGGCCAATTATTTCTAAAGGTTGCCCAAATGCCTCAATTGATCATACTAACTTTAGAAAGCAAAAGGCACTATGCACGCTTGACAGGTTTGTTCCTCTGACAGGTACATCATGTGCTTGTGATTCCTGTTTAATTTCCTTCTTTAAGAATACCTCAAACTGTGTTCCTTGTGGGTGTGGTGGAAAGTGGAGGCAGAGTCATTCTTCTCTGAAGGAAAATACAATTACCCAACTTCTTTAACTGCTCAAACAGATGACAAGTGAACAGGCATTCAATGCTCCCCACTAGCTCCAGTTTAAAACAAAACATTCTGCATTATACATTCTGTAACAGATCCCTAATCCCAAACTCCCTATAGCAGAAGGGAGCCAGGGGAAAAAAAAGCCCCTTTTATTTTGCCTGTGTTTTTCATATTGCAATGTGCTTTTTTATCTCATTGAACTCAGAAGAGAGACTTGCACACATGAAGCTGTCCTGCACAAACTGGGTTACTACTGGAATATGAACAAGGGTCACAGAGGCAAGGGACAAGCATGTGTTCATGCACTCATGGTCTTTGACGGGTGCCAATCATTCCTGCAGCTTGTTCACCACCTACACACTGTCAAATATACACACACACACACTTCTAATCTGCTCTCTTCCAATGTTAAAGCCGACAAGTGTGTGGTAATGCTCCAGGTTAAAGATAAACCTCAATCAGGGCGTGAGTGTGTTTTAAACAAGCATATGCAGTGAATGTGCAAAGGACAATCCACATACGTGTGCATATATTCATCTATACACTGAAACCTGCATGTTCAACAGCGAGTAAAAATACCAGCATGTATATGTTTTGGGGAGATGTAATTTCCTTTATTCTTTCATCTTTTTTTTTTGCCATGACTACAAGGTCCTTTGGGTTATTCTCTTCTTGCAACAATATGCCAATCAATCAGAAGAATAATAAATGAGTGCCAGCAAGTTCGCACAGTGCTTCTTAATCAGGGAGTCCTGGAAAGTTTGATGAATGCTTTAAAACCTTTTCTTTGGGACTTCTGTTTAATAAATGGAAATAATTTCCCTCTCGTTTGCTATTTTTAACATAACCACGTCCAAAATCTTGTCTGCCAGTATCCTAGATTAATCTAAATGCATCTCACTGGTGATATCCCATAGTCTTGTGTTCATTTGTACCCAATGGCAGATGTACTCAGTGGGATTCAGCAGCAGCTTAACACCATTTCCACTGCAATCAATAGCAAAACTCCTAAATACTGGAGCTGGAAAACAATTAGGCCACTATTGGGTACATTAGAAAAAATATCGATTTGGTGACATCGAGGTTTAGTGTTGGTGAGTTTGGCTTTGTTAATGTCAGGGAAACTGCCCTTGTTATGATCAAAGCTGAACTTGAACCAAGTTACACTATTCAGTCCAATTCTATCTCTACCTCGGATTTAGCTTCTCCCTGATACTGTTCTGATATTCTAGCAATGATTTCTGTAGGCCAGCCTGCAGTCAGCAGCTGAGGACAGCTAGGTCAGCCAATATCACAGTCTTTTCTTTGAAAAATCTGAAAACAAATTCCAAAGAGAAGATGCTGCTCCCAAGTATTACCTTCTTTAACTTCGCTTAGGGGAGCCTAAATTTCTGCTTCCGCAGACACCTTGCACAAGTGCCTCTCTTTTATGCTCCAGACAGAGACATGTGACTTTTTACAGATTTCAAGTGTGTGATGGAAATTCACAGCTCCATGGATTTTAAGGCCGGAGAGGCTCCTGCATTAATCTAATCAGAGCTAATGCATAGCACGGATCAGGAAACTATTATCAACTACTTCCTACTTCAAGTCCAGCAGCTGAAGTCGAACTAGGATCTCGGGTCTAGAAAAACACACAGAAGTTTAAGAGGAAGTTTAATAGTCTTTCAGGGGACAAACTCACTAGAGCTTTGGGTGGCTAGTTCCAATTAGTAACTTCATCCAGTGATCAAACAGGCCTAGTATTTCTACATTCAATCTAGTTACAGCTTATAACTATTAGTTTCCAATACACTTTTTGTACCCAAGACTGTAATACCCTCTGTTATCATGTGCCTATCCTCCTTATCACTCTCTACAGACCATGATGAAGCTATGTCTTAACCTTCTCTTTAATAAACTAGGTGGATTGAGACCCTTGAGTCTTATAAAACCCAAGCTCCGATTGTTTACTTATTCTCTCAGATACTTTCTAAATTTGCCCAATTTCTAAACTTTTTCCTTGAAGGACAAAGAAGGATAGGATATCCTACTCAAAAGGATATCCTACTCAAAAGTAGGATAAGTAGGATAGTAGGATATCCTACTCAAAAGTAGGATAAGGTAGCAGAGAAGTAAACACCTACTGAAATAGAAGCTTACAAAGAAGCAAGAGATGACAAAAAGACCATGCAAAGCAGTGCCCATTTACAAGTATGCTTCCCTAAGTTATCCTGTCAATTCCAAGACGCTGATACTCGATTCTCCTACCTATCCTTCCACTCAATTATTTCAGTCAACCAGTGATTTCCATTAGTGGTTATTGCAAGACCTTCCCAGCTTAAGAACACACACTATGCCTTTGCAGAATTTTTTGGAAGCAGAGCTCATTAGCACTACAAGGCACTAAACCAACTGACAGTCTCCCCCAAACCACTACTCGTGTCACAATTGAGCTCCACTAAAGTAGGATTGTGTTCTTTCCCATCCCCCGCCCTGGAAATATCTGCCTTGCTTCAAGGCCAGCACTAGAGGACTCAGAAGAAACAAAAGGCACATGGACACAAAGCACACATATGGAGCTCTGGGCTTCAATCATCAAGCCTGGGACATCTGTGGCTTTCTCAGGATGCCCGTGTGTTCAAGTAATTAGACCAGGGCCAGCTGTCCCCTTCTTGCTCTTCACCCTTTATGCTCCCATTGCTTCTACTACCTCTGTCTGTCCAAAGAGTATTTCATCTGATGGATCACCAAATGAGTAGGTTTTTTTGTTGTTGTTTATTCTTTGGAAGGAAGGAGTGGAAGAGAACTGGTGAGGCAGTAAAGAGGAGACAGGATTCTCCTGACTATGTCTCGTGAGACACCTCAACGTTTCCAAACAAGCTTTTGCCACGTGAGAGGAAAGATTTACTTTAACCTTTATATTCTGAAGTTATAAACTCCAAACACTTGTATTGGTACTGAAAATTAAACCATCAGTAGTGAACCCACCTGCTCAGGAAAGCTTACTGCTTTAAGGACACATTCAGTTCTTGTATTCTGGGCCTAATTTCCCTGTCAGCGATCCAGAAGTAATTCAGGGAAATCAATGAACTGTATTTCAATCTCAAAATGCTCACTGCAACACACTCCTTTCTGAAATCTTTCTGTCAATTTTGTGCCACAGCAAGCTAGAGTTATGGTGGGAGGCAGGTCTCCACATCTGTGGGGGTTACCGCAGTGCAGTTGAAGAAACCCAGCTGAAGCCTTTACCAGTTGTATGAAAGCAGGAGCAAGAACAGAACCAACCCTTTGTTCTCAACTGTGAAATTACATTTGTAGCTTTGCCCCAAAGCCAAGCTCCCAAACAGGCCCAAGCTGGAGCTGGGAAAGGAACACTGCTCCCCAGCCTGCATTTAGCGAGTAAGGACATGACAAAGCAAAAGGCTCCCATGTGCACTAAGCAGCCCTGTCCTTTGACAGGGCAGCAAGTGCTTGGATGATACATTTACTGCAGCTTGTGCTGCAGCGTGCCTGCCCGTGTATCATCTCCATAGCAGCAGTTCTGCTAATTGAGACCAGCTGCTTCAATTCCAAATTTTTCTCTCCAGAAATATCGATACTACGGCATTATGATTAGAAAGCACTTTACCAAATGCCTCTCAATTCTGCACAGCTCAGATGAAGAGCAGCTGCAGAGAGAAGGGACAGTTCCCTGAACATACAGAATAAAATACTGCAAAAACACTGGAGAAATGAAGGCTACAAGAAGCAAGTCAAAATAGAATAATGATGACAAGGAAAGCAGCCTGCTGTATATGCTTGTGCCTGTCACTTCAGATGTTGATAGGACCGTGAGCAGACTTCTTCCTTATGCTCTAGGATAAATGGCCACAGCACTGCACTGTTACAGCTTCATGTGGCAGGTGTGCATGTTTGTCAGATCCAGTTTTTCTGTCCAAGGCTGGATTAAAGCAAAATCCATCAATCTGGGCCTGGCTTGGGAGAGTAGATGTGGTCTTGAATCATTTGGCTCCAGGGGCTGTTCTGCACAGCCCACTGGCAAAGAAAGTCACTAGAACTGATAAGCTAGTGGGAAGCTGCACAAAGTAGGAACACCACCACAGTACTGTGACTTGGCTTCACTGTTGGCTATTTCCCTGCGGCTGCTGACTCCACACAGCAGGCTGTCAGCTGGATGCTTCGCAATGGTCACACTGGGATTGCCAAAACCTGCATTTTTCCCCTCCAGCCAGACTGGATTAAGCTGGCTAACAGTACAGTCAATTCTAAATTCACTTAGAAGTCTCAGGCCCTGTCTGTGACCAGCAGACAGAGGGCATTCCTGAAAAGACATCTGGTTACTGAATTTATGCAAGAACTGGGCAAACCACTTCAATCCCATCTGTTGTTCCAACCTCCTGAGCACAGAGAACAGAATCCTTGAAAGAGAAAATCTTACCAAGAAGGGTCTGTAAATGAGAACTACAATAAAACATGTGATTTCCTCCTGAGAAAGATGCTGTACAATCCTACAGAAAACATGGCACGCTTCAGCATGTGGCTGTGTAAACAAGGGCCTAACACACCATTTCACAACTCCGATTTCATACTACAACCGAGGTAATGCAACACAACTAAAGCAGAGAGATTGCTTTGCTATGCTAAGTGATTTGCCTCCTACTCTGAAAATCAATGAGGTAAATAAAATGTTTTATACAAATACCAGACAGTGTCTCTCAGAGAACAAAATGTTCATGTTTGTTAAAAATATTCCTATTATTTTACTCTGGAAAATATCCAGTGTTTAGTGTCTCATTCAGATTTTAGCATTTACACACAGTTTTCTTACCTATTTCACTTTCTAACTTTTGGTCTATATTAGAAGTCTGTTTGAATCCACAGTACTGCAGGAGAAGGAATATATCAATGAAATTCCAGAAAGGTAAAGTCTGAACACATTACAATGGAATGTAAACTTTCAGAATTCTTCTCTGAAAAAAAAATAAACTTATATTTTTTGTGTAACATTCACTGACTCTATATTAGCTGAAAATCCATTTTCTTTCTGCTCTGAGTAAGATTGCTATACTTGTGCTTGGAAACAGCTGACACAGAAGTCCATATAGGAAACAGCAGTATAAACTTATATGCTCTGTGTGCTTCTATAGGGAAGTTACCTCAGCAAAGTGCTCCACGCTGCACACAAAGCTGTTAGCGTAATTTGCAGGTGACAGTGTGATGGAATTCGTTGATTGCACTGCAGTTGTGTTCCTTCCCATCAAGATGAATTTAGCCTTTCTAGTCACCAAATCACATGCATAAACTGTTATGCATACATTTATTTTATTTTTAGGTTTCCAAGATCAATCAATGACATTCATGTGAGGAGAATCACAAGGCTAGGTAAAAAACAAACTAAGCTCCTCTGAACACTAACAGTCATTGGGACCATTGGGACAAACACCTTGATGGTTTCCAATGGCATAGCTCTGTGGATTGTAAACAGAATTACAACAGCTCTAAACAGTCACAGACCTTGGCACATCAGATCATAAAGAACCCATGCATCAGAGCAAGCAGTAGGAGTATTCAAGTAACAGATTTACTAGCCTCTGTTAAATCCCCTCATGCTGACGTCTGTACACCTCAGTCTGCAATGTACCGCAACCACACAACTGCAGTGGTGGAAGTCCAATGCCCAACACACACCTGCTCCAACAGAGAAGCAAGACCTCTACAGCTGACCGTTTATTTTGTTCGCAAAGCACAGGCATACTCCCGTTTAATTTCAACTGCCCTAGCCTCCCCCATAACTAAATTATTGTTATTATGCTCTGCATAATCCTAGTACTGACAGGGATGTTTGTTATACATAATTAAAGATATTAATTTTGCATGGAACAGAAGACACAGAGCGAGGAATTTAATTTTTTTTTAAATCTCCCATTAGAAAATTACCTTCATTAGCACCGACTCACTGAGCTTCTCTCTGTTGACAATTTTTATCGCGACCTTCTGACACGTGACACAGTGAACCCCCAACTTCACAAGCCCTGCAGGAGAAACAGAGCAAAACAGAAAGGAAGAATTGGTTAGACACAGTCGCTGTTGAGTTTTTTGCTATTAGAACACCATCCAGCACTTATATGCAAATAAATTCCCACCGGTATCTTCTCCAGCCAGATAAGGTCGTGTGAGTAACGATGACTCCGCAGCCCACATTGCGACAATTCGGTTGTGAAGCCACCAACATCCTTGATGCTCCTGCGGTTCCTGCCACTAAAACTGTGTTTCTGTTGAAACACTGTATTCCACCTCGAACAACTCAAAGTGCATTCTATCAATAAGAAGTTCTGCCAATTGAACCACACTGGACTAAGGGTTTTTGTTGACACTTGACATCAACAAAAGCTCATAAATCAGCAGAACTAGATGGTCATATGTTTGCAGTGTAGACGTAGATTCTGCTATTCTCTAGCTCCTTCCAAAGCTTTTATGATCCTAATAAAAAGGTACTTAATTATGGTTTCATTTACTATTTTAATTTACCCTCCTGGATAAACTTAGGACTGTGATGAATGCCATTGTTGTGTGGACGAACATCAGCATATGCTGATACAATTATAAGTTCTTCTTACTTGTTATTACTTACTATATCCTTGTCCTCAAATAATACAGAGTGCTGTTAAGTGATTATATTGGCAAAATGATATGGATATCCCTGACAGGATCAGGATGTCTGAACTACCCTCAAAATACGGAACAGAACCCCAAGACTTAAAAAAAAAGAAAGCTAAGAAACATACATGAAGCATTACCTTCTGCAAAATTTTCATCTAAATCTGCTGACTTGCATGAAAGTGCATTAAGATAACTCCTACAAGTGAGTTTAAGATGGTACCCTGAGCTCTCTACTGCCATTAAGAAAATCTGTAGCTGGAAGAATTGTAGGTTATTCAAGTGAGATCTTGTTGGCTTCAGCTTTTACTCTTGTCAAACATGCACATGAAGCACAACACCTGATGGGCTGGATCCCATCCCACTCCACACACTATATGCCAAATTGCCATTTAGTTTAATTCAGTTATAACAGAAGTAAAGAGAAATTGCACCTCCCTGGTGTCACTAAGACCTGCTGTGCTTTGCACAGTATTTATGAGCAATGACATCACAGAGTAGGAAAAAGCCTAACTTAGCTAGCAGCTCCTAGGCTGGGCTGCAGTTAAGAAGCCAACCCATTCCTTGGTGCAAACCACAGAGCCAAACACATTGCTTTATCTGGAATTTCAACACCAGATTTGCAGTCCAATGAAACTCCGAACACAGGACTTCACATGTCTTACTGAAGGATAAACATACAGACTACTGCCTTACTACAAACTGGCTCCAATGAAGTGAACTAGAGCTTCTTCAGGGACTCCAGCAGTCTCCTGTGGGTACTTGTCCATGCTTTTTCTACACAGTTAATAATAAATTTGGAACTATTAATCACTGGCTATTAAGTGGAGAAATAAACTCCCAACTTGCTTCCAGTCACATATCTTTTACAGCATGCTCAAGTCTTCTGAATATTTCTAGTCACATAATTTCTCACTCTTATTTGGTTAAATGCTGACCTCCTCACTTTCAGCTATGACATAAACAAGTCACAAAAGTTAAGAATGCAATGCACTGACAAATCCATTTGAAAATGTGCAACAGTGTGTCCTCAGCCCGAAGCAAATGAGAAGCACAGCTGGGGAAAGACGCTGTGATGTCCAGCCACACTCACTCTTCTGTATGGTTTTTTTCTATTCAATTTATAATATTAACCATAGCTCTACTGGCTCTCTGTTCACTGTTCAGAGCAGCTGCAGCCTTCCTTACGCTTCTTCCCTTTGGCTTTGTTCTGTGTTTGGATAGCAACTACTTGGCACCACCCTGCTGAAAGTGTGCACTGTTTCAATCTGTGCCAATTGCTTCCTTCCTGCTTCTAGTACAAATTGCAGCTCTACATCACTCTTGCAGCATGACAGCACTTTTTACACTGCTCTCAGTTACTTTCAAATCTCAGCAGAACTTTTAGCTCAGTCCTCTATATCGAGACTCCTGGGATCTGTGGCACAGTGCTGTATTGTAACATGGTGCAGACCAATTATTTTCAGAGGTCAATGAAGGTGAGAAACAATTGTTCTCTGAGTCTTCACCAGTGATATACCAGACTTGTGGTATCTCACACTTCAGGGTTTGATTTCCAATCTTGTTGCTCCCAAATTAAGACATCTGTTTCACTGAACGTGGCTTATTCGTGAAGTATTTTTCTTTTGTCCTCCCTGAAGCACCCCATCATTGAGTCAGAGAAGGGTTTAACCATGAGCTTCTGGGACACTGTCATGCTGTACAGGCTATCTTCACAGTGTCCTCTGTCTTTCTAGCTACTAACTTAGAAAATCAAAAATTAAGTTTAAACCATTCTGTTTACTCAAACGAAAAGTAAATAAACTGTTAGAAGACACCAAGACTTTGCAAAAATAAAACTCAGTCACACCGATTTTATACTAATTAATTTCATCACCCTCAAGAAATCATTCTTGATTTACACCATGGTATCAAAGGACAGAATGAGAAAACGTGAGATTTAATGCAGTATTCCTCTTCTCCTGATCTGCATTTTAAAAATCAAGAAAAAAAATGCACTGTCATCGCTGTTTTGTGGAGACAGAACTTCTAGACAACTCTCTGAACAGCCCAAGACAGCACTTTTCACTGTACTAAATTCAGTGAATGTAATTTTAGAATGAAAATAAAACATGCCACTCTGCCTTGCTTCCTCCCTCCTCCCCGAGCCACTTCCTTTCACCATTTCCATGCCAGACTAAGCAAAAAAACCCCAAAACCCTCTTAGTAAGTCCATCTATAGGACAACACCCTCCTGCTACTATGATGAAAGCCTAACTGAGTTTGTACTCAGGACTTCTGTTTCTGTCCTGTAATTTCAATTAAGTGTATAACTACTGAGAGATGACTTACATGTGGATTTGAGTTCCTGTGGGCTTCTGATTCTTAAGTCCTTTTAATGACATGGAGAACATTAACTATTTAAGATGTATTATTTATCTACATAATAATGGACCTATGAGAGAATAAGAAGCAACTGTGTGACTGAACTACTGAGCTGTTATGGAAAAAACTGAAGTGGCAGAATTGCCTGTTTAGAAACAAGGGTCCAAGGTGTGTTTGCAGGGTTATGGAAGAGGCTGTGCATCTTCCACTTTTTCCTCTCCTGTATATTCAGCTGTAAATGAGCATCTCAAAACTATACAAATCCTCCAATACAAATGTGTCAATAAGTTAGGTACTTATTTGTAAAGCTTATCTACACATTCAGGCCAGCATAGGTACCTGTGTACCTCTGTCTTCCCCAAAGGAAAATAAACAAGGCTGCTGCTGCTAAGAGGATATTTTGCACTGGCTTGGCCTAAAGCAAATCTGCCAGGCAACAAATAGAGTTTGAAATTGTCAGCTTCATGAATAATTAACTCCTCAAATGCAGGCATGTAACCTTCACGACTATTAAAGTTAAGTCCTGTCTGTCCTGACAGAAAATCTAAGATGCTGTGGGAATCAACCACTTGCAGTTTCTCTCAACCACCCACACAGCTGTACACACACACATTCCTTCAGGCACATTTCAGATCCCCACCCACAGGTCATTCCTGGGGGCTCGTGGACACTGACACACTGGGGCTTTCAAATAGGTTGTTGCATCCTAGAGCTGGCTAGAAGCATTGGGCTGCTTTTGATCTTAGCCACTGAACTGCACCAGAACCAGCCCTATAACTGAAGGTGGAGAGTAAAGAAGGAAACATGAAAACACTGAAAAGCAAGGGGATGTGTAAGTTAACATGGACTTTTTATCCTAAGTTAAAGGCACTATTTGAAAAAGAATGAGCATGAGGAACCCTATATGACACAAGGGAAAGATTCCACTGACAGAAGAAGAGCAAAGGGAAGCATACAGGCCTGAGACAGCCTAATGCTGCAGCGACCTGCTAGTAACCACACCTATGCATTTTGCTGCTCATAAACTCTCACTCTGTGGATGCTCAGAGATACAAAGATCTTTCCCGAAAAGGATAGGAGCTTATATGATGAGCAAGGGACAGAATTAGATCAGCTGGAGAGGTGGACAGTCTCTGAAGCAGTTCAGAGAGAAGCAGTACAGAGAGAAAATTCTTCTTTTACCCAAGAAGAATGTTCTATGGGGATGGAGAAACAAAAGTTTCCCTCTAAATGAGACAATACGCTCACTGTGAATCCATGACCACAGCAAGTGGCCTATATTGTAACTGGCAATCACCTCCTCGACTTTTCAGCCAAGAACAGGATTTCAGAAAAGGCTGATTTACTTTTGCCTTGCATTTTGTGCAGTAATTTTTCTCTAACACAGACTGAAAAAAACACTAAGACCTGGTGCTATTTGATACCCACATCCCAACTGCATAAATAGTAGCATCTTACTAATGATCCTGTTATTAAAACTCTTCATTAGAGAAAGAAACATTCTAGAAACAAGAGACAATGTTTTCAGTACTATCCAAACCTGAAGTCTGCCAGAGACACTGATCTGAAACAAATCATCATTTTAAGTGAGAGAGAAAGTAATAAATAATGAAATATCACTGTTGTTTAAATACAGCACTTATGGTATATCCATTGTTAATAACATTCCCAGTCTTTCAGAAATGTTAAACACAAGTAACTCATTATCCTGATTTTTAACCATTAGGCCAACAACTACTTCAAGAAGTGGAATGAAAAATTAGGTACATTTGCTGTATTTATTACATACAATTTTTCCAGTGGCAAATGGAAGTCTTTTGTTTTCTTTTAAAATAAAACCAACCAAATGCCCTATTCATAAGCATTGATAAATTTCTGTAGCAGGGAAACCAGCCACTGATTTCAGAAGATCATCTGCACATACATGTTGCTTGCTCTTCATTTCACTTCAGTTCCTTGTTGAAAAATTTAAAAATTTAAAAAATCCAAGTGGAAAGCCCTGGTCTGGATAGTGTCTTTTTTGGCTGGATGAGCAATTAAAGGAATGTCTAGAGAGAAATATCACTCCTCTTTTAACTTGAGTTAGCTAATTGCCAATTAATTCAAGTCAATGAATACTCTGCAAATGTTAATCTAGGCAGTGCAGGACACTAACATTTGTGGTTTACTTCAGGGCTCAGACTAGTACTGGCAACAAACTATTTTGATTAAAGGAGGCACAAAATTCCAAGGCTGAACAAAGTCAAGCGCACTGTTTTTTAAAAAGTTTAATGTGTGTACATTATTGCTGCATATAAACTTTGTACATACAATCTTTATATACAAATAATGTAACTTAATTTATTCCCACAAATTGGAGGTTGATGTTGTAAATCTTAAAAGAATTTATGGATACTTATTCCTGAAAACTACATGCACTAACATTTGCAAGACCTGAAAAACTTCAAGGATGCCAGTTCAGAAAATCAACCACTAAAGCAAACAAAAGCATTAATACATCTCAAGTGAGGCACAGGACAATACTTAAAATGTAATATTCTTCGTCTTTACTCTCAACAGTTATCTTCACAAACACTGCAGTTTCAATTAGGGTTAAATCAGTTCGGTTACAGTGTCTAACTCTGCTGACTGCAGTAAAGTTGCTTTAGATCTGCAACAGTGGAAAATGGATTAAAATCTGGCCCACAGCAACATGATTTCCATAGCCATAAAATAAGGATAATAACACTTAGTTACTTACCTTGCAAGGGCTGTAGCAGGATTAACTGACTAATCCTTACAAAGAATGTTCGAAAGGGATATAAACCCTATGCAAGTTTTACATAGTACAACCAGAAAAACTGAATTTTAAATACAATCTGGAAAGAAAGCTCTAGATAATTTATTATTATTAGCTTCCATTTAATTTCCCAATTCTTTTAGACTGTAGAGTCCTGGTCTCCAGTGATACGCATCTTATACTCCTCCTAGCTGCACTCGAAAGAACTTTGTTACTGAGCATCCTACTTACAGAAACCAATAATTGTCCTTAATTACTCAGTCTTCTCACTGAATAGATGTTTATTTTTCTACAGCAATTGTTATCTCTAATTATTGCATTTAAAATAAACAGAGACTTAAGGCAAATTATATGATATCAATTTATAATTGCATATGGGAAAAGGAGGTATAGGAGAAATCTAGAAATCTAAAAGGATGATGATGAAGCTCCCAGGTGGGTAATGAAATAACTTGACCATGGGCTCTTCTACAGAGAGATTCTAGCACTATAAGGCAGTTCTGAGGGCTCACGCAATAACTGTTTATAAAGTGCATAAACTCTAATTACAGTAGGACCAAAGCCTGAGTTCAAATGCTCAGCAGGTTCATCAGTGCTGAGATTCACATACCTCAGGCCAGAGCACAGGGAAGCTGCACACTTATTTGCTATAGCCTAGATTTACTGCTCTGAGTTACAAGCACTGTCAGATGTTTGCTGGCTTGGCCAGCCAAAGGGACACACTCCTAAACTCAGAGATTGGTGAGAACAATGCATCAGCTCAGATGTGACTGGATCCACACGGCTGATATTACAGAACAGGAGACACAGACATGTACAGATACATATACACAACAGCTCACCAGGAGCAGGTTTTACACTGTATGCCTCAGAGATTATGGTAGGATCATCCTCCAAGATCAGCAGGATCAAACACAGAGAACCAACATCACCTCTATTGATTTCTATCTTGGGCTCTTTCTTACAATATTTCATAAATCAATACTTCTCAGAAACCCTCTGTGCCCCCTGAATATAGCAAAGAACATGACTGTTGAGTCCTTTCGACATGGTCTCTTTCCCATCTTACCAGACACACCTACATATCTAAAGCCCCCTCAGGGAACCAGGACACAAACCTTGAATTGGCACACTGGATGCTGCTTTTGCAAAATATCATTATTTCATCAGAGAAACTCCTGAAGTCCTCTGGGATCTATCAGCAGCTTGTGATGTCTAGTGGGCTGAGTTCCTATTTCAGATTAAATTTTGTTCCCACATAAAAACACCTGGGAGACTAAGCTTTGCTGCCACAGAAGTGCAGGCTTCAGCTTCCAACATGTATACTTGAAAGCATTTGGGCAGCACCCCCACCATACACAGGGAAAGAGAAGAGTGGTTTCATTGTTTTCAAATTAAAAAGATAAATTAAAATACAACAGATCTTTCCACTGATGCACCAGAAAAAAAAATCTCTTTTTTACATCTCTCCCTGCGTATTGGGAACACTGCTTTCACTCACAACTTTAGTAGTCGGTAACTCTTTTTTCCGCTTTCCAAGAGCTGTACATTTCCTTGTAAAACTCTTCTTGAGGAATTAGAAGATCCTTGTTCCCCTTCAGACTTCATTAGTCCTCTGTCAGGAGATGACCAAAGACAGCCATTTTCAGGTATAGCAGGAAGCCAGCAGAAGTCTGTCTATCCTGCCTATGATATCTTTTGGAAACACGCTGCTGCAATTAGGTAACATCTGGGTAATGAGGAACAACATCCCCCTTGGTCCAGTCATCTATTGAGAAGGGCTGATGCACTAATAAGGAGGGGACGCTGCGCAGCAGAGAGAGGGTGAGGAAGGAGGAGGGGAAACAGCAGATAAACTGCTCTTCACATGTACTTTTAGCTGATGTTAATCCCATTTTCTATGCTAATTTCTTACATCTCCCCTTCTTCACCACACCTTTCCACCCTCCATCAGGAAGTCCTCACACCCTTTTGACCCTCCAACAATCACCAAGATTGTTTCAGCTAGGTTATATGTATATTAAGAACTTAATTAAAAGCAGGGTTACCATGGAAAACCTTTATACAGCAGACAGAGGTCATGCTCTTCACAAGATTAGGCTCACCACAGAACACTTCATCTACCCAGCTCAGTGCTGATACAGCTTACTTTGCCCTCTGACATCTCTTAATCACCCGCTGACAGATTCCTAACAGGATTTTCACTGAGTACGGATATGCTGCCCTTCAGTAAGGGCTCAAGAAGTGATTGGATTAACTAACTTGCACCCGTGCTTTGAACAAGGTGCCAAACAGCAAGTCACAAGCAGAAGCAGCACATCTCAACTCCCATGAATTCCAGAAGGACTTGTTGATAGCAGTGGGGTATGGCCCCTACACAGTCAGAGGGGAAATGCATTGGATAGGCCACTACATACATTGTTCTACAGCTACAGATATTCTTTCAAGGGCAAATCGCTCTGTATCCAGTAGAACTAGTAAAGGTTGATTGCTTGCATATCCACACCGTAAATTTAACTTCATTATCCACCACAAAACTATAGATCCTCCTCCAGTCCCAAGAGGTACTCACCACATCTATGGACATCCTACTTCTACTCCCCTCCAATGTCATGACCCCTACAGTCCTATAAATGGGCCTGGGTAGGTCTCAATTTGAGCAAAAGTTTTAAGAATTTCCTGTCCTCCATAGTGGGTTTTGCGTATTATAAAACTATGAGGCCAGAGATCTCGTGACACAGTTGTAACACACTGCTTTTCCCATTTTGCAATATGTTCTGCTGTAAAAAGTGTAGAAAATACCACATTTTCTTAATTATACTGGATATGAGAAACTCCAAGCCTCTGGTTTAGGACAGTAGGAAGAAAGACCATCTGGAAACTGATTTCTGGTTTACAAAAAGGAAAGTCACAGCAAAAGAATAAAAGAATAAAAGGTCAGAAAAATTAGACTATTATAATTTTAATGAATGGAAACAGTCATATTAAGAAAAAAAACTTTAAAAAGCATTTCCTTTAATGTGAGAATAATGGCTCAGGTCACAGTATAGAGCTGAAAGGATTTATCAACTTCTGCACCAAGAAGAACAGGAGCTACTTGCTCATGTTGTACAAACTTCACTACAGTTGGTTCACTGTGTTCCTTACAGAGAGAGGAAAGCAGGGCATCATATTAAAAACATAAAAGGCCCAAACATCTCATTAATTTTAGGTAAGAGAAACAATGCAATACCTAGAGAGCATGGTCAGCTGTGCCTCCACAATAAAAAGAAGGAAAATAAAGTGACCTTAATTTCTTCTCCAAAGAAAGGTGGTTAGATGAACCCGAACATTACAACCCACCTTCTGATACCCAGTTTCATCACTTGGAAATTCATACCACAGTGGCTAAGGCTAAGTATGTCCTGAAATAGAGTTCAATTTCAAACTCAGGCAGGAACTGGTGATTATAAAAGGACAGTGGCATGACACCTGTGCTGTCAAAACACATCTTTGTGTCACGCTTCTGCTCCAGGATTTCTATGCAACAACTCCAGCCTGGGTTGCTGGAAGATATCACAGTGAATTTTTCTCTTCTGGAAGGATTTACTGGACAGGATGAATAACAACTCCATGGGTCTGATCTAAAGCCCTCTGAAGTTAATGCAAAGACTCATCTATTTCAGGAATTTGCAGTTTCTTCAGCAGCAGCTTACAGGTATCCAAACCTTGCCGCTTCTAATAGGTGTTGCTCTAGAGAATGACACTGAAGTGCTGAAGATCTGGCTGTAGAAGACTTTATTCCAGAACCAGCTGTTCTCAACAGTTACCAGAGAATACAACTCCCTGTATGCGTTAACTATCATTAAGGTAAAACAAATCCGCAGGCATAGTTACTCTTGAATCTTCAGCACCTTTTACTGCACCACTTCCCCACACAGGAAAGGGTTCTGCCTTTACTTAGATTGCTAATTTCCTGGTATCAGCATAAAATCCTTAAATTAGGCTCCTCACAAACACTAGTTCAAGGCCAGAGCCATAATAAAGAAAAGAGTAGATGAGTCTTCTAGATGCCAACAGAGAATCTCATCCCCTGGGCTTTTTCTCTGATTGCTTTTTATTCTATTAATGATTGTATTTCTTGGCCCCACATAGTTAACAAGAAGCATCAGATGACTTGGGGATGTTCAATCAAAAGATTCACATTAAGAAGAAGGACAAGTTTTAAGCCTGGACAAGAACACAGAAATAAGCAAACAACCAATAAACATCTTCTCTCTACAAGGTACAAACCTGAAAAGAAAGTTAAAATATCATCCCTCAAGAACAACACTCCCACATGAGGACCCAGTTTTCCCCACATGTACGCTACTGTGATCCCATTGGCTTCCTTGGAATTGCTCTCAATTCCCTGTGACCGGGAACAGCCACAGCCCTTCCAGTCCCTCCAAGGAGGTGACACAACACAGCACAGGCTACAAACAGCGGCCATAGAGGAGCTCAGTGTTGACTCAGATTCACTAACGCTCAGAAGAGAAGGCAGCTCAGAAATAATTGAGATTGCTGTGTCTGTTCAGTGTCCTGACATACACAGGGGATAAACATGCTAAAATAATACAGTACTACCCAGCAATAATGGCATTAGACAAATCACGTATCGCTTCCTGCAAAGCCACTGGCCTTAAGGGATACTGACTGTAAAGAGCACAGAAAATAATCTTTTGTCCTTATGAACATTACACACACTTTAGTTCTTTGGCTTTGTATTATGAGCTCCTAAGCAACTAGAAACTGCTGATATTCTTTCCTCATGCTGCAGGGTCAGGCCACCCGCACATTAAGGCTATGGCCAAGTTGCACAGAGTGGTGTATGAGGGGTCTCTCCCTGAACACAGAGATCAGCAGCAGCTGAATAGCATATATATCTGGCAGGACAGGCATCCACAGAAACATTATTTGCGTGTGACCCTCTAGGCTTAAGACACAAGGGTTAGAGGTTAGAGGTAGTCCAAGTCTTATTAGGGGAATAATTCAAAAAACTCTCAGCCAGAATGGAAAAAGACTTTTAGAAGAGAATCAGGAACTCTAACAAAGGTCAAATATAGGAAAGCCTCGGTCTTCAGAGTTGGAAAGTCTAATTCTGGTAACTCAGTCCACAGACTAACAAGCATAGTTCAGTCAGATGGACAAACAAAACCAGTTTGGAAACACTGTGGCTCGCATAATGTCACAAAATGTTAGAACGGCACTGCCACATGCACAGGATCTGCTTCCTGAGATCCAGCCCAGGTCAGTGAGGCCTCCTGCACAAGCAGACTGGCTACATACATTAAAAACAGGAGAGCATAAAGGCATGTATGTACTATAAGCCTTACCAACAGCAGAATGTGTAGCAGATACAGCCCCATTTTTACTTGCACATACAAGACTTCAACTCTTCCCTTCCGTTTCACAGGGATACAAACCCTAGCAAGCTCCAGGAGATAGAGAAACACAGAAAGAAAAGCTTACTTCTCAGAGGGAGAAGCTAACTTCTCTTCTGAGAAAGAGCAGAGGTGCTCCCCTCTGGTCATATTAAAGAGAATTTGTGGCATTTGTGTGATTACAAGTTGTTAAATACAACGGAGAATCCCTCAGCACACATCATCAACAGTAAATCTGACTAATAACTGCATGAAGAAGCCTAAAATAAAAGCTATTTTGAAAACCTTTCTCTCTCTTCTCTGCAGTGTACTCTACTGAAAATCCACCTTTTCAGCTGTATTGAATGTTGCTGTGAGCAGTACCTAATGCTGAACTGGGAAGAGAAGGTGTCTTCTGAAACCACAGAGGCAACCAGGTGAGTGGAACTTCCAAGGCTACACTTGGTGGCAGTGCACTGGAAACAGCATAAAGAAAATGAGGGCAGCAGATGGCCAGGTATTTAGCCACACAGTTAAAGAAATACATGATGCCTTCTCTAAGCATGATGTCTGATTTGTGTTAGCAGTCCAGAATTCACTGCTGAGGAGGAAAAGAAATCAACTAGAATCTGCTGTTGGTTAGAGTGTCACAGAATCATGCAGGCTGCGAGGCATCTCTAGAGATGATCTAGTCAAAGCCCCTGCTCAAGCAGGGACCATGTCCAGTTGGGTTTTGACTATCTCCACAGATGGAGACTCCATAACCTGCTCTGTTTTTTTGACCACCCTCACAGCAAAGAAACTGTCTATTTTGTTTAGATTAAATTCTGTTTTAATTTGTGCCCATTGCCTCTTGTCCTGTCAGTGGCCACTACTAAGAAGAGTCAGCCCTCTCTTTATTCCCTCCCCTCAGGTATTTATACACACTGATGAGATCCTCTCAAGCTTTTTCAACAGGCCAAATCATCACAGCTCTAATCTTACAAAAGAATCCTCAGTCTCTTAATCTCTATGGCCCTACCCTGGATTGACTCCAGTAATCCATGTTTCTTTAACCTGTGGAGGCTCAGAACTGGATGCAGTTCTCCAGTTGTGATCTCAGTGCTGAGCAGAGGAAAAGATCACTTCTCTCAATCTGCTTGATCCTGCAGCCCAGGATACTGTTGGCCTCCTTTGCTACAAGGGTGCATGGCTGGCTTACGGTCAGCTTGTTGTCCACCAGGACCCTGAGGTCCTTCTGTGCCTTCCAGCTGGCTGGTCCCCTATGTGTACTGGTCCCTTGGTTATTCCGCCCCAGGTGCAGGACTTTACATTTCCCCTTACTGAACTCTGTGGCATGCCTGCTTGCTCAGCTCTCCAGCTTGTCCAAGCACAAGCATCTGCTGTATGAGCCATTAGGAGGGGGTTTGGCCTCAAAAATACAGTGTACTGAATTTGGTTCATTCAGTGGTTTTCCTCTATTCAGTCTCTCAGGTGTTAATGAGCAAAGAAAACTTTCAGAGTGTTTTAAGGACGTTTAATGGAACAACAATGCTTCTTTGCAGCAGTTTTAAGAATGTTATCTAAATTACTTTAAGTAATTCTTCATGTTTTCTACATGTTTTATCCTAAAAGAGAAACTTTCCCTTAACGTTTTCTGGTTAGTACAAGGCAACTCAAAGAAAACTAAACCAGAAGCTGTACAACAAATAGGGAGTGAGAAAAACAAAGACAGATGTGAATGAGCTGGTTGTTTTTCTGCAGCCATGTCACAGTCCATTTGCAGGAGTCCTCCTATAAGCAGAGACCTCACCGGCTTAAGGAGAGCTTCACATGCTTCTCTGACTGCAAAAAATGCTGTGAATGGGCCACTGCTGTGGTAAATTCATGCTTTTATTAGCTGGATGTGTGAAACAATACTTCTCCTTCCCGCTCCAACTTTCTTATTGGTTCTTTCAATAAGAAGAACCTCAAAAGAAACACAGCCATACAAATTGCTCTCTAATTCTTCCCACCCTGCAGGAAAGAGCCACTGCAGAAGAAGAGTAACCATACACATAACTGAAGGTGAGACTTGCTCCTCCAGAAATCTGGCTTTAAGGTTTGGTTGGTTCCGTTCTAATTCCAAGTGGGGATCCCAGTGCAACACAGCCTGTTTTCCAGAGCCCAGAAATGTCAGGTAAGCAGCGAGGTGCACTGGAAGCAGAAAGAGCCCTGTATAGTGTCTGCCTAGAGGCACCTACATGCTGTCATAGCTGTTCAAAACAAACTAACACCCTTATGTTTATGTTTAAATGCCATCAGTACACCTGGATAATACATAATGATTTTTAATTTTTTTATATATCTAATTTCACTTCAATTTCCAAGCCGAACGGAGGTTGATGCAAATTGCCTATAAAGAATATGTCCAGCTACAATAAATAGAAAACGCCAGTTATCAATCTATAATGTAGCATAAAATTTTCAAGAAATGATGCAAGTAAATGCACATAACTACACTATGACTTCAATGAATAGGGAGGAAAAGAATGTCTTCCTAACCACACAAAAGAAATACTAATTTTTTTTTTCAAATCATCATTAATGGATGGCCACCAACTTGAAAATCAACCTTTCTTTAGGAAAATAGCTAAAATGTACAAATGGCAAATAAGGATAGAATCAATAAATTAAATCAAGATTTTGCCCTGGGTGATTCAAACCATAATAAAAAGCCACAGTTTAACCTGCCTTGATTTAAACATAAATTATATAAATTCATCCAATCTGTTTTTCAGATAATAATTCTCTTCAGAGCTATGAGATAAGCCCCATGTCAGAACTTAACAAAAGTGCAAACAAGAGCATACTGCTGCAGCCAGACCCTGCCTCCTCAGCACTTTCCTCAGCACTCCTGCACTTACTGGCATCCAGAGCCGTGTTCTGTGGTTCAAGATTTGCATTCCCTAACCTGCTGTTAAATGTGGGAACTCTTCACGATGGGGAAACATAAAGGAACTATGTCAGTACTTGAGGTGGGCTCCAGCTTTAAGTAAACCTTAATCTTTAAGACAAAGTCAGAGAACTGTACAAAGTGATGGAGCTACTGAAGTGACCAAGGTAGAATCCATGCTAACCAGGAAGCAAAGAGATAGTCATATTTACATATATATATAAATTTGCACTCTCTCTCTTGCCCACATAAAAACAAGACAAAGCATGAGATAATATCCAGGCTGCTTTTGGAAAAGCCCAGCTTTATGACACAAATGAGGACAGGATGCTGCAGAAAATAATTGTTTTCTCCAGTAATTTTCAAGCTTCATGAATACATTTCAGGACTACGAAGAAAATTATTTTTAAAGAGAAAATAAATAACAGAACACAGAATTAATTATGTGAACGAAGAGCCCGATGGAACTGTTATTGTGGTTTCTGTTGAAAGACTCAACTCAAGACTGTGATACACATAATGCATACACATAATAGGTGCCAGGCCCTGCCTTGGGGTAGATGGTTATGATCCATCATAACCTGATCCAAATAGATAAGGAAGGCAAAGACTATGCCTAATTATATGCTATTTTTCTGTTTGAAGATAAAGACTTCAGGCATTAAGAAACTGGGCAACTTGCTGAAGGCACATGGAAGCCCCATGGCAGAGCTGGAAACCAAGCACATGTCACAGTCACATTTTAAATTGCTGGGAGTAGGCAAAAGCTACAAAACCATTAAGAATGTATTTTAAAATACAAACTAGATGCTAGAGCATAAATAATTGTCCAGTAGACTGTCACTGTTATTAAATTCCAGATAAACCTCACACCTACACCCTGCTACAGCAGTATAAAAGGATAATAATTCTATTTATGCCACTAGATCTGCTCCTGACTTACAGCAGAAATCTGAGAGCAAAAATGGGGTGCTTTCTATGTTACACATGAATGTATAAATTGGGTGAGAGAATGTTCAAATTTATGATCCATTCAATGAAAACAGCAATAACAATATTGCAACACTGTATTTTAGATAGGAGGATGCTGATTTCTGGAAGTAACGGCAGAAGAACAGAAAAAAAAACATGAAGGAAAATCTCCCTCCTCTCACCAATTATTTTACTCGCTCTACTGTGGGAAGAGGATGGGTCTGTAGCAAAATGAGAGGCAGGACTGACAGATGAAGCTGCACAAAATAGAAAGGGTTACGCTGGTCAAAAGACTCCCTTAGGGAGGGATGTTACAAACACTGGTGCTGGTATCATGATCCTACCAGCAGCAGCAGCAGAATGGCTGCCACAGCTCCGTTTCTGTTTCTCAGAGTGCTGGAGTGTCTGCTCGGCTCAGCAGCGGGGCTGGGGCAGGTTTATTGTGCTGGGTGCGCTGGGACAAGGAGGGCTCACGGAGATGGTAAGTGCCGCTCTGCAGAGCAGCAGGAGCACCGACTGGTACATGCAGGGAGGTACAGTACAATAATCTCCATCTGCATGATATAGCTTTGAATCCCTTCCTTTACAGCTCAATAGGTGCATCTGCTGCCACTCTGCTAATCCTCAACATTGTTTAAAATGCAGATCAGTGGAGATCATGCTTTTTCTTTCCCATTACAGACCACAGCCTAATAAAAGAGCTTTAATCACACAGACAATATTCTATCTCTTGCAGGGTCTGCTGCCTCATTCTTTCCTCTTGCCTTTGTTTGGAAGTCAGATCTTTGTCAGGCACTAGCAGCAGCAGAATATAATTTTGCAATGTAAGGTTTGAAGCCAGTCAAAGAGACTATAACCTTTCCCAAAACTGTGGTAACGTAATTAGAAGACTGTGACTGCAAAATATAAACAGCAGGGAACTTGGGTCAGAGGAACCTCCTGAGGAAATGCATCCTAAAGCCCTGGATATGTTGCATGATTTTAAATGTAAAAAGCAGCATCAGCAGACTTCCTTACTTGTCTTTGTCTCCCTAGAACTAATGCACCATGACATTTTTTTAGATGTCAGAAAGTACAAGAGCTACAGAGGAAAGCTATGATTGTTTACATGACTGTAGGCTGAGAGAAATGACTTAATTTATTTCACAGAAAGAGCATATTCATGAACATACATATGTGTGAATGCTAATCTGAAATAACTAGCTCTTTCCAGGCAGTTCTACTGCCAAATGAATGACCCTGTAAGCTGGAAAGCTGTTCTTGCTGTGACGAGAGGGAGATCACGCAAGTCATCATTGTAAAAATAAGACTGTAAGAACCACTGTAGTTGAGTCCCAATCCAGCTCTGAATCTTCTGAGGAAGAAGTGACATCCCAGAGTCCTCCTTTCTATGGCTACTGCCATTAGTGCATTTCACAGGGACTGACCAGCCTGCAATTCTCCTCATTTATATTTATCAAATTAATTTCCTTCTCTAGCAACCTTAGATCCCACAAATAACTCTACAGCATAATACACTAAATCTTGTCTCTCCCTGTATCTATAAACTGCAGCAAGAAAGATAAGCAAACCAATTATTTTCCTGTCTTTCGCAAATCTGCAACATATGGTGGAGAGGAGGGCAAAGGAATCCTTCCTGTGTTCTTACATTCCAAGAAACATGATCATGGCATGGTGATAAAACACAGCACAGCACATCCCCTACCACAGGGAGCAAGATATAGACTGAAAGAATAAGAAACACACAAAGGATATGGCTAAGAGGGATGTACTCCTTGCCATTAATACTTCTTGAGACACCAGAACCCCAAGAGATGAACTGAGGACAGTTCACTGCTTCCAAGACTTCAGATGTTATTTGGAGTTCGGCAAGCCCCAGACTTTCACTTGCTGAAATACCAGCTGCTCTGTAGGGACCCTCTGCAGTAACAGAGCCAATTGGGCATCACAGAGGGTCTTGAATGGCACAATCCTATAGGCAGACACAGGCCAAAACCATTTAAGCCATTCCTCACCATAAATACATACGCTCTGTTGGTTTCTTAAGCCCAGGAAGATACTGTGCTAACCATAGACTTCCTAGACAGCAGGAAACCCAACATATTCCACCTGACTTACACATCTGTACATAAATTTTTGGAAGCAGCAGTCCCATCCCTCAGAATCTCTTTCATTTGAACTCACGGGAGTCCCTAACAGTAACTCTGTGTCTGTTAGATTTGCTGATCAAGGACAGCCCAGCACGTGGTCCTCTTCTGCCAGTTGCCATGATAGCAATTAAAGGGGAAAAGACTATGGGACTAGTCAGTTCATCAGTGCACAAATGCATATATTATTTGACTCATTATGGAGATACAATGTGATTTTCAATTAGCTGTCCAACGGAATGATCGAACACAAGATACTTTAATTATGTATTTCATGGACATGCTTCAAAGGTGCTGCTTCTATCTCAAAATAATTAGCTGCATGCACAGGCAACTTAGAGAGTTCCAGAGGGCCTGTAGTTACTTTCCTTAAAGATATAGAAGAGTTATTCTCTATTCTGAGTTTCCTGAAGCGCAAAGGCCTCCTGGTTGCAAGACAACTGCACCTAATGTATCAGTGCAGAATCGCAGGTGCCTGCGCATGCATCTAGGGTTGTGTTCCTAATGAAACACGGAAAGCGGTCAATAGCTGCCAGATGGTGTACTCGATACTTCAGAAGCAGCCCTCTGTGAGTATTAGGTCTTGCAAGGGAGTCTTTGATGAAGCATCACAGGATGCACACCCACACAAAGGCATGCACACACCTCCACACGGACTACCAAAATCAAATCCAGGAAAGCAGAAGTGAAACAGGGACGAATAAGGCAAAGGTGGGGAAAGGATGAAAACAGCCAACAAAGCTGAGTCACATTCACTTCTCCTCTTACTGAACTGCAGTGCTGAACTACAGAAGCAGTGTTTCATTTGGTAGTTGCATAAGCAGTAGTAAATTACTACCTCCTGGTGAAAAAGGCGAGGAAGATGCTATGAAACAAGTTTTCTCCAATTAACAAGGCCTCCTAGGACTACTTACACACTGTCCCCTCCTAATGAGGGCACTCAAAGTCATAATCCAGTTCTTCTCTATAATTAACATCTGTAATTACTAGTGTACAACTCCATGCCTTAACTAATGCCACTACTCAGAACATCAAACATTTATATCTGCACTTCTGTGCATATTAGATGCAAAGCATGCAAGTTTCATGGCAAAAAAAAAGTTGTTTTTTTCTCACTGCATATAGGAATATCAGATTTCCACTTCAACTGCTTAGCTTAAGCGTCTGAGCACCCTTAACAGAGTCTAGAGAGAAGGTTAAATTCTGGCAACCCCGCACAAGCATATGTGAACAGGACTGAGTTTCTTGCTATAAATAGCAATGAACTGAAGGACCCCACCTGCCAATGATCTCTACCAAGGTGAACAGGTGGCACCTGCAACACAGGTAGAATTTCTTTTCTTAAACATCTATTCTGGATGTTTGCCAAAAACAGTGCCAAAAGGAATTAAAAGTATTAATTGAAAGGGTAAAAATGGCCAATATAAATGTTGCCAGGGGATATTTATTGTTCCCACAACAAGAATGCCATATGACATCTCTCCCAAGAAACAGTCAACTTGTACACTAACTCCCCAATAACTCAATTATCTGTGACAATGTCAAAGCAGGGCTCTGCCCCTTCACATCCTTTGTCATATATATATTTATCTCCTACATCACAGCAGTCCTGCTGGCCTTAGAAAAGAGATCCCTTGGTGTAAATGAGGCCTGACAGGAAAACAAAGAACAGATTCTGAATGCACAAAGGCATCTTTTGTAATTAAGGGGCTTGGGTGTTTTTCCTGTAGGTATTTATAAGAGGTTAATTTGTTTGTTTGTGAAGTGAAGCTATGAAGCTTCAGGGAGTCATTTCAAAACTGTTACTTCTTCAAATTTAAAGAGATTTTTCCACCACTGAGTTCTCTGTAAATGATCACTTAGGGACTGAAAGGAGGTAGCATGTACCTTCAGAATATGTAAAATGCTGATAGGTACCACACAGGCAGAAAACTAAAATTTCTCCATGCATCTCTGCTGTCTTACAGCAGGATTACCTGGGTGATCCTCAGCACCAATGAAAATGCCAGTGAATCTTACTGACATCAAGTGCCTATTTACATGGAGGATGGGTAATTCCAAACATAAGACATGTAATAAAGCAGAGAAAAAGCTATTTAGCAACTCCAAACTCTGGACAGGGTCACGTGTTGCAATTTCACGCACACTTTAAACTCACAGAAGCTAAGAACAATGCTAAAGTAGCAGTTCAATCTTCTCATGTCACCAGCATGCATTTCCTTGTCCAGGTAGGAATCCAGCTCAGGGAACTGATGCAGGTGAAAGACAACACAGGAAGAAAAAACTAACATCCAGCACACAGAAGACCACACAACCTGCAGCAGAAGAGAGATCACTACCACTAACAGCAACACCAGCTTAGCCACACTGATATGTACATATACAATGATACAGGTATAGCTACAGCATGTCTAAATTAATTTCCTTTCTCTTACAAATTCCGTTTAGATCACTGGTCAGTCACTTTTTCCCGAGCCTCAATTCCCCATTAGTGATATGGGGCAGTGTTATTTTATTTGTTCTTTCCACCTACTGAGAGTGTAGGGGCTTTAGCATCAAGGAAATGGGTTGGTACAATCTGTACAGCAACAGGTATAGCACATCTCCAATTCTAATTTAAAAAGTGTAGCATTGTTGTACTGCAATTAAGAATGTTCTACTAATTCTTTCGGAATAGGCTGAAATGAGCTGGGTCCTGCATGTTTTTTTCTGGTGTCAAATAACAGAAGGCACTTCTTCTGGACTATGGCTGACAACAAAAGGGAATACTTACCCTATTAAAGCAAAAGATGTGAATTCAAAAGACCTATATTCTCGGCCTTATGGAAACTGTCCTGCATGAACAAGTCATTTAAGTGCATCAGTCAACACAGACCTAACTACCTCAAAGACTTTTTGAATCTGGGCCACAATCTTCCTATGTCTTTGATTTTCCCACAGGTAATATTAATCTGCCATGCAGAAATACTAAGGCTAATGTACTGAGGGTGGTAAAATGTCAAGAGTACTTCTAAGGTGTTTTTGTAAAGGCTCTTTTTCTTTCTCCTTAAAACTGAGCAGGAAAGACAATTTGCTGATCTTACTATTTCAAACTATTCTACAGCAGCAGATGTAGACAATCTATCAGTTCTCACTGATGGCTCTGCACTTGTAACATGTCCACCCCAAGTTCATAATTTAGTCTTCACATAACACATCCCTCAGAATATATCATGTCCTTTAATACTAGAGTAGGTTAGCAAACGGAGAAAGAATACGTGTCCCTTTTTGCAAAATTTATACCTTCACTTAAGCAAGTTACTCTCCTCTCTAACTCAGAGAGGTAAAGGTAGACTGCACATGGCTAAGTCAGGTCTAATCATACACATGCTATTTTTAATTGCTTACACTGATGGATTGTTTGCTTTAGAGATTTTATTTCAAAGTTGCTTCTTAAAAGTAAATGTGTATTTCATAATAAGACAGTTAGTTTGTGCTGGCTAGCATCTGTGAGCACATGCCAGCATGAGACAGAAACGTCTTCCTTTGTCCTTCAGACACAGCTCTGAGATCCCTAGTTATATAAACCACGCTGTGCAACATATTATGACAGCAAATGTTCTTGTCATTTGTCCTTTACCATGTATTCCTATTGTCTATATCAGAAGTCCTTCTCCATCCTATTAGGAAATCAGCAAACAATTCTTTTCCAAACACCACACCAGAATTTATAGGTATGTATTGGAGGATATATCAGCCTTTGCAACCTAAGTGTTTATTTTGGGACACTGACAGCAGGAAAACAAACGAGTTCAAGTCAATAAACAAAACACACGTAACTGAAAAAAAAACCAATCTGATCTCAGGTAAAAGCATGTGAACGAAGAGAAGATTAATTGAGATTAGTGGAACTACTTATGGGTTAAATCAGTACTAACAAGGGAGGACTACAATCACCCTTTGTAAGCAATTGAGAACACAGACAGTACCATCACACTACCTGACAAGTTGATAACTCATCTCCTGAGTGGAGGGAAACTATGCCAAGGATTATTCCAAAGGCCTAAAAGGTGCATATATTCCATTCAACTTACTGAATGGGAAATCCACTTTTAGACCTATGCTTCCTACTTCTCAGTCTACAGATTAACTTTAAGTTATTTTGAATTTTAAAAAATCCCAAGGAAATACATCTCAGTCTATAGAGCAGAAAAGCATCACCAATTAATAACTGGGATCCCTTTACTGGAGACAGTCAAGCTCTAGGCTTTCTGTGAGGGATATTGGAGTGCATGCACACACTCAAAAGATTATGCAAATCAAGAAACCATCAGCTTATGCAAACAAAAATTACTCTGCTACACACAGCTCATGTTAGTCTTTATGACAGTCACACATCATGCTAAACTCAACTCTCACCAAATTAAGAAACAGGATTTCATCATTTTTGAGCTGTTGTAGGAGGTCCTATTGCTACACACACATCTCATCTCAAACAACTTGCAAACACAGCTCTAAAGGCCATTTACCCCAGCACGATTTTCAACAGAGCTGCAAACAAACATGAGGCAATAAGGGCCACGATATGCTATTAATTACACCAGTGTAAAGCAAGAATAACTCCAATCACTCCAGTCAGGTTTATGCAAGCTTGCAGAAGAGCACCACTGAACCTATTTGAAGATTGTCTACAGTGCCATGGGTTTTCCTTTTTCCTCACAATGTGATTTTCTTAGCAAATTTATAACACTAGTGTGCATGTGATCTCTTTGTATCATTATCAGTGATCTTCATTTGGGTGAAAGGTTCAGGAAAGACTCCCTGGCTTTTGAGCATTCAAGTCATCTGCCCCTCCAACCTTAGGTTTCTTAAAAGTAAACAAACTGGTTTCCCATTGACTAAAACAGTGTAAAAATCTTAACCGTCCATGCCACCTGTCTCACGTTCGAGGTACCATGAAGTTTTAATGACATGTTCCTAATGAAAGTAGCTGCAGCTGTTCCTAAAGTGGCTTCTTAATGGGCCCCACAGCAAATGATTGAACTCATAGTTTTGGGCCAGTTTTATGCAAGTTTCCCTTCATTAATTCACTTCTTTAATATGGGCTGTCATATTCAAAGTCCTTTATGAATTAGGAGGAGCCTTCTCCACTGACTTCAACAGCAGCTGTCCTCATGGAAGGAATCAGGCCCCTGCTGTGCAGTGTTTCAGCCCTAGTGGATCTGTCTCAAATCTGTCAAAATTGGACAGGACTCCTGAGAATTTTGTTAGGATACAGCAGAAACAACACCTTGAGTGCAAGCTAGATGAACCTAAGGCCCATAAGGTAAGATATGCTACTTATTAAATCGCTGGGCTTTAAGAATCTAAATTGCTACAGAAGAGATGTAGCATTTTCTCATTGAGGTACTCTGGATTTCAGAAAGCAGAATTCAGTCCAGACCCATATGAATTTGCTGAAAAAAATAAACAATCTTGCCTAATGAACAGCATTTTAAAGGAAGCATTATATGAGAGCACCTTAAAANTGTAGGGGCTTTAGCATCAAGGAAATGGGTTGGTACAATCTGTACAGCAACAGGTAAAGCACAACTCCAATTCTAATTTAAAAAGTGTAGCATTGCTGTACTGCAATTAAGATACAACAGTAAAAGAAGGAGAGCTGACAGCTACACCTCTTCATAACTTATGGCCACAGTAACTTAAAGAATGTTCTACTAATTCTTTCGGAATAGGCTGAAATGAGCTGGGTCCTGCATGTTTTTTTCTGGTGTCAAATAACAGAAGGCACTTCTTCTGGACTATGGCTGACAACAAAAGGGAATACTTACCCTATTAAAGCAAAAGATGTGAATTCAAAAGACCTATATTCTCGGCCTTATGGAAACTGTCCTGCATGAACAAGTCATTTAAGTGCATCAGTCAACACAGACCTAACTACCTCAAAGACTTTTTGAATCTGGGCCACAATCTTCCTATGTCTTTGATTTTCCCACAGGTAATATTAATCTGCCATGCAGAAATACTAAGGCTAATGTACTGAGGGTGGTAAAATGTCAAGAGTACTTCTAAGGTGTTTTTGTAAAGGCTCTTTTTCTTTCTCCTTAAAACTGAGCAGGAAAGACAATTTGCTGATCTTACTATTTCAAACTATTCTACAGCAGCAGATGTAGACAATCTATCAGTTCTCACTGATGGCTCTGCACTTGTAACATGTCCACCCCAAGTTCATAATTTAGTCTTCACATAACACATCCCTCAGAATATATCATGTCCTTTAATACTAGAGTAGGTTAGCAAACGGAGAAAGAATACGTGTCCCTTTTTGCAAAATTTATACCTTCACTTAAGCAAGTTACTCTCCTCTCTAACTCAGAGAGGTAAAGGTAGACTGCACATGGCTAAGTCAGGTCTAATCATACACATGCTATTTTTAATTGCTTACACTGATGGATTGTTCGCTTTAGAGATTTTATTTCAAAGTTGCTTCTTAAAAGTAAATGTGTATTTCATAATAAGACAGTTAGTTTGTGCTGGCTAGCATCTGTGAGCACATGCCAGCATGAGACAGAAACGTCTTCCTTTGTCCTTCAGACACAGCTCTGAGATCCCTAGTTATATAAACCACGCTGTGCAACATATTATGACAGCAAATGTTCTTGTCATTTGTCCTTTACCATGTATTCCTATTGTCTATATCAGAAGTCCTTCTCCATCCTATTAGGAAATCAGCAAACAATTCTTTTCCAAACACCACACCAGAATTTATAGGTATGTATTGAAGGATATATCAGCCTTTGCAACCTAAGTGTTTATTTTGGGACACTGACAGCAGGAAAACAAACGAGTTCAAGTCAATAAACAAAACACATGTAACTGAAAAAAAAACCAATCTGATCTCAGGTAAAAGCATGTGAACAACGAGAAGATTAATCGAGATTAGTGGAACTACTTATGGGTTAAATCAGTACTAACAAGGGAGGACTACAATCACCCTTTGTAAGCAATTGAGAACACAGACAGTACCATCACACTACCTGACAAGTTGATAACTCATCTCCTGAGTGGAGGGAAACTATGCCAAGGATTATTCCAAAGGCCTAAAAGGTGCATATATTCCATTCAACTTACTGAATGGGAAATCCACTTTTAGACCTATGCTTCCTACTTCTCAGTCTACAGATTAACTTTAAGTTATTTTGAATTTTAAAAAATCCCAAGGAAATACATCTCAGTCTATAGAGCAGAAAAGCATCACCAATTAATAACTGGGATCCCTTTACTGGAGACAGTCAAGCTCTAGGCTTTCTGTGAGGGATATTGGAGTGCATGCACACACTCAAAAGATTATGCAAATCAAGAAACCATCAGCTTATGCAAACAAAAATTACTCTGCTACACACAGCTCATGTTAGTCTTTATGACAGTCACACATCATGCTAAACTCAACTCTCACCAAATTAAGAAACAGGATTTCATCATTTTTGAGCTGTTGTAGGAGGTCCTATTGCTACACACACATCTCATCTCAAACAACTTGCAAACACAGCTCTAAAGGCCATTTACCCCAGCACGATTTTCAACAGAGCTGCAAACAAACATGAGGCAATAAGGGCCACGATATGCTATTAATTACACCAGTGTAAAGCAAGAATAACTCCAATCACTCCAGTCAGGTTTATGCAAGCTTGCAGAAGAGCACCACTGAACCTATTTGAAGATTGTCTACAGTGCCATGGGTTTTCCTTTTTCCTCACAATGTGATTTTCTTAGCAAATTTATAACACTAGTGTGCATGTGATCTCTTTGTATCATTATCAATGATCTTCATTTGGGTGAAAGGTTCAGGAAAGATTCCCTGGCTTTTGAGCATTCAAGTCATCTGCCCCTCCAACCTTAGGTTTCTTAAAAGTAAACAAACTGGTTTCTCATTGACTAAAACAGTGTAAAAATCTTAACCGTCCATGCCACCTGTTCCTAATGAAAGTAGCTGCAGCTGTTCCTAAAGTGGCTTCTTAATGGGCCCCACAGCAAATGATTGAACTCATAGTTTTGGGCCAGTTTTATGCAAGTTTCCCTTCATTAATTCACTTCTTTAATATGGGCTGTCATATTCAAAGTCCTTTATGAATTAGGAGGAGCCTTCTCCACTGACTTCAACAGCAGCTGTCCTCATGGAAGGAATCAGGCCCCTGCTGTGCAGTGTTTCAGCCCTAGTGGATCTGTCTCAAATCTGTCAAAATTGGACAGGACTCCTGAGAATTTTGTTAGGATACAGCAGAAACAACACCTTGAGTGCAAGCTAGATGAATCTAAGGCCCATAAGGTAAGATATGCTACTTATTAAATCGCTGGGCTTTAAGAATCTAAATTGCTACAGAAGAGATGTAGCATTTTCTCATTGAGGTACTCTGGATTTCAGAAAGCAGAATTCAGTCCAGACCCATATGAATTTGCTGAAAAAAATAAACAATCTTGCCTAATGAACAGCATTTTAAAGGAAGCATTATATGAGAGCACCTTAAAAGAAAAAAAAGCCATGAGCTTAACTTTCCACTTCTAAGCAAATTTGCTGATGGAGGTTACCATCAAAACCAGTCATGCCTGAAGCATTTCAGTATTCTGGATACTGTCTAATTCTCCATCAGTTCTCTAATTTCAGCCTTTTTTAACATAATGTTTACATTTAAAAAAAAAAAACAAAAACAAAAACTGAAAGAAAAAAATACCTAAATCTCTGGCAATGTCCTCCTACTTGTCAAGCACCAGGAACGACTGCCAGATATTAAAATAACTTAGGAGAGCTCCATTTGATCTGCATATCATACCATACCATAGAAGTATTGCTAAATCTATGTCCAGTTCAAGGAAATCACACTGGCGGGAAATCTTCCCTTCAGGCAAATGCAGCTAAAAGACTTCAGTAGCACTCAACATCTTTTGGCCACTCTACCAAGCTCAATGATTTCTGTACAAAAGTGCCTAAATAATAAAAGTCAGTGAATAGGCAGTAGAAGCAGCTATAAAAACAGTTTCAACGGTGTAAAGCATGAAAAATGGTGCAGGAGACCACAAACTCCCCTTTTCCTTGTTTTTAACTGGAGGCTGCACATCTGTGCTTCCTTTGTAGAGACTGGATATTTCTGTCTCCCAGCTCTAAACACCTTGCTTCCAACCTCTACCAATACAAACCTTTAACAGTTCCAGTCTTCCCCACTACACTCTGACACTAGTGCCTTTGCCCCCATTATATTTTGGATGCTTTCAGAGCTGATTAAATGTCCCCCTGAAAGAAAAGTAAAATAATAAGATTCTAAATCATACCAATAAATAGAAGTGGTGCTACATACCCTGACAAAAAAGGGAAGCAGAATACATTACCTCAGATTCATATTTCTATAAGTCAAGGCAGAAACAAGGACCCTGTCTGCTTGCCAGAGGCAGATACCTGTTCCACTGCCTGACATTTAACTGTCCTAATACATCTATCTATAAATCTCACTGCACATAAATGAAACCCAACTAATAAGCAGAGAGAGAAGTAGAAAAAAACTATCCAGTTCAGTTTCCAGGGAGATGAATGGCCAACTGAGCCACTTTTCAGGATTTTACTTTCCAAACTAAAAAAACAGTTCCGAGGGCTGGAGAGGTAAAAATAAAAAAAAAAAAAAAAAGGAAAAAAAAGAAAAAGGAAAAAAAATTAACTCAGCAGTAGCTGTTCAAAGAGATAGCTTAAAATCTCTTATGAATAAAAGCTATTTTTGTCTAAAAAGAGGATGTTCTTTTCTATTGCCTCCCAGCCTCCTCCCAGATATGCTGACAAAGAAAGATGAATGGGAAATACAGTATTAGAAAGTGCCTACAAGGACCTGAGTTTTACAGGTGGGGATGCAAGATCGGGGAACTATGGGGTCAAATCACTCCATCACATACTTGAATCACACATTAGATTAAAAATTCTGTTTCTGGACTTGGTGCCTGGAAACCTTAGTATGAAGTAGAGGTGGTGGATAATGGCAGATCAGCATTCTCAATCTATTCCCTGTTCTGACCTGATGTTAAGAAGAATAGCTGGGGGACTCCTATCCACCAATGAATAAACGTGAGCTTAACTCAGTGATATACTTAAACAAATTTCAATCAATGGTACTTGGAGATAAGCAGTCCTGTAAATTAATAGCTTTGCTTTTCTAAAATCAGAACAAAGAAGGAGCTCTATAGCTAATGATGGACAACACATTTCAGTCGAGATTATTTTTCACAATCCAGTGTGCAGATTTGGTTACAATAAGATATTTTCAGATTTGCATCTTTCTGCCAAACAGTTCAGAACATTATTTAAAACAATAAATTGAAAAACACGTTCTTTCTGAAATCTATTTTTACATTTCTTTTTGCCCAGAACATGCTCATCAGTACCACTGACTTTTCACAAGAATGTTTTAAAGTGTCTAATTTTACTATTTTTCCATTATTTTTGCTTTCTCCTCTGCTTAACAAGCCTAAAGAATAACAGATGTGCAGGGAAAAAAATAATCTATGTTGCTAGTACAGTGTCTGATAAAATAAAACCAATTCAGATAGAGGGCTTTTTTTTTTCACCCTACAATATGCAATAGGATTAACAGTCTCCCTAGAAAGATGTTCTTTTCTTCTAGGTCACGGGGCCATCTGACTCTAATTTGACTCAAAAACAAGCTCTCCAACTCTTGACCACCTCACAGTATAGTAGTGGAAAACATCTAGGTCACATAATCCTGTCTCATCCAATTTGGATGCAGTTCTTCCTAGGATATAAATTCATTAGAGAGACACATTATAAACAAACATATACATACACAAGAAAAAAATAAGCAGACAGATTCTGCCTGCTCACTCTGCATATATATGACTACTTGACCCAGAAACCAAAGGTATCACCATCTAGTCACTGGGTTAGAGTCATTCATCTACATAAATAACTCAAGAAATTTAGCCTCTCTACTACATTACAGAATGTTGCACAGCATTTCAGAGGAGATTGTGGTTCCCTGCAATTTATTTATTACTCAAAGTTACTCCTAAAAAAACCAAGCTGCCAGTCTTACAATGAAATAATGTTTCACTTCACTGAGAGCCCCAGAGGTTTCCTGGTGACATCTCGAGGCATGATGGTAAGTAAGCAGTGCTGGAGACATCAGCATCAGCTCTGGATTATTTCTGAGAGATTTAATCACTCCAAAAATAATAAAAATAATTTGCAACAAGTACTGTATACACAAAACACAGACACTGGTTAGTTGTATTTATCCTAAGTGTCAGATCCTCATCAATTGATTTCCCATAAAAGAATAACTCTCTTAGTCCAATCAGCTAAGCACAGCTTTCAAAATTAGAAGGTCTAAAGGAAAAGTCTGCGCCTTTGGACCTCTCACAGAACGCTACAACACTGTGAAGTATGAAACAATGCCACATTAGGGATTTAAGAGTACTTTCAATTTTCTTCTCTCTTAGTCACCTGTGCCTTGCCTGTGCCTTACAGACAAGAACTGTAAAAACCACCAAGCTATATGATGTTGCCAACCAGAAAAGAATACAGATCAGGTTTTCCTCTTGAAATTTCTAATCGAAATCACTTTGCATACCCGGGCAGTTGCAATTGCAAGGGTATTTTTATATCACTGATATGTCCATTAAATTCCCTCTGTGTCACGGCTCCCAGGGAGCTTCAATCTAACCACTATGTCATGCACAGCTCTGTCATGTGGATTACTGAATTTACTGGTTTGTAATTTTCTGTCATCACTACAGTCAGAGACACAAAGTAATTAATTGGGCATACACAGCACTCTTGCTCATGCTGCTGTCTAGCACAATTAATTACCAGTGCCAGGTTTGGAAAAGTTGATCATCTCACTATTCCCTGTCCCACAGCAAGCATATCACTCAGTAAATAATTCTGAACAAACACATGAAGCACGTTAAGTCAACATTCTGCAGTCCTACGCACATTTCATTCATGATCACAAAAAAGAAAGAAAAACAAGTGAAAACCAAAGCTCCTAAATTTGTCCATACTAATTTAAAGGCTGAGAAATAATTTGATTGAAGATAAACAGATGTATTTCCTTAGTATATGCAGGAATTTCTCATATTTCCTCTAGAAAATTCCTGAAACCTTGAGTACTGATGTTTATTCCATCCAACTTATATTTTGTTACCCAAAACAAACTCCAGTTCTCTGCCATATGCTTAAGGAGCACAGGGAATCCTACACTGCCAACATTAGGCGTTCATCCGTTGCTGCAGTAAGTCTGAGATATCACAGGATGCATTCCCATCTGCTTTTGAATTTTGCTTCAACTAGCAAGGCTAATAAATTCCCCAGTATCTCCCATCAATTCCCTTAGGAGCAATATGCGTGTCAAATCCAACCTGGCCAGCATCTTCTGTCCACAAAGGTGGTAGAGAGCAGCAGGGGCATAAGGATGAAGAGAAAGTGCCTGAGTTAACCAGTGGGAAGACAACCCTCTTGCAGAACTTGCAGTCCTAGTCAGAAACACTGCTCCTAAGGAGGGATGACGCTGGGGACAACGGGACCCTGCAGGCTCTAGCATCTTTGAGACTGGACTGTACAGCCAAGAACCCTTTGGGTAAGGACAGCATTAGCTGGAATACTTTGGGAACAAGCCAAGGATTAGGAGAGTTAACTACTGTTTTCCCAATTCTCCCTGGTCTGAAAAGAAAAACTAGAAATTCACATCAAGTACAGTGACTGTTTCCCTGTAGGGTCCTGGGTGGGTCACAGACCACAGTCTCCTCTGTATGGACAGTGCCTAAGACCTGTAGGCACTTAAGAGAATGACAATCTGCTAGGTGCAAAATTGAACATATAGTTTCTATTGAAAAGAAGCTCACAGACTATGTTTCACATCTCCATTCCTTGCTTTCTTACACATGAATAAACTGCATATATATATATAATAAACAAACATATATATAATTGCTCTATTTGTCTTCACTTGCATATCGCAGGACGGATTCAGGTTTCCTGGATTTAAACCCAAAAAGATTTAAAAATACAAGATAAAGTAATGAACATAGGACAGTCCATAACATTGAAAGGAACTCCTCAAAATGCAATTTTTGTATGCTTTCCTAAATTTAATTAAAAATAAAATAAATGCACATTTTACTTTTTCTTTAGAGTAATTAATACACTGGAGGCTTAAGGACCTCTATTATCACTGTGAGAATTTATGTTTGTGGTAGCAGTGTTGTTCTTTTTTCCTCTTCAAAAAGATATTCACAAATCGGAGGAGAAACTCTTTGAAGTATGCGGTAGGGACTTCTTCTGCCCACTCCTTATGCATAACTCTTCTAACACGATCTGACCAAGACGCAGTTTTCCCCCTACAGCCCTCAGCAGCATGAATCTTGCATCAGACTGATGTGGTAGATCTCACAGCCCAGGACCTTAGATCCACTGAAGCAAGTGAGGAGAGAACTGAAGCTCTCCAGGGGCCCTGGCAATTCTGAGCACCACCACAGCCTGTCAGCAGAATAGGTAGCTGAAAGCAGAGCTCAGCCCCTCATGTGATTTGACTGTGACACATCACAGACCTTTTCCTGACACAAGCCACATACAAATAAACTAAAGTGGCAGCAAAAAAGTGGGGAGGGGATGAATAATTACGCAGAAGTTCTCATTTTAACTTTCATTGTAAATAATTTAGTTCAGAGACAAAAGCTCTTGAGACCAAGGTGAAACTTTTATGTAAGTCACTGAAACTGGGTGGCAAAGGAGTTCAAATAAATTATGCCTGTATACAAACCTGGTCATGGGGATAAAAAGAGATGGGGAGTCATTTCTAGAAACAATGCCAAGCATCACTAATGCAAATTTTGAAGTTCATGAATGACAGGCTCTTGAAAATCTGTGACCCTGGAGCCAGCAAAGGCAGAAAGCATTCAGGCCCTGATCCAGCACATCTTCTAGATGTGTGTTTATGCAGGAACATGTGCAAGTCCATGGCTATGAAACAATTCAAGTGAGTGATTGCCTTTGATCCCTCAATCCTTCTGAAGTCAACAGAATGCACAACAGAATGCATAACATTAACTGGGATAATTTGGGGCAATGAGTACAAGATACAACTTCAGTTTGATTTCATGAACTGTCTTGAATTTCTTGTGCTGGAGAGACAAAGGCATGGCATTTGTACGTGTACTCTGGACAGAGTGATGGCTTCAGTTTAAATGAAAGGAATTTCCTACTGGTCATTGAGTGCTTGCTTTTTAAAACTCAGAGGGATTTTCAAAGGAGAAGAAGGTGCAGATAAAGCTAAGAGAAGCAAATGGACTAGATTTCCTAGAGTAGGGGGAAGGGGAAGAGAGAAAAGTAGCAACAGCTTAGTCTACATTATTTCTGCTACAAAGTGTTTTCCACACTATGCAAAAAACCCTACCATGAAGACAAAACTCTTCTGATGGCAGAACTCTTCTTCTACTGTGCCTCCTGTTATCCAAAAAGGTGAGCGTTACTTCTGTGCAAGGAACTTTCTAAAAAGCATTGCTGGATCAACCATATTTGGATTGCACTAGACCTGAATGAAGACCTTCTCATACTCAGGCCAGTATCTTAAATTCTCCCACATTAGTTGTAAGGGCACCTCAGACAACAGAAGTGGAAACAAATGCAAAAGGGGAAGGATGGAATGGATTGTCATATCAAGCTCTCTGTAGAGTTCTTGCAACTCCTGTAGGACACAACAATGGCTCTCCCAAACAGGTATTTGAAGTTTTGGGTTCCTATATCCTGATCGGAAATCATGATTTGGAATCCCAAATTATTTTTTGCTTGTCCTTTAGCTATTTGGCAATGAAGTATGAGGCAGAAAGACAGAAGCCCAGTTCTCATGAGCCAGGTTGGTGCTTCAGGGCTGAGGGTAGTAGAAACTAGTTTTGACAGGTTAGCCATGCAAATATTATGCGCCAGTCATTGAGCAAGTATCTCTGTGCTGCTCTCCTCTGTCAGTGTCTCAGGGGCTGACGCATTGTGACAACTTTTATACCCAGAGTTAAACTAAGCTCATTTCAATCATGCTTTAAAACAAACAGAATTAACACGAAAATCCTAACACTTTAGCCAAATAGATACTAACAGTTTAGAGAAGCAAAACATTTACAAGCAAATCTAGACAGCCACTGAAGCATGAATCCCAAAGCTCACACTAAGATCCATGGAGTCATCATCAGTCCAGCACAGCTTTAACCTACCTTTCTGTATGTGAATCCTACCCTGGCTGAACATAAGTGCAGGCAAAGTGCTGCAGAACTTCAGTGCAGGTAGGATGGGGGACATCGAATATACATACAGCACCTAACATGACACAGCCCTGCTTTCCTCTTGTCAACACTTAAACATTGTCATACTATAAAAAGTTATTATAGCATTCTGCTAGAAACAGGTATAAGAATCCTGCAACAGCTACACCAGTTGTTATCCTATAAGTAGCTATGTACAGTTTAATAAAATCCTGATTAATGAGCATTTGTCAGAGGAGTTTGTGTTTCATTGCTATTCCAGCCAATGCTGAAATCACATAGCTGTTGGGTGGAGAATGAAATAGGTCATTCAGGTGACACTTCCTCATAGGGCAGAACACCATTACGGATAAAAAACTGAAACAGGAACAAGAGTTACGGTGATTAAAAATCGCGTACAGAGAGTAGAGGCCGTGTCGCAGCCTCTGCAATTTCCACTAAATTTCCCTTTTGTGAGAGTGGCAAAAGATTCATACCCTGAATTCTCTGCACTTCTCCACATCCTGGCCATAGTGTCTAGACATGGAAATAACGCCTATACTTCCCACAGCCTTACACACTTTACACACTATGTTTCAAGCAGTGGAAGCACATGCCACTTTTGGAAGGCCAGCATGGAGACTCAACGGGATGCTTTGAAGTCTCTGCTCTTTAGAGGTGAGGCTCAAAGCCACTGTCACCATTTCACTCTATGATAGAGGGCACAGCCACAAATCAGGCAGACTCCCTCCCTATGTCTATTAGTGACGGTCACTTAACTCCATTTCATTCAAAATGGGAAAAAACCCCTGATCCTATGGCTTTCCACTTGAAATGGTAACATGCTGCTTATAGCAAAGATGTCAACACCCTCAGCCTTGAGACAGATATACAAGGAAGTCAGAGACAGAGAAAAAAATTTCCGAAGGAAATAGTATTTCTCATTATTATATTTATGTTTTATTTACTTTCTAGTTTTTACTAATGGGAAACTGAAATGTTCACAGAAGAAGTAACTGTAATGAAGTTTGAATTGGTGGGGCTTTTCCATTCTGAGCTTATTATAAACATCCAAAGCATAGCAAAACCAGACTTAAAATATAGTCTTTACCAAACGCAACAAGGAAAAGTCTTCATACCATCAGAGGTTTCCATCTACAGTTCTCCTAGTGGGACATGAGGGAGCCGACAGCAGTGGGTGCAGTGAAAGCCTGCCTTGACTAATGGCCCAATACCTCTTAGTACAGATGAACTGTCCAATATCCTGTAATACAGAAAAAATGCTGCCCACAAAACATCACTGGTAGCAGTAGTCTTATTATTTATATTACAGAGATGAGAGGAAAAATCACAAATGCATAAAATATTAGGGCAGACAAGAAAATATTTTACACTCAGTAGTAAATTCTTCCTAGCCCAACAGCTTAGCTTTTCAACAGGTATGAGAAGTAGAAAAATTCACAAGGGACAAAGATGTATGATAGATATTACTCAAGGGAAGAAAGGAGAGTGATGAAGGCTAACAATTTCCAGTTACATTAACCCCCTTCTGCTTCAAAGATCTTTATTTTAAACTGTTGAGGTGTATTAGAAAGCTCCAGCTTGGTTTCCCATTACATTCTCCCTGTGTCATTGCACCTAATAACACAGATGGCTTTAGAAATGTTTCTGCTTTCATTATTCTCTCCTACTGGATGTCAAGTTGTTTAATAACTTTATCATTTTACAGTAATTTGTATTCAAAATAATCTGTAAATCAAATTCAAATATAACAGCTCAAAGTGGGGGCAAAGAAATATAATTATTTAGTATGGTCTGAAGTAATAACTCAGTTCAATGTGATAGAATTGCCAAAAGAAAATGTAGGTTAAGTACCAGGAATCATTTCCTAACAGCAAGATCTATCAGACTGAAAAAACAACCTCCCTGCAGAAAAGGTGGCATCCTTCTCACTTCCTTTTGAAACAGGACAGATGATGGCACTGGAGCATATAACATAAGGAATTACCTGTGAAAGGAAAGTGACCTAGAACAGCTTCCGTTTCTATCCTCTTAGAGTTATTCACAACCTGAAGGCTAAAATCGTTTTGAGAATACATTATATCCCACCTCAGCCAAATGGAAAGCCAGACAGTTACAGTCCAACCACTGGTGAACTAACAGAATCCCAACAAGATCCTGTATTTTTATTTTGCTTTTCCTGCTTTTTAGGAGTCCACCTGGGAAACTGCCCAGACCCTGAATGGATTTAAGAATCTGATCCAAATTTACTAAAATTGCAGATGTTTATTCATATATTCATCTTAAGCTTGTTTTTAACTTCTATGCCAGAGACAAACTTCCTGTTGTGCTCTCCTGAACTGGGGCTCTTCTGTATAAGCAGCTTACAGAATGAACAACTTACTGTGTATATACATGTAATGCACACATATATATTAGTAAATTATATGCATTTATTATTATTTTATTACTCAAGTTATTATTATTATTAAATGATATACAATTTATTTGCTGTAGATGCCATTTCTGTTTTCCAATTCATTGAAGGAAGGTGTCTGCTAAAAATATTATTTTTTCAAACTCCAAGAATTTAATTGAATAAGAAAAAAAAAGTTTAAAATGAAGAATACATTGTATAGTCTGTCAGAGCAAAATAATATTTTACCGCGAATGAAAAATTATTTATTTAAATTTGTCAACAGATTTTAACTAATTCCAGAATAACCATATGAACTTTCACCCTCATTTCACAGGTGAGAAAACTCAGGGTCAGAAAGATTAAATGTTTCGCCCAAGCCCATATTCTAAAGCTAACAACAAAGATTCATGTGTAGTTAGGAGCATATCTAATTTATTTCTATCTATGTTTTTATTACACTCAGGAGCATGGTATTTCAGTTCCTTACAGTACTCACAATCAATAAATTCTCATATTTTTCCTGTCAGAAGGGATTTCACCATTACAGAAGCCAAGAAATGAAGACAGAGAGGAATACCAAAACAACTTGTCCAGGTAAGTTGATGCTTGAGGCAAGAATAGAATCTGGACCCCCAGAGTCCCAGCTCTTACCTTCATGATCCTCCTTTCTCATGAAATTTCCTTCTTTCTTTCTTTTTCTCTTACTCCCTTTTCCTATCTTAAGTGAATCAGTCTAAAAGTCAACAAGATTATCTTTGAGATTCTCTAACTGTACTTTTCACAAAAAGTCATCAATATGTACAACAAGAATTAAGTCAACTTGATAGTTGATAAAATTGTGCAGAAACAGTCTTGGTTTATGAGGTATCATCACCAGAAAAGGGGGAGAGGGGATGCTACAGCTGAAATAACACAGGACATCAGCAGAACAAATCAACTTATACCGAAGTTTTCCCTCCCACCACTGTAACACACTAGATTATTTTCTCTTGTTAACAGCCATGCCTTATAGCTACCAAAATGCTTTGAAGCAGCAGCAGGGACAGGTAAGTGGTAATTCAAGATCTGTTTCCAAGCAGTTCATGTAAGCCTGCCATTCCACATGGCCACTTTCTACAGTTCAAGGGAAAACGAAACCTGGGCTACCAAGTTTTGCATGACTTGTGTATCACAAAGCATTGCCTGTACACCAAACCCCTTAATCTAGTTGACTTGCACCCCTACAGCTTCTCTTTACTTGTCTGGTAGGGTAAACAGAGAAAACTGACACATAGACTTGAGAAGATCTCTGCTCACTACTGAAGAGTGCCCACTACTGCAGAGACACCACTTTGCATCCTCTGGGTACTAAAGTACAGAGCAAGAAAACTGCTACACAGTATTAAAACTTGCTATTTTTCCTTTTTTCCTTCCTTCTTTTTTTCTTTTTTTTTTTAAAAAAAGCCTTTTACTCCAGCGAATAGCTCACAGAGCACCAAACTGTTGGATGTTTTAATGTTGCAATATATATCCTATGGCATGAGCCGGTTTAGGGAAGTATCTACAGCCTCACTCAGCACAGTAATGAACTTTAAGTAACTCCTTGCTGTAACGATAGCACAGGAATAGCATTAAGATGTGTCCAGAGGTGTGTTTTCCTAACTGCTGATGAAGGGAGAAAGGCAGGCCTGCAGCCAGCTTCCGGAAATGCCCGCAGGGACAGCCGTACATCACATTATCAGAAGCATCTGTAGTCAGGTTACACTACGCACAGCTGGCACTGCAGGAATCAACCACCCTCTCTCTCGCGCTGCTCTTTAAGCACATCCCTCCCTAGTCCTCTGAATCACCTTCTCGGCTTGGAGAAAGGCAAGAGAAACTGCTACTTCACTGCCATGTTAAACTTCATGCCGTCACAAGCATTTCACAAAGCTCTAGGTGACAATGCAGCAGCGCGTGGCCCATGAAATGTCAAGGGATGCTTTCAAGTCATAACTTGCTCTATAATTTGGTCCCTCTCGATTCTTGCAGTTAATTGTACAGCAGGTCACTCAGCAGTTGGCATCCACAACAGTTCATCTACCCGAAACCCCGTTCCCGATTTAAAAGCAACACGAGTTGAGCAGCCACAGTCTATAATCAAGTGGAACAACACTCCTAAAAGAAAATTCAACATCGCTACCAGGCAAAACTCACTGGTAAGTTTTGCATGAGGAAAGAGAGATGAGGCAACAGGACATGCAATAGAAATGTTTTTTTTTTCTATGCTGGCAAAATGGCAAATTTGAGTAGCGATGAGAATTTGGAGATGTCTCAGTCACAAAGTAAAAGATTTAGTACCCTTGTCTTGGCATAAAAATACTAACTGCACCCTACTTTCAGAACCTGTACATGGTAAACTTTTAGCAATGAGGATTTCAGTTTCTAAGTGTTCCATAATTAAGAAAAAAAAACAAACAAAGTCTAATATCAACATTTTGTACTGGTTTAATGTCCTCCTTTGAAATAGAAGCTTTAGCTACTAATTTTCTTTCTTTCTTTTTTTTTTTTTTTTAAATCTGTGGTCATTTGGCCAAAAGTGTATAATTTTCTTTTAATCACTGGCATAAACTCTGAATAACTATATGTATTCAGAATTATTTCTTTGATTGGTAGCTAAGCTGCTCTCTGATGCTACAAGTCTCTGTTGGAGGTTGGTACCTGCTCTAAATGTGTACTGCAGATGAGGGCAAGATACCAAACTCTTTTACTGCTGTGATGCCTGATGGGCTGGAACTCACTTAGACATTAGGGTTTTGTATGTAATGCAATATTTTTATTACACATTTCCAAATCAAAAAACAATTTAACCATAAAACTGTCATGATATGAACCCTGTATTTTTAAAATTGCTTTCTGCTACAACCGTCACATTACATTATGAAAATGGAAAAACTATCATGATTAAACTACACTTTACCATTTACTTGCTGCTGGTTGATTATTTATCATTTTCTCCCTCAATTTAGACAATGAAAATAGGCAGCTACATTCATGTTTGTATCACATTAAATTTTAAGCATTATGCTGTATTCTCAGCTTTGCAGAGAAATCCTTAGGCTAAAATCTTCAAAAATCTTCCAATTCTGAGTAACCAGCACCTGTTTCTACATGAATGAAAAAATATGTCCAGGGTTACTGCAGATTTATTTAAATATTTACTATGTAAGGCCAATCCAGTCTTGCATTTAACTGCACTACAGAAAGTCTGGTGGTTAAGAAACAGGAGAAGACCTCTGTTTGCTTTCTTTGACAATACAGCCAAGTAGGTAATTTTGCAGTGCTTCTGTTTTCCATTTACACAGGAGGGGCATGTTTCTTTTCTCTCCTGCCTGTTCTCAGTACTTTCACACCAAACTCCATGGGGCAATGACCACCTCTCATTTTACATTAAATGTCCTAACTGGGTGTCTCTGGAATCTGTG
>NW_016690181.1:11367753-11533963 GCF_001604755.1 Lepidothrix coronata | reverse complement strand
GCAGTGCTCCACAAATTCTTATATGAACGATTCTTGATAAAATATATAACTTTAATTCCCTACAATCTATAGAGAAAATAAACTCTCATAAAATTCTAAGAACACAGTTATCAACTTAGAAGTTATATAAATATCACTTGCCTTTCTCTCACATTACCAGACTCTAGCTGTCCTGTCATGGCCCCACTTCCAATGCCAAAATAATACTGCAAATCTATGGATTTTAAGTAACACAAGACTTCTTCTTTAATTTTCTGTACCTTCCAAGTTTGAAAGTTGATGTCTAAAATTGAGGGAGAATAAAGCTGTATTTCTGACATCAGTCAGATTGGTGTTTTGTTTAAATCATTGTCACTGCAGAACAAAATAGCTATCCCATGGTATATTAGCATTTACAAGCTAAAACTAGGAATTTTGCTATCACTGAAAACATTTTCCCAACATCTTAAAAATAAATAAAAATAGAAAACACAAATTCACCTCTTTGCTGAGAACAATAAAATTCTAGGACATCAAAGGGCTTGTTCTGGACTGGTTGAAGTCAGAGAAACTACACATTCTGAATAACGATGCCAACTCAAGCGCAACCGTAATGAAAACCTATAATAATTAGATGTATTCAATCTGGAAAAGATTAAAATGCCAAAGACAGAGAAACATTCTGAAAGGTAACCAAGAAAATAAAATCAAAGGAAGGATTATTCTTGTTTGTAAAGAATCTGTTCCAGAGAGAAATTGAACCATGACTCATGAATCCAAAAGTGATGAGGGAACCTACTGAACTAAGATAAATGTGCTTTTTTTTCCTGGCAAGAGATCTACCTGAGACCTGTAAACGTGAGAGTAGGAACGAAAGCTACAAATACGAATAGACTCCTTTTTAAACCTTAGAGGCTTCTTATCCAAGTACTGTCTAGACAAGACATTGCTTTTCTTTTGTAACTAATAGAAACCAGAGATGCTTAAACCACAGTCTCATTCTGTCACACTCCTCTGCTCTTACCTTTCACTTGGAGCAGCCCTCACCTCTTAAGCATTGACATCCAGCAGACAACAAATGAGTGGCCTCTAAAGACCAGACACAGTGCTTTTAAAGTAGTGAGACAAGGCAGATCTGTAAGTATGCAATCTGGATGCATGAAGTTCTTTGATCTGAAATTAGGTCAAACTATTTTACCCTTCTCCATCAGCTCCTTGCCTCTTTCTATGTATTCAATGACAAAGTTATTGTAAATGGAAAAATTTTGCCAGGCTTTAGTAGGTACAAATATCTCATTCAGCAAAGCACTTTGATACAGTCCATAGACCAAGCCTACACTTAGCTGTCCTGCTAACTGAAGATCTCAAAAGTTACAGAAAATAACCTGCAGAGAACTAGACCAGATCTTTCATGTATATCTCGCAGTTCAAGAAACTGCTGCATCCCAAAGATGAAGGTGCAAGCACACATGGGGACAGGCCTTCCTAGGCACTCTTAGTCCTAAGTCTCTTATAGCTCAGCAGTTGAAGTAACTTCCACGCACCTGCAAAACCTCAATACAAAATGTTGTACCAGGGGCAGTGCGGAAGAACTGCTCACTCATTTCTCTATGTATTTATGGCTGCGCAGCATCAGGCAAGATCTGACTCTGAACAATTTTCAAACATATTAACAGAAAGGAAAGATGTCCATCTTCCTTCAGAATTACAGAATCACCGAATCAATTAGGTTGGAAAAGACCTCTGAGATCATCGAGTCCAACCTATGACCAAACACCACCTTGCCAACTAGACCATGGCACTACATCCAATCTTTTCTGAAACACCTCCAGGGAGGGTGACTCCATCACCTCCCTGGGCAGCCCATTCCAATGCCCAGTCACACTTTCTGTGAAGAACTTCTTTCTAATGTCCAATTCAAATCTCCTCTGGCACAGCTTGAGACTGTGTCCTCTTGTCCTACTTCTGGTTGCCTGGGAGAAGAGACAAATCCCCACACAACCTCCTTTCAGGCAGTTGTAGAGAGTGATGAGGTCTCCCCCGAGCCTCCTCCTCTGCAGGCTAAACAACCCCAGCTCCCTCAGCCACTCCTCACAGGACTTGTGCTCCAATCACCCTCCTGTCAGAATTACAATTCTGACATTTTCTGGGTTAGTCAAACCCTTTCATAGGAAAGAAAAACACCACTGCGCCACTGCCATTTTTAAGAAAAAAACCAAGTTTCTCACCCATGCAGAAATTACCCCTATTTCTTGGCAGAAAGCAAATATGGAGATTTTAGCTTGCAAGGTATCATTCTGGGAAAGTTTTAAATGAAAAGGAGTATAAAGTTGCTGACGAAAATGCCATCCCAACCTCAAATACCTCAAATACATTGCTATACCAAGACTCCGATGAAATGATAATGCGGCTGCTGGTTGAGGAGTGAAAGAGGACTGAGTCAAGTAGAAATGAATTATATTAAAAGTAATTCCTCTGCTATTCAAAGATTTGAAAAAAAATCAAAAGCATTGTTTCCCCACATGAAAGAATTTTGTCCCCACATAATAAATTTTAGAAGGGAAATGCCAATATTACAAGAATTAGATGCAATGTCCAGATTATATTTAAAAAGAATGAGATTAAGGTCTCATATGGCATGTTTGTGAGAGCAGGAACCATAGAAATCTACTTATTTACTTACAGGCTGGATGTAGCACATTAACAACACTCACTATTTTGGATCCCAGAACTGTTAGCATGCCAATATTAATATGGTAAAACCCAGCAGGATATAGACACTGTCATTAGCACTATTATACATGCTACATGCACTAATAAAGAGTTGTTGCTTTCTCCAAAATTTCCCTTCCCAGTGCTTTGGGTATGCATCTTACAGCACTCTTTTTCTTTATTTGGAATTTTTTTTTTCTTTACAGGTTTCTTTGGAAGGGTTGTTTGTTTTTGTTTTGTTTTGTTTTAAATTAAGAATAACAGTTGGAAAGAAGCAAAGAGAACTTAATGGAAAGAAGAAGCAATACAATAAAGGAAGCAGTGATTGCTAATAACACAGGTTTCTGTTGTCAAAGCTGACACTTTCAGAGAGCTTTAGAAAGACTTTTCTCACTTGAAAAAGGGCCCAAAATAAACTTCTTGACAATATCTGTACAGTTTTGTAAGTGAAAGAAGAGAGTGTGCAGTGCCAGAACCCTCCTGCAATTCTACATTAACAAACACACTCAACTTCCCTAATCTGTACTCCTGAAGCCAAGAATCCTGACTTGCATGGCAGCTGAACCCTCAGAATTTTCATCACTGCAGGCCTTTTGCTGTATATACACTCTTGATTATTTACAAAAAATTCCAACTGAAACCATAATGTGCTTGTACAGCACAGGGAGCACAGAAAAGTCAAGTGGACTAATCGGGATTCAATCTGTTCTGAGATGGTGGGAGGAGAAGAGAATTGCACAGGAGGCAGGGGACTGTGGCACTTCAGCAAAGAACAGGCTCATGTCCACAGCAGCAGCAACCAGCACAGCTCTATTTAACTCTAAAACATTTTTTTTCCTGACTGAGAAACTTAAAACTGCTTTGTAACAAACTGAAGAAGGGCTTACCAAAAAGTTTTGAATTATTTCATAGTCACATAAGACTATTTCAAGAACATTTGCCACCCTGCCACCAGCTAAGAGGACTCAGAGAGCTTAGGTAAGGGGGGGTTACTGATGACATATAATTGATGCTGTTTTCATATGGGTGTCCACTGACATAGCTGTACTCAGTGGTCCTGAGTTGTTATATCCCAGTGCTAGTTTTCTTTTCAGCTCTTGCTGAGAAGAGTCATGGTGTCCTTCCTGCTTTTCCCTGCATCTGAAAAATGTTTTTCTTCTTTTGTATAGTCCTCTACTCCTTTTTCCACTGCAGGTAACATATCAGTGCCCCCCTCACCATCACATCAGAGGAAAAGAATCTGAAACAAACATACAGCTTTTAGATTGCATCAGTAATGGAAAGAAGCAACCAAGACATCTTAGCTCAAGCAAAGCAGCAGAAAAAAATTGCCTGAGAAGATACTTTAGAATATTTTATTAAGGACCTAATGATCTCTCTATTTTTAGGATACTTAAGGCACAAGTTCCCCTTAAAACAATTTAGCATATCTTCAAATTTTAATAGACTTGATAGGTTAGTATTATAAATGAGCAATAAAGAAATAAGAGTGAATGGTATAGATAATGTTCAAAACCATGTAAGGAAAGATGATAAGTAAGATTTTAGCATAGTTTTCCAATAGCATTGTTGTGGACAACTAACCAAATAAACAATGTTTGTCTAGCTGAAGCCTGAGAAATTTTTGGAAAATGATTAGCTGACACTGTTGCCTGAAGAAGAGTCCTTCCAATTTTTTGTTTTAAGCTATGATAGTGTAATGACTATGGAGTCCTGTAAGAACAGCAAAGTTTCTCTCCTTGCTCTGCAAGGGCTGTACTGCAAAAAATTCTAGAGGAATTTCTGTGATAACCAGAACTCAGGTTTAATTCTCTCCAATTGCTGACATTCTCCCAAGACAGGCGTTTTGTAGATTTCTGCTGAAAGTCATCAAGAGAGACATCTTTGTATATTATCTACTTACCTTTTAGGCTACTTAGAGCTTAAAACAGGTTGGGTCTGCCTTCTTTCAGGTGAAGGACAAGGCATACAGTCAGTAGAAAAAGGAAAATTCTAGAGCATCCATAATTAATATCAAAATAAAGATGTGAAGAGAGATAAACAAGGCAAGAGATTTCTGATCCTGTCAGCATCACACACAGATAGAAGACAGTGGTCAGCACCACGTCAGAGCATAGTGCTGGCTCAGGAATGAATTGCCAGTTACCTCCAGGCTTCAAACCAGTATGAAGACAAACTTCATATAAAAGCTCCTGGTTATAAACTCATTTGCAAATGCAATTGTTTGATGCCAAAGTCATTAACATGTCCTAAAATCCAAGGCACTGGACCCCTAGGAAACACATAAGAGGGGGGATTCACTACTACCTTATGAGTATTTTATTTAACTTGCTTGACACACACATCTCTCTTCCACAGGCAACATGGGCTGAGACAAAAATCACTGTTATTTTTAGATGTATTTTCTTGATTATGGAAAAATCATTTTTTCTTGTATTTTCAGCTGGAAAAGAAAGAGAACTGAAAGCTACAGAGAAAGAAAATTCCCCAGTCCATCAGTCCTCTTGGCTAGTTGTAAAATCCAGCTTCTAAAACTAGGGAGTGAAAGGTCAAAACTGGAACCTTAATTTTGAACTTCACAATAATTGACTGAGGTAAAAGATTCAAACTCAAATCCTCATTACCAGATTCACGGAGGTGTGAGCAAGACAAAGTGTGAAAAATCCACCTCACCTTGTATTAAGATATGATGCTTTGAGGACTATAAAACCATTGCTAACCATTTTTCTGCACACAGACAGACAAGAAGTAATAGGAAAGGAGAACCATTGTCTGGTGGAAGAAATAAGTTAAAAACTGAAATGTTTTAAGCAACGTGGGACAGCAAGAAGAACATTATCTCAGGCCTTGATCCTGTGCAGCTTCTCTCCATCCCTCATTTATCCAATTGGGCAACCCGAAAAACACATTACTCTGCAAGATGCTCTGCTGAAATCACAAGAATGAGGAGGACAGGACTCATCGCTTGTTTGCAACGAACTAGACTGTCTGAGGCAAACTGAATGTTGCTCTATTTCAGTACATTTACTCCACAGATTAATTAAACCTACTATGTGGAGAAATAGAGTACAAGATGATACTAAATGTATCAACAGCTGACCCTTGAATAATAAGGTACCCAAACAACCTGTCTGAAATACTCATATTCACTTTGTGCAGTTGATTTTATCTCCTGGGCCCAAACAACTCATCAAAAATAGAGGTTATGGGGTTTGTTTGTTTGGATTGTTTAAGTTTTGTTTTCAGTTGTGTAACACGAAAGTTAGCCAAGTGATTTCTAGTAACTGAAAAGATTGTCTTGAATGGCAATTTTTATACGTTTTTCAGCAGAATATTACCATTATACCCTTCAAACAGAGGAAAAATTCAAACAGAAAATAATGGTGGAGACAAATGTTTTATCTTGCGGCTTTCCAAATCTAAGGGAATGTAATTAATCCCATGGAAATAGTTAATATGAGTGAACTTGCCTTCTTAAAAGAAGGTACCAAGGTATCACAAAAAACTTCAGTCTGAACATTACAAACTCTTACCTTTATATCCCACTGCAAGGCATATTGGTATTGAGGGACCTCTACTGCAACAAGGATCAAGCTCTACTTAAGAAGTAAAAATAACTGTTGTTTGCAATCAGCGAGTTGTTCTCATAGTCACAAATTTATTTCCTCCTTCAAAGGCTTTCTTTTCTTTTTTTTCTTTTCCCAGACTTACCAGTATCACTTTATAAACCTGTAATTCTCTATTGCATTAAACCCAAGGAATTCAGGTCCTGGAAAGGTACAGACCATTACTTCTTTGTTTTCCATTAAAATAAAATTAAACCAAACTGTGCTCATTCAAGTGTGTGGAATGGGAGAGTACAAAATTAAGGTAGAAAACACACCTCCTGCTCTTTTATGGTCAGTGAGGTTCCTGATGCAGCTCTTTTGTACTTATTATCTTTCAAATGAACTGTTGTTCTAAAGTTAGGGGTTTGGTTTTTCGGTGTGTGTGGGGGTGTTTTTATTTTCTTTGTTAGAAGCCCTGAGGTTCTAACACCAGTGCAACACAACCCCTGCCTCCAGCTGCAACACCACATGGACAGAAAGTTATCTTGTTTTCCCTTACAGTTTAATAAAAGTAAACTTGCTCAGATATATGAATAGGCACGAAACCCAGACACATTGCCTGGTAGTGGGTGCAGAAGTTGCCATCTCGACTAATACTGCAAAGGCAGTGTTTGGCAGATTTCATCATGATACTAGACTCAAGGGGCAAGAGTGGTGTGAATAAAAGTAGTTGTAGCCATAGTTCATTCCATCAGTTAGGCTATGACTGGCTGATACAGATGATCACAATCTTAACCTCAGGAGGTGGTTTTCATAGATCATGAAATCCTGCACAGAGAGCAATTCTAGGAGAAAAAATGACATTAGCTACTCTGAAACAGAAGCGTCTCTCTCCGATGTTTCTATTCCCAATTTACCTTATTAACTTGGTATATATCCTACTACCACATTGTTTAACAACATAAGGTACTAAAATGCTAAGTCACCCCACAGTTCTTGTTTGACTTGAATCAAACCTGACACAGGAATAGGTGCTACAGCAGAACAAAAGTCATAATGATTTAGCCATCCTCCAGCCCCAGATTGCAATACTGGGAATGCAGAGCTAATCTCTCAAAAGTCTACATCTGTTTTTACACAGCTTAAAACTGCAAAATGTTACTGAACATGCACAAAGTTGCTCTGTATATACAGTCTGCTCAAAACCACACAAAGAAGTTACATGAAGTATGTGTCAGTAAGGATCTGATCCTACAATGGCCGGAGACACCAATGGGAGAGTTTCCACAGACTCAGTGCAATGATAAATCCTGAAACACACTGGTGTCTGCTCAAAGTGACAAATCCATCTGGTTGCCAGAAAAAGACACAATGCTTCAGTGCAGGAGCACAGGCGTGGGATCAACACTTAATGAAACAGAAAAAGTGTTAGACACTACACAGGAGAAGCTTTTCATAGGAAGCTTGAGGCCATCCATACATATTCAAAAGGATTTGGATAATTTATTTGACCTGTGCCCCAGAATGCTGAAAGTTGCTTCTGGTCCACCATTTACGCTACATAATGTCAACACATCCCTTCACTATGCACAGTGAAATGAAAGCATAATACATCCTAATCAAAGATTCTCTTTTTTGTAACAGTGTGAGAGAAGAAAAAACAGGAAGACAATTAAAAACTGGTAATGAAAATAATGTAGAAAGCTGTAAAGGGCACAGTATAACTTCAAATGCAGCATTAAAAGTGAGGAGGAGAGAGACATAAAGGGAATCTAAATATGAATAAATAAAATGAAGCACTCATAAAATCACAGAATCATTAAGGTTGGAAGAGACCTTTAAGATCATCAAGTCCAACCATCAACCAAGCACTGTCACTGTAACCCCTAAACCACATCACCCAGCGCCAGATCCAGATACCACCTGAACACCTCCAGGGATGGTGACTCCACCCCCTCCCTGGGCAACTTATTCCAATGCCTGACCATCCCAACAATTACAAAATATTTTCTAATATCTAATCTGAATCGCCCCTCTCAGCTTAAGGCCATTTCCTCTAGTCCTCTCTCTGCAAGCATGGTAGAAGAGGCCAACCCCCACCTTACCACGACCTCCTTTCAGGTAGTTGTAGAGAGGATGGGGTCTCCCCTGAGCCTTCTTTTCTCCAGGCTAAACAACCCCAGCTGCCTCAGCTGTTCCTCACAGGACTTGTGCTCAAGTCCCTTCACAAGCCCCGCTGCCCTTCTCTGGACACGCTCCAGCACCTCAATGTCCTTTTTAAAGTGAGAGGCCCCAAACTGAACACTCACCCCACTTGTTATTTGTAGATGAGGAAAGGATGCTGCTACACTACCTCTTCATTCCCTACTGTTTGTATTCTTACTTGGGGATTGCACCTTTGCAGTGGTATTTCAACACATGCTATTCAGGATATGCAGCGCACTGGGAAACAAGGAAAATGCAGAGCTCCTGATGGGTGATGAGGCTTTAGAAAAGCCATGGAGGAAGAGCACAGCAAAGAGAGATGACTCAGCTCTGATGTCTCCCAATTCTGCTGCTGGTTCATCCAGCAGTTAAGGAGTGTGCTGTATTAGCAGCACTGGCATCACAAAACATACCAGACCGAAGGAGCATGAGAGAAGGCTTCAGCATCAGGGAAGATGCTGTGGTGTCAAACTGCTGCCCAGCTCTGACACCACAGCAGCTGCACCCCTTCACCCAGTCCACACACTGCCAGCACACAGAGCATGGGGAATCAGAGCTCAGCAGGGCCACCTGCCAGGTACCAGCTCCGCTGTTATTAGTACAGAGACAGACATCTGGTGACTGACAAGGAGCTACTGATCCTAAACACTTGGTGTTAAGTCATTCATCTTCTTTTACTCTCTTCTGCTAAACAGCCCCAGCTTTCAAACAAAACCTTAGGTTCGCCAGTCTGCTTTGCAGCCAAAGGAATGTATGTAGCACTTACAAGACAGATCAGCAGTTTGCAAGCGCTGATATACTTGGAAACTAAAATTCAGGCTCCAGCATTTGATACTGACAGCACCTTCTTGAGCAGTTTGCATATTTTTGCCTTCAAAATTGCTGCTCTCTCTCACTTTTGCTTGCTCACACTCCAGCCAGCCTTGGAATAAGGGGTGCTCTGTAGTCTCAAAACCCTAAGACTAATGAAAGCTAGAAACAAACATGGAGAAGCAGAGATGATATATTCAGATCCACTTGTTTCACTCAACCAATACAAGGGAGACAGACTGTACGAGTAAATATGTCTTAAAGTCTTAAACTAATGACTTCAGTGTTCATCAAGAAAGATAAGGAAACGCTGACTAGTCTGAAACTAGCAAATTCCTTGAACGTGACATGAAAAAAATGCCCTCCCTGTCCAGTTCATAAAACAGAGACAAAAGCTTGCAAAACTGAAACTGGCACCTATTTATTCTTTCTTACCCATTGAATACTCTACACTTGCACAATGCCTTCTGTGATGACAGGCATGAAAACTAAAACACAAAGAAATCATACGTTTGGCAGCAATCCTGTGAAGTACTTTACTCCTATTTAACACAAAGATGAGGCCCTGGTTTCTCCGGGAAGAGAAACCAGAACTGACACCTTTGTGTCTTCTCCCCAACTATCCTTTAGCATGAACAGCAAGACGGAACATGCAGCCATAAAAAATGTTACAAAATTAGATGAAACATCAGAAAAGGGAAGGAAAGTAATGTTTCTCCCCATCTATTTTCCATGAAAAGTAAGTAAACATTTCAACACTTACAACTCTTTCTATGCCACACAGCTGAGTGAAATAACAATGAGCAGTGTATATATACAAGCAAAATATGATGGTAAATAAACTTCCATCACAAACTGAAACCAAACAACTAAAATATGTTAAACAATTTTTAAAAATGTATTTAGTGAAAATCCAGTGTACATGAAATTGGATGCAGTAGTTTGCTGAAAGCGTAATAAGAAAAAAAAGCTTTCTGAATCATGAAAAATAAGGTAACATACTTCAAAAGTGTTGCATGATCTCTGATGGCATTTTCTGACATTGTTGAGCAAAGAGCAATTCTTCATTTAAGAGAAAAGAAGCTGTGCTCATTAACAGAATTTAAGGAAATAAATTCCTACATCACTTCCTTTTGTTAAAATTTCTGTGGTTATTAATTGTTTATTGCTAACTGTTTCTCCAATGAACCCAATTTCCATTACTGAAAGCAGCAAAAATCTGCCTATGTCAGGGCTTGCAGAAGTGTGGAGGCAATTAGCAACCTTATTAAAATAGCCTGAAAGAAATTAATAAAGGCCTAGACTTATATAGGTTCTTCAAAATCAACTCAGGTATCTATAGTTCTTTTTTCTTTTACTGAACTATCTTTAATCATAAAACAAAATACTGAATGTTTCCTGTACAAAATTATTCTGGAATGTATTCGAAATACAGATTTTGCACTCCATATTATCAGATCAGAAGAGAGTGAAACGACTGAGCAATCACTATAGCATCTCACACAACTCTCATAACTAACCAAGAAAAAACCCCAGCTGACAGGAAGCATTCCCTGCAACACACAGCCCACAAAAGAAATTGAAATGACAGCACAGTGACCAATTCACTTTCTGCAGTAGTCCACAGCTGGCAAATCTCAAGGTCCCAAGCAATAACAGAAAATACTGACAAAAGGCGCTACACATACTAACAAATTGCTGCTTGTGCACAAGAGTATTTGTGAGCGCTTCCCTGCTCTCTAGCTCATTCCTATTTTTTTGTTTGTTTGTTTTTATTCCAAAATTTCCACTAAGTTTCATCCCACAGAGTATGTGTAGCAGAGGAAATTGAGCTCACAGCCCATGTACAGCCCACTGTACAGGAAAGCTTCCTACCATCTCAAGTGCTTGATCTCAACAGGAAGACAAGCCAAAGGAGAATGAGTATAAATGGACCATTGCAATTTATAGGCTGTTAATAATTAAATGCCGGGAATGCTATTAGCACCTTCACTACATCCCCACCCACAGGTTCTTCAATCATCCAGCATCACAGAAGCTGTATTTTGAGGTATTTGTTCTCAGTGCTTCGGGGCATAAAATGGCCTGCAGTGCTAAAGTCCTTATTTTTTCAGTGCGGCAAAGTTCATTTTGTGTTGCTGTCAGGGTTTTGGTTTTGGTGGTTTTTTCAAAAGAAGAATCTTTCTAAGCCAGACATGCAGGAAAGAGGAGAGCTCACACTTCTTTGTGAAAGGAAATAAGAGACATGAGCAAACAATGCCTCTACAGACAGGGGAATCAAGCCAAGAGAGATTTGCAGTTCTGACCCTCTAGAGTAGAACTGGCAATGGCTGTTTGACAAAAAAATCCATTGCTCCAGAGAGTTTAAAACTGTTTCAGACTGATACATTTCATTTCCTTCAAGGCTACCTGTGATCACCTCCCAAACAAGAAAATCACCAGCTTAATTAGGCTTCTCTAGCAATCTTTAAAAATGAAGCTATCCATGCTCCACCCACCCTTTGCAGCAGACACTTAAAGCACTTTCTGCAAGTCTGACTATGAAGGTGTTTGGCTTTGCGAGGCTCACAACACAGCAAGGAGCCATCTGCAGCCAGGGAAGACACAGGGCAGAGTCTGATTAGCAATTCTGTGCAGGTTTCCTATCTTCTATCACTGCTCTCCCCTCCCCCTCTGCATCCCCTAGGGAGATCAGTTCCATATTCAAAGCAGCCTGGGGTCTTCAAGCAGAGAAATGTGCATGATTTGTACGTGGCATTAAAGCAGGGAAAGAGCTCCAAAATTATAGCAGCTGCATCCAACCCCTGAGATGGCCTAGCACCGATAAGGGATTCAGAGGGTCGCATAATTCATTTCACCTGCAGCAGTAGCATCAGGGGAGGTTAAATATGTCACTCCATCACAGTGAGGCAATGGGTTGGGGGAAGCCTTCATCATTCATCCTGTCAGCTCTACACCTCCCTTCACCTCGCATCAGCAGGGGGAAATGGGGAAGATTTTCTATAAGCATATGAACAGCACAGTGGGGGACACAATGACCTTATGAGTCTCTCCTTCCAATTTGTGAATTAATTGTCAACACCTGCCCTGCTCTACCAGCTCTCCTTCCTGCACTCGATCTTTCTCCCACTATTGAGGGCCCAATTCTGCAAGACTAACTCCAGTATGTAAGCTCAGTGCCCTCCTGGGACTACATGTGCAAATGACATTGCAGAAAGGTCAGTATTGCAGAATGAGATGTCCTGTCCAAATACAACCAAACATACTTAAATGGCATAGGGAATTTGTTCCAGGACATGTGTATCTCTCTTCTTTGGTTTTCCTTGGCGACTTTCCCATTGTTTTTACTGTTGTTGAAAAATGTTGTTGATTCTCAGCAATCTGAAGGCCTGGTTTCACACAGAAAATTTCTAAGCAGATCTTCTCCACAGTCATACTTTCACCTAGACCTAACACTAGTCTTTTCTTTGTTTCATTATTTGTTAGAGTTTAACTGTGATGACCTTGGGAGAAAATGTCTTTTTTAATGTACTGCACAAGTTCATGGACACTTGCACTCATGTACAATAAATAACAGCTTGCCTGTAACAGGGTCTTCGGGACCCCACCTCTGGATTTTCTCTTGAGAATTCAGCTTTAGAGGTATTTCTGTGACATGTCAGTTGTGCATGATCATTGTGCAATAAAAACAGAAATATTAAAGAATAAAGGCAAGTTTGCTGAGAAGATACCATGTCTTAAACCCTGCCATCACAAAAGATCCTCTTGATACATAACAAAGATCATCTTTCTTTAAAAAAAAAGGTGTTAAATTGTATAAAATAATTTCTTAAATGGCAAACCACAGAAGAACTTTGATAAGAATACACAAGCATTTAGATATTGCCACTTCTGGTACAGATAAGGACAGAGAAAAGCAGCAAATTTCTTAAAAGTCATTAGAAATGAAGACAAATCAAAGTATTAAGAGATGTGCTCAAACAATTTCTGTACCTACCACTCAAATCTTCCAGCATTCATGAAGAATGAAGAGTTTGTTCTCTTTCACTCCTGAAACTACACTCTTAAGGAAAGAACTAGTCCATTAACCTCCTGCAGAAAAAAATCAGCATGTGGCATTTTTTGATGTCCTGACTAAGACAAAATACAGTCTCAATCGGTGCTTTTATATTCAAAAAAAAAAATGTATATGTTTCAAGAAGTTGTTTTTCATGCCTTAAGGCTAAATCTTTGTTTCTCACTGTATTTTCTCCCCTTGCTAAACTCTGTAGCTGTTTTCTTCTCTGCCACTTGTACTACTCCAAACACTAAAGACACCTGAAGGATGAAGAGATGGTTCACAGTCAAGTGCATATGGGGAAAAAGGTATGTAGTTACCTACATACCCATAAACAAAACCATACTTCAGCAGGTAATTCAAAGCATCCTTTGCTTCTCCACATGCATTTCACAATGAGACTATAGAGCAGTAGCACCCTGAGCCTGAGTACCACTGAAGTTACATTTAAAACAGACACAGACAGAGAGAAGAATAAAATGCCTACACGCTTCGTCTTCCACAAACTATTTCAGTTGGACTGGCGCTCATTTATGATGCCACTTTTGCTTATACAGCATCTATGAGCCACAGCTGGGAGTCGTTTGCTGAATTCCAATGGGATTTCCACAAGGTCAGCGTGGAAAATGAGCTCACATTTGTTTCATGGTATATATACCTCTAGAGGGCCCATAATAGCAAACAATGACTTCAGCTGTATTATAAAAATATTTCACAACGTGAAATGATTTTCACTCTTTCAGGAAAGCTGAAATTACATTCCAGAAACAGATCTGGCAGCCTAGGACTCTGCTATGTCCAGTCCAGCAGAGTCATTGCTCACTAGATCCCAGCAGACAGCATGCAAGCATCACAGGTACCCATCCTCTCTGAGCAGCAGTCTTGCCTATATATTCTACACTGCCAAGGACTCAGCACCATCCCATACCACACTTCAAGAGGGTCGTGGTTAAATAGAGTGAATTCAAAGGAGTATAAAAGAATCATAAAAGAAGTTGGAAAGGTTTTAAATTGCAGCAGGAAAGTTTCAGTCCGGGAAACCTTTTCTAACAATGAGATCAGTTAAATACTGGAAAGGTCACAGAATCTCCATGTTTGGGAGGTCTTTCAGAACAGGCTAGGTGAAGGATAAAGGATGCAACAGGTATCTCTCAAGGGCCTCTCATGAATCCTCCAGCAGCTCACTTGTGCAAGGTCTATGACAGAAAGCAGTAAAATGGTACGGGTTGGAAGTTCTGGGCAGTGACCAGATACAATATCCTTGACCTCAATTTGCACTTTCAGGCCCTCTTTCACATGCACTCAAGTTTAAGACATTTAGAATTGCATTGATTTTATTCTGATTCAAATTGAATAGCAAAATTGTAACGAACCGAATCCAAAGTAGCTCATGAACAATGACCATAGCACACACATCAGGGAATCAACCCTTAGTTTTCCATTACCCATTGGAAGTGCTAAACCATGTGATTTCTGGGAGCCCAGCATGCACAGCTAGTGATGTCCTACAGCCTCACCTCTTCTGCAAGGACTGACTTTCTTCTCCACCAAGCACCCCAAATGACATTGTTTTCACATACCCCAAGTATCCTTATGACAAACTAGGCAAATTCCAAAGAAAAATCCCATTACGTGTAACAATATGGCTACAGTTTATTCAGGATTCCAAAAGATCACATGCACACCTACATTCCTGAGCATTCTTGAAAATCCCAGGCTAAAACTGTACAGCAGTAGCAATAGCTATCATTTATGTCATTAAGTTCAAGCTTCCTAACTGTGATGAGGCACTCACAATGCAAGCTGCCGCTGAAAAGGACAAACCACTGACTTTAAAACTTTAGAACTGAATCAGAAAACAAAAACATGCATAGAGAGTGGGAGGAAAGATGAAAATAAGGATAAGGTTATCTAGATCAGCTAATCACAATCAACTGGATGCTTTATCTTCCACAAGGAGCATGAATAAATAAATACCATTAGCGATCCCTAGTCTGCTGCTAAACCTAGCCATCATTAGCAAGCTGATTGCTTCCAGACTCTAAACAGGAGTCAGTCCTAAGGATGTCTTAAAGGAGGGGAGATGAAGTCAGGAGCATAAAGGACATCGTGCCACAGGCAGGGAAGACACAGATAAACACAGTGATGGCTGGAGAGAAGGGGGGAAGAGGGAGTGAGAGAGAGAAGACAAAAGAAGACAAGCTAATGGGCTCTGATGCTGACAACCAGAAGCTTGAATTTGATATGGTCAGCAGAATAACTGGAAGAATCAAAGAGACTATGACATGATTAGAGTTATAACCAGTGAAGATAATTTTAGCACAAACAGATCAAATTTAGGGTGAGAGAGGTGTTTGGAGAGACATTTGAGGAAAAGGTTTCTGCGATCAGTAAGCAGTGAGGAAGAAAACAGAGCTATGATTTTAACAATGAATGGAGTTAAGCTTTGAGCTGAAAGTAGCTATTCCTCAGAGTTTAGCTAGGTAGATTTGCCTAATTATGTTCTCAAATTAGAAACACTGGGCATTTTAAAGAAGTTCCCTACGTCAGGATTTCCTCACCACCATAAGAAGCCCCAAGAAAGGCAAAACTTTCAAGCTAAAATTGCTGGTAGGCAGACTATGAGAGAGTTATCTACTTTAGGGACATTCTCTTTGCCTACTTTCTTTGTTCAAAAATCTGCAAAACTCAATCAACAAACTTACATGTAATGTTTCAAAAAGCTGTACATAGAGATGATGTGAGAAACAAAATGCCTTTTACTCAAGCCTGTGATCTTTCAACTACATCAAATGTCTTCTTGTTTTTATGTGACAGAATATGAATAACAGCTAAAGCCAGCAGGCAAACATTAGTTTCTCTCCTGTAATATGAATTTGCCAAGAATGCAGTTCCATCAGTACCCAACCCAGTAAGTGCACAGAAATCACAAGAACTGTAATGCTGAATTTTGCAAAAATAGGCAGGTGTCATGGACACCTCAGATAGAAATAAGAGAGAAAAGTTACCTGGAATAATCTCTCAAGAGAAATTATTACAAGAGAGTGTTCAGAGAGGTCTGTCTGTTTCTGATTGTCTCTCCTGTTTTGATGGCACATTTATTGCTTCTTCATTTTAAAACCATTCACTGTACTATATACTATTTACTGTGGCTGCAGTGGAACCTTGAGTTTCAGACTTGCTGTGTTAAAGCACAGTACAAGCCCTTAGCAGAAGCTGTAAAATTCTGTGGGAAAAAAATGCAGTATTTCTAAGGGCATGGTATAGTTCTTTGAGTCACTTGTTTATACCTACTAGAAGAACTTCTCTTATGCTAAGGTTTCTGGAATGCAAACCACTGCCTACTGACTTCTTAACTAGTTAATCTGTTAACTTGACCAAACAATTCTCACTTGGGAGAAACTGTCAATCATTAAATTAAAACCTCCTTCAATAGAAACATCACTCCTTCTCCTGCCCCCACTCCACAAAAGCAAAGCAACAAAACACTCAGAACGAAAATCCAAGAGGGTGATCAGTGTGAGTTTTGATCTTTTATCTCTCAGAAGCACTGTGCTTGATGCATTTGATGAAGTGAGGCAAACTTACTGTTAACAGCTCAGTGATTTTAACTGTCTTGTCTGGTATGTGTCTGGGGCTGCTGGATGGCATCTCTTATTTATTTGCTTTTAAAACCCTCTTTTTCTTCTTTCTGAAACTCATCTCTGAATGTCATGCTCACAATCATCTACGTATCCAACCATGACTGTGGATCTTCTGCACTGAGTGGTTGTTCAGTCTCCTTTAACACCACTGATGGGATGGCATTTAAACAAAATACCAAAAAAATATCAGCACACATCAGAAAAGCGATTCCAACAATGAAGCAGCCAGCTCACCTGTACAACCCCAGGCAACAAGCCTGTGAACATATTTTTCTTGCATTTCTCAAGAAGGAAAGCAAATGCAGATTACTGGACAGGCATCAGCCAAAAATGATTCTAGTCCTATCATGAGAACTTTATATTATCACTGTTCTCACGTAGATATGTACATACACATTCACAGGAAGACAAAGTCTACAACCTCTTTTACAATAAAGAAAATTAAAGACGCAACATGAAATTATCAGCTTCAAGATGGAGAGCCACAACAGGAGGTTTTTCACAGTCTGGAGTTTTAGGCAGTATCTGACAGAGAACACTGGGGATGATGACCAGACTCAGATAGCCCAGACCACATTGCTATCATATAGGAGAACACATCTACAACATAGAAGTGTGGCCAGTGGGACTTCACTGCTCCCAGTAGTCAAACTAGATGGATTAAAGACAGCTTGGTTAAGCCTGCCTGCATTTTGGAAAGATGGCAGGGGGCGAAGGAAAGCGGCTAGAGGGCAGGACTTAAGAAATCTGATTGTAATATACATTATATTTTAACAGCATCAGAATAGAATGGATAAACTGTGGCAACATAGCAAAGTCAAAAGTAGACATGAAATGATGCATCAGCAGTTAGTGTGAGTAAAAAAAACACAAAAGAAAAAAGTGATGAGAGCTTTGCAATGTGATTATTTACACCTCCATATATTAGTGCTTACTGCCACCAACCACACATTTAATGGGTAGAAAGTTTGCAATAAGGACAGAAAGGAGAGTCAATGGTAGAATTTCTCTGTATATCTTCCTATCCTGTACAGCAATCCTAGACTTCCATCTAGTGTCAGTTCATACCCTAAAGATTAACAGCTGGATTCTGGGGCTTTGTACTGCTGTGACCTTCACAGACACAGACTGTCACTCGAGACAGAGTATGAATTAGAACTACAGTTCCCTCCTACCCTGGTCAAAGAGTAAGACAAAACTGGGTCTCATCCTCTCCACACAGAGGTTACACAGATGTACACATGCACTGTTCAAGAGCATGCCCCTAAAGCCACTGCCCTCATGATTCCTGAAAGTGCAACAGACATTGTCCTTGATCTCCTCTTGGTGACTTGCACCCTGTGTGTACAGTCTACAATGTACGAACTCCAAAGCACTAGCAAAAATCACTTTTCAGAAAGAGCTGTGACAGTAGAGCAGTCCATCTCAAGTCCATCTAAATCTGTGAAATTAAACAATGAAAAAAATACCATATTTTATTATACCACTAAAAGTGCCTCTCAGCTTCAAAATACAAGGAAATGAGCATCTAGAAGCATTTGACTGAACTGTCAGTCCCACTGTAGTGCCAGCAGTTATTATCTTTTTTTTCTCCACCATATTATCCTTAACAGAGATTGTGGATTCACTGCACAGCAAATTCTAGTAACATAAATTTTTTAGTTATTTTCTCATGCCTATTTCCAGCAAACTACAGCCCACTGAGTACTTGTGATCAAACAGATGAACATCTGACTCAAAACTGAGAGATGTCACACAAGAACCACCAATGTCAAAAAGGACAGAAGAATTAAAAACATTTTTCTGCTACTGTCTCTCATGCACCTAAGAGTGAGTCTATTCTCCTTGAAATTCTCTGAAAAGCTCTTCCTTAGGTTTGGTTTATACAGGTCAGAAGTTTCACTTCAAGCAGACGCCTTCTAAATCCGAGCTTAAAATAATTTCCCAGTGTTTTAAAAATATGTGAAATACAAGTACTAGGGATGCCTTGCCTGTGTTTCATATTAGAAGTACTGGCTTCCAAAATTAAGCAAAATTTTAAGAGATATCCCAACTACCTAATTCCAGCACCTTTATACGTTTTTGGCAATCTACGCAACTTTTTTGCAGCCCTGACATGGGAGCAGGTTACAGGGTCGGTGCTGGACATCTGACTGTACTTTGGAAGTAGTCCTTCTGGAGACTATAGGAGCCAGAGCTTAAAACTGTAGTGAAAGGGTCATCCTTGTTCTTAGTAATGTAAAAGGGTGGCAGATACCACAAAGTAACTGCAAAATAATTCCTTTTTTATATGCCATGTGGATCTACTGATATTCCTGATTGAGAAAGCTCTCCTCACTAAAACAAGAGACAGAAGATGGTTTCTGCCTTCTCCTCACACGAATCAGAACAGGCAAAAAGTAGTTTAAGGATTTTAACTGTTCTCTGAAGTGTTATTCTGAATCGCATTTCAGCTCCATTCATGCCTACTTCAAAACTCTTGCTTATTTTTCTTCCATCTCCTCCTTCCTATTCCCAAAGCCCCTGGAAACATAAAATTAAGCATAATAAAATATCCATACCTATTAAACCAAAGCAAAAAAAAAAGTTCTTTTTGTCTGGGATTTTGATTTTGATGAACTAGAGCCTTCCAGGACCTTTACTTTGATGTTTTCAGAAACATCAAAAGATCAGGCTTGTTATGAACATCATTAGTGCAGGCTGAAGATGTTTAATACTCCAACACATACACAAAATGCAGCACAGAATCCCCCAATGGCCTCTGCCTTGTTTTTATTCCTTCTTTTTTAATTTTGTTTTTAAATCTGATTTGCATTTCTCATTCTAAGCCATTTGCCTCTCTCCCACCCTGCCCCATCATCTCATTAAGTCACCAGAAGAGCTTTCTAGTGCTGACCTATTCCCCTTTCCTGAAGGGAATTTTATAAACTCCGTTCTCCCCTACCATAATATGTGGCTGTTCATAGAATCACAGAATGGTTTGGATTGGAAGGGACTTTGAAGATCATATAATTCCAAACCCCCCCACACCTTTCACTAGACCAGGTTGCTCAGAGCCCCATCCAACCTGGCCTTGAACACTTCCAGGGATGGGGCATCCACAACTTCCCTGGGCAACTTATTCCAGTGCCTCACCACCCTCACAGTACACAATTTTTTTTCTAATATCTAATCTAAATCTAACAATTTGAAGACATTACCCCTTGTCCTGTGCTCTTGTAAAAAGTCTCTCTCCATCTCTCTTGTAGGCTCCCTTAAGATACTGGAAGGCTGCAGTTAGGTCACCCCAAGCTGAACAAACCCAGTTCCCTCAAACTTTCCTCATAGGAGACTTGCTCCAACAGGCTCATGTCCTTCCTGTGCTGGGGACTCCAGAGCTGGATGCAGCACTCCAGGTGGGATCTCACAAGAGTGGAGTAGAGGGTTACTCACAGTGAGAAGGACTTTACTCCCCCAGTCCCCCTCCATCCACTTGAGAGGTATGAGAAGAGAGGTTGCCATTGAAGACTGAGACAAAAAAGTTCATGAGTACCTCAGCTTCCCCCTCATCTGCTGTTACCAGTTTTCAAGCATTGTTTACCAGTGGAGGTACACCTTCTTTGACCTTCATTTTCTGGTTAACATACCTGTAAAAGCCTTTCTGGTTATTCTTTGTGTCCCTTGACAGGTTCAGTTCCAGCTTCGCCTCGGCCTTCCTCATCCCATGCCTACACAACTGAACTTCATTTTCTATGTTCTTCCCAGGTTAACTGTCCTTGTTTCCACTGCCTGTGCATTTGCTTCTTTCTCTTCAGTATGACCAGCAGTTCCCTACTCAGCCATGATGGTCTCTTGTCTTCCTTGACTGATTTCAAGATCGCTAACTCTCATGCTCTATAGAAGACTTCCTTAAAAGATTTCCTAACTCTGCCTGCTCTCTTGTTCCTGAGGGCAGTCCCCCTGGGAATTCTACTGACTAACTCCTTGAAGAGATGGAATTTTGCCTTTCTGCATTTCAGGGGACCAACTTTACTCCTTACCTGACCCACATCCCTCAGGACTGCCAACTCCACCAATGCTGATGTCCATGATTAGCTTGCTTACGATTGGTGACCATCAGATCCAGTATTGCATCCCCTCTGGTAGGGCTCATCAAGTTTTCCTCCATGCATTCCAGGAGTCTCCTGATTTGCCTGCAGCTCACTGTGCCACTTTCCCAGCAGATGTCAAGGTGGTTGAAGTCCCGCAGCAGGACGGGAGCCTGTCAGAGCGATTCCTCCTGTGGCTGGAGCAAGAAGACCCCACCAACAGGCCAGTAGTAAACACCAACCACAAGGTCCCCTTTGTTGTCTCTGTCTCTAGTTCTTAACCATAAGTTTTCAACCTGCTCATGGCTGTTCTTCAGAGACAGCTCTTTACATTCAATCCACCTCTTGATGTAGAGGGCAACCCTGCTGCCTTCTCCTTCCTCCCTGTCTCTCTCCTCTGAGCAGCCTGTAGCCACAGGCTGCATAGACACACTCTAGTCGGGGATTCATCCCATCAATTTTCAGTAATGACAACAAGGTCATAACTTTCTAGCAGCACGGTGGCTTCCAGCCCCTCCTGTTTGTTGCCCATGCTGCGTACAGTGGTATAAAGGCACCTCAGCTGGGCTGTTGGCATATTGGGCCCTCTGTTTCCCTTAGAAGGGAATTGCCTGTGACTACAACGCATCTTTTCTTTCTCTTGGAAGTGGTTGTAATACGAAGTGTTGACCTTTCTGGTTGTGGTGACACCTCTGGTGTAACTGGACCTTCATCCTCTTTATCCTTAGGCTGGCCTTCCATGTGCAAAGCCTCATACCTCACACTTCTGCAAGTGCTCACTGACATATATGGAAACATGGCACTTCAGATCTTTTGCTGAAGTGAGTGTGAAAGAGATTTGGGGTTTATTTTGTTTTAAGTGTTCTTTTTTTTTTTTTTAATAAAGGTATTTAGTTTCCAGGAAAGATCTAAAGGGGAAATGAGGGGAAAAATGCAGCACTTGAAATTCTTCAGAGGAAGAGGCAGCAAATCTGTGATGCTTCATCTATTAATTCTGGAAAATTTGCTTTCAAACTACATTTTAATGGCAACCATTAATTTAGACCAAATAGAAAGGTAATGCATGAAAGAATATACTGATCTCACTTCACAGGTGTTTCTTTGATACGAAATGCACCATTGACAGATCAAGCCCTCAGCTGTCCAAACCAGACAGGCACTTACAAAGACTATTTTACAAAATCTAGGGATGTTCATGACACGACTGCACTTTTCCCAGAAACAGGGTGGTTATTTTACTGTTTTCAGCACATAACTTCCCTATGAGAGTCAATAGGACTAAACAGTCCTCCTGTATAAAAATCTTAGAGCTAGGCTCCTCTCTCATTCACCACCAGGTATCTCTGCAGTCACTACACATGTTGTGGCAGAGTCTGAAACGTTCTTTTGAAGTGCAGCCTCTTGCTTTGGCTCTTTCAGGGCTTCATATTTCTCCCCAGGTAAGCACCTGAGCACCAGCAACCTGGTTTCTTTTTCTGAAATTACCACTTTTAGTTGAGCAGGCAGCACCTTATGCATAAAAGCCTGGAGAGAGGCCCAGTGATGCCAACAAAATTGTATGTAATTTAATTTAAAATGCTGGCATCAGACTGAGCTTGTAGTTTGATGATTACTTACTATTGTTCTCCCTATCAACTATGATAACTAAGCAATAATCTCTGAGGAATGGTCAAGCAGAAAGATTTATTCCAACACTATCAGGCTTATTTCATTGCAAAAAACATCATTATAAAAATATCACTGCATGAAAGGACCTATCAGTAAGAAAAGCTGCACAGGCTTACACTGCTCTGCTGTCCTTGATTAAACAGTCTCACGTAATCTTCTGAAAGAACTAAGGCCTTCTGTACTCCTTTGCCATGAGCAACATATTACATCTGATTCTCTTCTACAGAGGTATCAACATGTTCTTGGTTATGCCGCTTAAAGGAGAAAACAGAACAGGTCATCACAGAAGTTAAAGAAGAGGATGATGAAGTGTAGGCACACGGATTCAAGCCATAAGTTAAAACTTTTGTGGGCTGCAGTGTCTCGCTGTTTTGTCTAGATGTAGTGTTGCTATATTTACATAAACTACTGAAAGTATGACTGTAGCACAGTCCCCACAGCCACATGCTCATGACCCCACTGGCCCCAGCGGGTACGCTGAGGTTGGCACGGACGTATCAGCACCGCAAACACACTGTTCACTGTCTACATCAATACAACTGGGTGACAAAAGAAGAAATCCTAAAAATATCTGAAAACTAAATGTTTTCTTTTCCATTTTCTGTTATAGATCCTTGGTTTCAAATTTGCCATGAAAAACAATTCAATTGCATCTGGAAGGCGCTGACCTTACAGCCTGGAACATATCATAGATGATTTTGGTTGGAAGAGACCTTTAAAGGTCATCTACTCCAATTCCCTCTTGAAAATGCAGATATAAATATAGATATAGATATATTTATTTCCCATAGAAGCACTATATACTTCAGCGTGAGTACCTGTTATTGCTACAGAGCAGAAAGGCACAGATGGGAGGTACTTTGCAGGTCCAAGAGGCACTACTCATTTGAAAGAAATGCATGCAGAGAAGCTTGCACAGTAGTTACCTGCAGTACTACATGTCTGACCTTGCAAAGACCTACAGTAAATATTTTTCACTTGGAATTACCCGTCAGACAACAAAATTCAACCACAACGCTTTAAAAAGTACAAAAGGAAAGATGAATGAGATAGAATTTTTATTAAGTGATTAGAGGAAATTATTACTGCAGAATCCATCTCTGTCACATGCTTTTAATAGGAGAGCAGCCATGACTGGTAGCTTCCAGAAGCACTGTATTGTTACAGGTGTAGCTCTCTGGTATAAATAGATAACTTTATAATGTCTGCACTCTGCCCTTTAAGGACTGTGTTCTTCCTAGTATTTGATACACTCAGTTTAATAGCACATTGTCCAGACTTACTGAAGAACTGGAAGACTGCCATTCTTCACACGCCACACAGATACTTTTGGCTGACAGAGCAAGAAGCAGCACTGCTCTGCTCCTAAAGAGGATGGACCAAACTCAGCACTTTTTTAGGCAGACCAACCGTATGCTATCTCTGTGGAGTCATGTGCCTGCATCCTGCAATCTGGAATAGAGTGTGGGTACACAACAGCTTCGAGAGCAATGCTGAGAGATACTTATCCATCCCAGTACCAAACTGAATGTATTGGGAATGGCTAGACAATTGGCCGAGCTGTTTGTGATAGTGGCTGAGAACATACATATCCAAGCTACAATAAAATACACTTTATAACCTTCTGGTTTCATACAGCAATGTGTCTCTGTCACTAGGCACAGAACACCAGACTTGAGACCTAAGCTTTATTCATGCTTGTGTCAGTGGCCTGCTGCATCATATTTGCAATTCACTTCACCTCCCTTCCCTAACTCAGTTCTCTGTCTGCAGAATGGAATAAACACTATTTGCTTTCCATACTGAATGCTTTGAGAGCTACCTCATACAGCTGCTACATAAAAGCATTAATATTAAAGTCATTGTTCTGACTATATTTAGGAACTCTGTGTGTGAAGTGCTGAAGCACATTTCTAATGTCAGCAGGATATTAGAAGACCCCTTGTCTCACTGGAACAGCTTTAATGAACTACTGGAAGTAGCTCAGTACATGTTTCTACTGCCACAGTGCTTCATAGCTTGTCCATACATCAAACAGTCTTAAAATATTTACCTTCTTTTCTCTGAACCCTCTTGGCGTCAAAGATACAAAGGCTATTCATATGATTGGCAACGTGCCAGTATGGAAATCTGGGCAGCCTAACAACTTACTACAAGACATGTGAAGATAAGGCGGCAGAGAGACAATAGGAGGCAAATTAAATTCCCCAAACTTCATATTCCTGAGAACTGGGAATTAAAAAATTAAGGTTTTGTTGTGCAACCCTTTCCAGATCAAAGATTACATGGAAACACAGAAGGGACGGGTTCCTATTTCGTTCTTCATTACTGGCTGTCATAGCTTGATGAAAAGATTAAGCAGTAAGAATAGCCAAGAATGTTACTATAATATTCTGAATTTTGGAGTATGCTAAAGCAATTATTTAAAATGGCAACAGCTAGTGAGGCCTGGTATAGGAAGAGAACACTTCTATGACAATGTTCTATTTCCGTTATAGAGAGAAAATACTCTTTCCTGTTTCTATGTTTCTATCTCCACCACCTAAACAAACATATGTATGAATACATCCCCAAGCAAAATAAATGGAGGCTGTTATGTCAACAGCTCCTAACCAGGAGGGATAAACAGGTACCAGCGGGGAGAGAGGGGACAGAAGACATAATTAGCAGCTTCCTCCTCTGCATCCATGGTGGAACTGTTTCCTTACTAGACTCAGAAGTGGAACAACAAACCTTCCATTGGCATTCCAAGCCATGTGAAACCCCAAGAAGTCTTTGCAAAGCCTGGCAGTACTAACTAGCCATCGGCATCTGCTCTAGGAACACAGCACACAGACATGAGAGGGGGAAACTTAAATAGGATCCTTTCTGTAGGAGCCTGCAGTGGAAAGAAAAAGGAGACAAGGCACATGTTTCTGATGAGATGGGTGCAAAGACCAATTCAAAGGCAGTGTGCCCACAGGTTCCCTTCCTCTAAAACAAATATTGAAGGGATTCCTAAATCTAAACAAAATTCATCCTTTCAAGCTATTCAAACAGCACTAGCAGACAGGAAGCACAAAAATGGTGCCAAAATAAACATACAAATGAAGTGGAAATTACCTTGAGGAAAGCTAACTGAAAAACAGAGGTAAGAGATAAGTGGTAGAGGCAAAATCACCAACTTCAGAGAAATTACACCAGCTTAGACCAGCTGTGACACAGACCTAGGTGTGGAGAGACTGCATAATTAGACTGGAGAAAACTAGCAGCATATTTTATGGGGTGGGGAAAACACAAAGTGACATAAGGGAATTTTCTAAATAATACCTTTTCCCCCAAGGTCTCTCTAGTTTAGTCACTCTTACCTTTGGGGTTTAAGCTTTCTACTCTTCCATTTGTGACAGGGAGAATGTATTATCTTTATAAAACTCTCCAAAAAACTGCAGATAAAAATGAGAATGTAAGTGTAAAGAATGACTGTTGTTGCTATTATTGAGGATGCTGTAAGCTCCCCTGTTGAGTTGCTAGCAAAACTGATCCTGTTCTTGACTCCAGTTAAGACTCCATGCTTTGGTTTTCAATTCTAGCTGGTTTTGCAGAAAATACGATGGGACCCACTATCTGCAAGCTAAGGTGACAAACAATTATACTACAATTCCTAGGAAAACAATTCCTTAACTAATAATAGAAAACAACTTTTTGAAGATATGACAAAGTTCACTCAAAGCTATGGACCTGCATCACCCATACAATCCTGTTTACCATGTCACAATGCAACACTGTCAAAATTAGTGGATTCACACAAGCTTTAACAGGATTAACATACTAGTTTATCAGCCACTATGCACACAATTCCCTAGACAACAAAGCATTTCCATCACTGGGATGAAGCACGGCAGTTATTTAACCGTGCCACAACACAACACGGTCATTTAAAAACTGAGATCAAAGGCTCCTACATGCCGGAAACTCTGAGGGAGGGTGTCTGACAAGGTATAACAGTCTCTTTTTGGATATTCAAGTTAGTAACTCAACAGCAAAGTTGCAGGACCTTTCGATGCCCATGAACAGACAGAGCCTCGCCTCGACCTGTCATTTTTTAAAGTACTGTGGCTCCTGTGTTGGAGTGTCACACTGAATCTGTGTAAAGTGCTGCATTCTGAAACAGTGACCTCACTCCCAAAGCGGAGTTTTCTTTAATGACAGGTATCCTAAGCCACTGCTGACCTCAACCAACCTCACGGAATACACAAATTTTAAAATCTGAGGCTGCCTGCTCTCTCAAAAAGCACCACAAAATTTTACACATTACATCACCAGAATCCAAAAGCCATCCTGCCATAGATGTCATCCAAGCACCACTGCCAACAAAGGGAGGACTCCCGTACAGTTCAAAGGAGTTCAAAAGTACGGAGTTCACACAAGTAAACCATAGCTGATAGTGAAAGCAGGATACCTTTTCTTATACATAATCAACACTGCCAAGAGCCCACTTGGTGCCCAGAACAGACTGTAAGTTTGATTTCAGCTCACCTCTATCCTAAACTAATACCTCTCCAGCCTCTCCACACTGGGCAGGGAGCTCTCCTTTGCTCATTCCTGAGTCCTTGCACCCAGTAGCTCTCTCCCTAAGCCCTAAGAAAAGGCATTCCCTTCTTCACGAGTTTGAATCTCTGCCAGAAGCATCTACTGGAAGAGTTCACAGAATCACATCTTGTATTCCTAGATCCAGCTCTTTGGAAGGACAGGGATGGAGTTGGTGGGGTGGTTTAAGCAGAGAAAAGATAAGAGTAAGGACAGAAAGAAGTGAGTAAAATAGAGATGACCTTGGTATCTGATGAAAGCCAAGAAAAAAAATGCTGAAGGGGGAGGGAATTGTGAGACAATGAGGTATCAATGAATCAGGGAGAGAAAGCATGCAAGAACTGAGCTGGCCAGCAAAGGAAGAACAGAGCTAGCATTATTAACTCCAGGTTTCCTCACGTTTTATATCCAAGTATTGGAAAGGAATTCAAGGCTGCTTCCCGGGGGTTCATTACTAACCCTACCTGTGTAAGTAATATACATGTACTAATGAGGTTTTTGTTATTTAAATTATTTTCTTTAGAGCAAAACCAAGAATAGTATTTATTAGGTTATAGTGACTACCACTTACTGATCCAGTAACTTGCATAAATATTCTTTAAAAAAAAATAAATTCCATTTCATATACACCACAGCAAACTGCTTCCTAATCCAGCAAGGTATGGTACAAATCAATCAGTTTTGTCAGCTGAAAACTGGCAGAACTGCAAACTCTTAGTGCTTAGGATGGCAGGGAAAACACCAAGATTCAACTGACACATTGTTCCAGTGTTGTGCAGAAAACCAAGTACAAGCATAGGTAGATTTCAGTAGCTGCTGGGGGTTAAGATTCCAGATGATTGGGGCTGCTCACATGGCATTACTGCTAGATTATCCAAGAGATAGCAGAGAAATTCAAAGTGGGTATTTTGGCTATGAAAGCCTTGTTACTAATTTTCAGGTAGCAACAACTACTGATGTCAAACTAAACCTTACGGTTAGCACTGGGAATCTGGAAAGTAAGAACTACAAAGCTGAAGTAATTTTTTGCCTTTGCATGACACAAAATAGTAAGTGGAGAACTAACATCAGCAGATTTTAATAACAAATTCAGGTCAGCTACAGCAATTCAAATTTATGCTCAAAAGTTTACAATTAAGGTTTGGAAATGGGTACTGTATAGTGTGGATTGTTACCAAACTCAGAGAACTCAGGTTCTCAGAAGAAAGATTAAGACAGGTGTCAAAAGATATTATTTACTTTTGATCATTAATTTTCAATAATTACGCTGTTTTCTAGCTTATACTCACACCTACTATTAAGGTTCAGTACAGCAGGATAAAAAAACTGGAATTATTCTTTCAATTCGGAAGGTACAAAGACGTAATTTGTATATCACGTTTTGAATACTGGAGCACTGCTTGGTACCTAGTTTATACTGACAACTAAACCTAGGAATAGGTTATGATACCAGGATGCAAACAGATGAAAATTTCCCCAAAACCTGTATGTTGTTGTTAAGTTTTTCCAGTGAGCTGAGGACTAGTGTAAAATACTTTACACTTTTTAACCCCAGTTTTTAGGCATCAGAATGTTTTTCCTACAAATTGAAGACTAGGGTTAGAGTTGTGTAGGAGGACTGTAGTGGTCATGGTGTGTAAAGTGTTGCTTTACTTTGCAAACATCAGAAAACAGACATCCACTAGCATCACTGAATTTTCTTATGATACTAGATTCCAGGATACTATAAGGATGTTCTACCCTATAAAATTAATTCAACATTAAAGTGTAAGACAGTTAATGATGTAAGTCCAGTGATGACATGCCTGGATTTGATAAAAAGTAACTCAACTGAATTTGGTTCTGGGTTTTCAAACTTGTCGGTCTTTGTCCAAGCTTTATTTGGCCATTACATTAAGTGATTTCAATATATTTTATTTTTATCACAATACTGTATGGAATTAACTTTTTTTTTTTTTTTTTCTGCTGAAGAGATGCTTGGAATAGGGCAAACAACAAAGGTCCCATTCGGATATTGCTATGAAACCACAGAAAGGTGACAAGCAGGAGTGAAATGGGGCTGCCAGAAAAGGCTGAATCAAAGATAAGATTATGTGACTCTAATCACTGCTTCTTTAAGTGTTGAGAATTTCTGCAAAAAACTAAAGGAGTGCTCTAAGATATTTCAACTGGCTTTGGACCTTAATGGATAATGAGGGAGATGACAGCGTGGAATTTTTCTAATTCCTTTATACACCAAACTATTTACAAATATTTTGGGGGAGTAAAAAATTCTGAAAAATAAGCAAACCTAAACTCTATGCAACTTACAAAGAGAAGAGAAAAAGAATGAAAAATGCTATGTGAGTGAATGAGGTCGTACTCTTTGAAACACCAATTAAAGTCTTCAAAAGCTAAAACAATGGTGTTCCACTAAATTCTAACCCTTCTTTTGAAGAGGAAGAAGGCTGAGGGGTAAAACAGTTTAAATTATTAATCTGACCCCATGCTACTCTGCTTCATTGGAACAATGAGATGAATTATAGTGAGGGCAATGTTAATTTAAATTACTCTCAGCAAGGTGTGGAGCACTTACTCATTTCCTATGGGTTTACATGTGTTCATGCATTCCTCTCATACTCCTCCTGCACATATGTATCACTCTAATTCAAAAATATTTCACGTGTCCAAAGCGAAAAGTTAATTACCAAAAATGCGGATTCACCCAAGACAAAATAATCTTTTTATTTGAATAGCTTTGTTACAGAAAGGCTGGTGCTCATAAGCCCCCAAGGCAAACTCCTCCACGACAGGAGACAAAGAACGGCTATGAAGGATGGCTTAGTAAATGAGACACGGGGTGTAGGATTCAGGACACCTGAGTTCAAGCCCTCTTCAGTTAATGATTCTCTGTGTGACTTTGAACAAGTTGCTTAATTTATTACACCTTTTAGCTTCTTCTTTGTGTAATGTAGATAACTGCTTCCCATCACACAGGGTAGTGAGTGTAAAATCTAATGATTCAATGATTCAGAGTCAATCAGACACCATGGACACTACTAATTATTGTCACTTTTGTTATGGCAAAGACTACTGAAATTGCCAAATGACTTTTCCAGAAACAATGCACTGGGTATAATGTCTGCACACCCAACAACTGCTACGAGCATGCTTTGCATTCCTCACAGTTTCTTCTTCTGCAAATATCTCTCCAAAATCCAGAAAGTGTCTTTTGGGAAAGGCAAGATGCAAGCTGGAATTCTTCAGATTTGTTTTGATGAAGATGAAATGAGGATCAAGTCCAAATCTATTACCATCCTGAAATATTTGGAAAGATCACATATATACCAATAAAGGATCAAACAGTAAATAACGGCAGCCATTGCTACATGTCAGGCTACAAACTAAGACTAAATGAGAGAGTGCATTTCCTCCTCTAGTTGCTATTTCAGGTAGAGTCTACTCTGAGCTATGAAAATAAATTATATGAAGCACAGATTAGGTCTCATGGGATCTTTATTCCTCTTGTGATTCTGCTGTTATGGATCTAGGTGACTTTAGCAAGTCACCAATCTTTTGCACCTGTATTTTCCTCAGATCATCATCCCACCAAAAGCAAAACAATATTTAAAGTACTTTGTCTTGCAGACAGGAATAAACAAAGAAAAAACTATTTGAACCCCATGATAAACCCTGACATTCAGCTTTTTCTACATCTATAGTACAATCTGACTGTAACACAGATGAGCACTTCCCTTCAGCTTGGTTCCACTTGAGCTGACTTCACTCTCAAGGAAATTAGCTTTGCTGGCCCTTTTTCTTAAAAAAACAGTAAACAGTTGCAGTAAAAGAAAAAGTTGTGTGACTTGAAGGAAGAAAGAGCTGATAAAGCAGTACTGATGTGCAGCATATGTTCCCTTGGAATTACGCACATTAGAAACGATAATTTCCAAAAGAAATATTAACTTTTCAACCAAACCAGTCAATTATAAATGCAGAAGGCTGCCTATACAAACACCTCCATTCATGCATCACTGCTTGGGCAGAGCAATGACAGGGATCTTGCACACACAGTCTCCATCATGTCTTAAAAACATGTTATTACATATGACTTAGATCAGGCCCCACAGTAGTTCCTCAAAACATCTCTGGTCTCCCAAGATGGGAAGGTCCAGGAAGTTATTATTACTTCAGCTCAACATATTTTAATACATTTTCTTTTGCCCTTCTTTTGTCTTTTAACTGCCAGCACATAACACAAAGACCAAAACCAGCAATAAGAAAGTGCTTTCCTTACGACAGCTTTTAAATTTTTAATCTCCTTTTTTTTTTGTGCAGTAGAATGGGTGTTAAGGTATGATTCACATTCTGTATATAAAACATAATGGTCTCACCATTCCTCATCCAAACCAATGGAGATTAGAAATTCATGGCTTTTTTTGTTTGTTTTCATCTGTACTTCTCTGTTCTATCACTACGTCTCCCTTCATCTCAGCCTAAAAGAAAAGTCTAAAACTGTGGCCATTAGTTATAGAAAACCATTATTATTTATCCCTTTCCAAGTCTGGATACACACAAAAAAGTAACTGTCTTGAAAATACAAAATGTGGAAGCAAAGTATTTGCTTTAATTTATCTTTTAGCATTTATTTAAAGGAAACAAATTTCCAAAACACTCATAGTAAGTTTTTGCAACCTGCTCTTTCCCTGCTCCATTATTACTTGTATTTTTACAAACCCTGAATATCTGCCAGTGAAAAAACAAGAGGTTTCAACCCGTCATTTCATGGACTGAAAGGCACCTTTCAAACCATCATGGACCATTCTCCCAGTCCTGATAACAGGGGCCTGTGATCCAATACATTTGGGACTGCATCAAATCTAATAAAAGACCAAAAGAAAAAATTCACACTGAACTATAAAATACTGCCAGAAAAATATCAAAGTGTTTTGCTATTTAGTAGCCATTTATTCCCCAAAACGTGCAAACACGTTCCAAATTGTCCCTGAACTAAGTATCACTCCTGTGCTTGCGTGGCAGCTGGGAACAGAGCAGTCCAGAACAGCAGCTACTGAGTCAGCCATGGTAGCTCCAGACAACCCTGGAGGTATGAATTCCTGCTCCTCACAGTTGACTGTGCTCTGTCGTCAGAGGAAGGAGTCTCAACTGAAGAGTGCACATACGCCAGCCTCGTGCACTACTCCTCTAAAGTCATGCTGCTTTGCAATCCAGTGAAAACAGGCTGCTCTCTACAGCTTAAGAGCAACAGAATTCTTCTCCTCTACCTCCTTGCCAATCACTGCTTCCTCCCTAATCGCTGCCTTGGGGCAGGATCTGCTGTAAAGAACATCTTTTCTGAGTTTCCACCAAAACCGACTCCCTTTTAAGAACAGACAGTAAATACCTGGATAGTACTTCAAGCAAAGGGACCTGAAATCTAAGGCTTGCATAGAGGAGCAGCATTCTGTACAACAGACATCACTATTCAGATTACAGACTTGGATTCTGATAAAATATAAAGCTGGAATCTTAACTGGGTTTTGTTCATTTGAGTTTCTCTCAAGCATGGCGGCCGAATGTTAGCATGGGAAATTCAAACTATCTTTAAAAATGTCTCTTGTGGTATTTATCCTAGTTCTTCCTTTCTCCAAAAACTCTGGATAGAGCTAATGGGAATTTAACAACCATTGCTTAACATTACTTTGTAAAGTAGTTTCTGATAAAGATTAGAAACGTCTGTTTGAGAAATATTATGGAAGTGTCACGTGGAATTGTACCAAGCAACAGCAAACCTTCCTGCACCTACAAGTGAGAAATTCATTTACTACAACAGGATTTAGGGCAAAATACAGGAAAACAGGCTGACCTCAAACAAGAATGCATTTTTTAAAAAGATATCTCCAATTCTTTTTTCTTTTTCTTCTTCCCATTATGTATTCAGGCCTCCCTCATCCGCTTTGCAACAATATTTTTGAGTAGGTGTCCTCAAGCAAATAAACTGAGGCTCTAAGGCTCAATTTTCACTTGTGTAAAGCAATAACGGATTTGGACCAACTTCTGAATGAGAATTTCTGTTTTGAAAGAAAAGCTGGCTACAGTCAACTAGATTTCCTGCTTGACTGAGATGAGCATCCTAGAAAGCATTGACAGAGAGCACCCTTAACTAACGCATTTCAGTATGTACCTGGATCTCTCACTGCAGCTCCACATGGGAAATGGAGAACAGGGACAAAGCAGAAGTCACATATGTAGAAAAGGTCTGTCATTTCCAACTGTTTAAGGTATGATAGTGAAACTAAAGATGGACCATGCCCCTGAATGCTGTTCAACTACACAAAATACAAATCAAAGTGCAGTGTGGTTCTAGTGACACACAAACATTTCCATTTACTTGAAATCATTTCACGCAATGTTATGCAGTTGAACCATCTTTCCCACTCCACTGTGGGAAAAAACCACAAAAAATGCAAAACACTCTGTCTCTTTTGGGCAAAAATTTTCTTAAACAGATAACAGTCACATTAAATCTACCAGTTTAAAAAGGAGCGTTTTACCAAACGAGCCGTGAAATTCATTTTACTTTTCTGCCACTAGTATGTCAGAAAGTCTATGTCACCTTTAATAAACTTCTCCAAATGAGCATGCTGATAACTGAACAACATGACATTTCTAACAGTGAGAAGGCAGAAAACCAGAAACAATTACTTTAAGAAATGAAGGGGGAAAGCAGGCTGGAAGTATCTTGCTGCAAGTAAAATCTCATTAAGTTAGGATTTTGCACTCTTCTGGGGGAAAAAGATGACTCCTAAGCCTAAGAGTGGCCATGTTTCAAATGTTAAGGAAACGTTCCTGTCTGACCACCCAGAAGCCACTCTGGCAGTCACAATCCCACCACCCCAGACTTTCACTGCTGGGACTGAAGCCCTTTCTTATCAGGCAGCTACAGCAACTCAGTGGGTGCCCCACTTGACATCCTACACACCCCACATTCACACAATCAGACACTGTTTCCCTACTCCACTTAGGCCTGAATTTCCCATAGCAGAGTCCCAGATGTCTGGGCCCTTAAAGCAGTTTAATCATGGTGCAATAACAGAAAGAGCTCGAGCTGGTGCCTCCAGGGAGAGACTCTGAACAAAAGAATCCTTGGGCTTTTATGCCCTCACAGTCTGTTCCCCCACCATAGTCTGGGGTCTTCCTGCTGAGTCATCAGCTCCTGTTGTCCCCGAGTGCCCAGTCACCTGGCCAGTGCCACAGGTCCAGTGCCCTTTGTGATGCAAAGGGTCAGCGCCAGCTCACAGCTCCTTTCCTGGGGCTCCCTCCATTTCCCCCCACCCAGGGCACAGCCTGCAGTTCACACTGCACTGCACACCCAGCTACTGGCACTGGGTGTATTCCTAAACAGTGGCTTCCTGTTCTGCTCTTCATGAGACCACCCTGATAACACAGGACTGAAGTGTGAACTGGCATATCACCACCTGAAAGGCCCAAAAAATTAGCATAAAGCAGTGAAAATTATAAAGGTACTCATTTAAGATACTGCAGCAACATCCTCACTCAACCGATTTGATTGCCAGTTTGCAAGAAAAAATGAATTCATACTGAAAAAAAACTGGAACAAAAGGAATCTGACACTTTCATGGAACAGAAAATTCCAGGTTGAGTTCTTCTCATCTTTTTGGTCACAGATATTCTGTGTTCCTTCATATTCTCTTTTATATCAGCAAAAATAGAAAAGCAAACCTGAAGAAGAAAAGTGACAAGTCTGACACAGAGCATAAGAAAAAATATCAAAAGTAAAACAAAAACATAAACAAAAACAAAATAAAAACTTTGGGAACAAATGGAACTAACCTAAAGTAGGTATTTTCAGATGGTTGATTTTTTCATTGCTATTTCCTATTTTTCAATCAACTCTAATCCTTGGCTGGAGAATTCAATGGAGCTATGTCAATTTGTATTTGCTAAGGATTTGGCACATCACATTAAGTATTTCCCAGTGTGATCATCTCTCTAAGTTAAGTAATTAAAACATTTCATGCAAGTAGGGAGAGAATCTATATTTCAGATTCTTGACTGATCCCAGCACTGCCAAAAAGGCTCCAATCTTCTCTAAATGAGATGAATTGGAACATTTATTTGTACACTGAAAGTTTTAATGCCATATCCACAGTGTCTTGATGGGCAGGGTGCCTTGATGTACTTTTGTACACTACATATACCCCCTCAAAATACAATGGGAAGTACTGACATAATTCATAACTCTGTCTACTTTTATAAAGCCATGTAAAGCCATCTAATTAAGCAGCCTTCTTCCTATTGTCTAAGACACCGCAGATTATAGAACCAAGAGTCCAGACTAAATCTATACAACATAACCAAATATAACACTTTCCTCTACAGAGCTCATTTTCACCTGCCTGATATTTAAGAGCAAATTCCACTATGGGAAAGGAACTGCAACATCACGAAAGGCAATATGGCTGGTACCTCAATTTCTACCAGTCAGCTGCTCTGCAGCAGACTGAAGTGATTAAACTAAAGCATTCAGAGTTGAATCTCTCTGGAAAAATGAAGGGGGGGCTCCAAGCAAATGTAAATTTTAAATTTTGATTCTATTTCTTCTTGCTTTGACTCTGTCATGAGTGCCATTAAAGCTATATGAAGAAAGTTTTAAATTTTATTTCAGACCACTGAATATACACATGCATTTTCACCTAGAACAGAAATTTTGTCTGTCAAACTTTTTGAACAAATTATAAAAGCAAAATCCATTACAGTTTGCGTGGAACAGACTGTGCCAAGTCTTGCCTTGCTAAAAGAAGAGAGCCCTCACTTTGGCTATGAAAAAAGGGTGGAGAATTACTTAAAAGGAATATTAGTAGAACAATAATAGCATTTCATACTAAGCCACAGGAATCAACAGAATTCTCTTCTTTGACCAGTGCAGCCCTAAATCCAGCTCTTTATGAGTTGGATCTTTGATGAACATTATATATCTAATCTTTGTTACTAGAATCCAATCTTTTTCTGTCCTCTTACCTGTCAGAAACATAGGCTTGTACAAAACAATAATTTAAGCACTCCAAACCAAGGAATTATTACAATAAGATGGAGAAAGCTCCTCCTGAAAGGATGAAGAACAAAATGGTAAGGAAAGTGAAGAAAATCATCATAAAAAATGACAGGTATGAATGAAAAATTAAAGCGTCTGTAATTTTTCTCAGGAAAATAAAAATCTATGTCTGACAGTAAGTCAACAAGTATTTCTATTTCAGTTTATGCTGCTGGCAATTTATTTTCTCAGTGAGTCCCCTTGTCTTTTAATAACTTGATGTCTCAAAAGGTTTCCTTTTTATACCCCATGTGTCAAACTCAGGCAAACTGTCTGACCACAGGAAACTTGTAAAACAATGTCAGGACGTTCAAAGCACGACAAAAGGTGGAGAAAACAACTTTAAGAAACTCAGTCAAGAAGTACAAATTATAGGAAGAGTAAACACGAAAAAAATGCATTCCTCACCCCAGTATGGGGAAAAAAGGCCATCAGGTGATTCAAAACAGTACCTCCAAACTGTAGACCCCTGACCTCTTGCTATTCAGGTAAGAGATTTGAGGCCAGAAGGAACCATTCTAATTACCTCATCCAATCTCCTGCATAACAGGCCTGCAAACTGTTGCCGAGACTACACGCTACGTAATTTAGAAGATATCTAGTTTTCATTTACAAGAAGGAAACTCCTCCTTATCAATTTGTGATAATGTAACTGTAAAAAAGAAATACAAATAAAAACTGCATGTTGTTTTTAGTTCATGATTGTCTGACTCTATTCTGATGCCTTTGGCAAGTTCTCCAGTAAGACGGAACAAAAATCACTAACACACCTGTCCTAGCCACAGCAACAGGTTTATTATAAAAATGTGGCAAAATGAAAACTTCCACACATACTCCTCTAGATATTGGTGATTAATACTAAATGAGACCTCAGCACTCACCTAACCACACAGCTAGTAACAACAGCCATCATTCCCAGCCTTATGACAGTAAAATCTATGCACTGCGTTTTGAAAAAACTGTTTTGAATATTTGTTATCAAGGGAGAAAGGAGGAAAACCCAAGACTGATCAAAGATACTGCACACTCTTTGGTCAGCTCCAGTTCACCCAAAGCAAACTGTTTACAGAGATACCTGGTTCCGGTTCCTCAGGGATTTTTACTGTGCAGACCTGATGAATGTAATAGGCACCTAAATGCCTACACAATTTACCAAAGTTAGTGTTCATTTATCATACTACTGCTATAGAAATAGACAGCAGTTGAGTTTTAAATCTACAAAAGGCTCTTTTTATATGCATTTGTGATCAAGCTCATTTCCATATGGAAATAAATGTTCTGAGCACAGAAAAATAAGACACTGAGTTAGGGCCCCTCTGAAAATCTGGCTGTGGCGTGCAATTATACCTCTCATACATAAAATACGTCATGCTGTTCAACCACTCACTGGTAAAGTAAGTGTAGACACTAAGAGCTAACCCCAAGGCAGAACAGCAGGACAGAATTTGCCTTTATGCACTCCACATAACCCCAGTAGTTTTATAATCTTCCAGTTTTATATAAGGCTGCAAGATCTTTCATAGATACAGGCAACTAATCCAATGAAAAGAACAGGCACATCAGAAGATAGCTGTAAGAGGACACTGGCATCACTACATATTCTTCTACACTGGAAAGAAAATTAGGAGAGAGACAGAGAGAGATATGAAGATGGAACCATGTGAACCACAACTGGGAGGTAAAAAAAAGGAAACAGCCGTATTCAGAGAGAAACCAGAAACTAGCATTCAGTGCTCTGTGCCAGAAAAGCACTGTGTTGTGTGGTGAAAAAAGGAGGAAGAGGAAAAGGTTGGATTCACATGTTTATTCCCATCTTTGGCACTGATACACTTTTCTCTCTACTTTTGATCCCACTGCACTGTGTTACAGCATACCCACCAATAATGGATATAAGGCCTGAATTTCAGAAGCGCTTAGCACCATAACTCAAAATTCAGGCAACAGGTGCTACAGGTATTCAAATGCTCTGGGGCAAAACAAGCAAATAAAAAAAAAACACAGGCCTTTAATGCTTACCTAACCTCTCCGAGATGTTGTGAGGATTAATTAACTAATGCCTGTAAAACGTTTAGAGAGTCTCAGATAAAATACTGTAGACGTCAGAAAAATAATTTAAATCAAATGTCACGTAATCATTGAATGTGTTCTGGGGAAAAGAACAAAGAAACAGTAGGTTGGCTAAAAGTACAGAGGAAAAGTGGACAATCAAAAAAAGACTTAGCTTGTTTAAAAACTTAAGACATTCTCCCCAGCTTTTGAAGTCAAAGTTCAGTGAAAATTAGAGGAATAAGGCTTGTGTAGGAAACAGAACCTTATTTGCCATCATGGCACACAAACAAGACAAAAGCAGGACCAAAAGAGATGACAGCAGCACCAGCTGCCCACCACTCTCACCCCCGCCCCCTCCCACACCACCCGCACGCACACACACACATAGATTGCCATCTTTCACCCGATTAATCCTCTCCCAGGACAGATTAACGCTTATCTGCTCAATATCCATCTGCTTTGTGATTTCAGGAGATTGTAACCAATCCCAAGGCCTTATCAGCGCCTCTCCCCCATAGGCAGATGGGAAAAGATGGAAATCATCGTGTTCTATTAGTGATGGCAGTGACAACAGGCTAACACAGCTGCCTCTTTCCCTTGTTTCCTCATTCAGGCTCCACAGCACAGAAAGCCTGCAGTATGGCAACACAGGCAAAGCCACCTTCTCCCTCTGCTTGCTATTCACCTGAATTAATGAGTTTAGAGGGGACAGCAACTGCTAAATGCTCCTTCTAAAATAAGTTTAATACAGGAGCGTTGCTGTCTTTGCCCCAGCTAAAAGATCAGACTGGATTAGGGAGACAGGAAGCAGAAAGGAAAGCCTTGAACTATTAAGATTTAGGCATTTCAGACATCTGCGGACGTGCAGCACAGAAACCAGTAAATAGAACTGCTACAGCAGAATGCTATTCTCTCATCATCCACTCCTGTTATGGGATACAACACAGACCCATCCTCTGGATATCCCTACCTGCAGGTTGCTTTCTCCCACTCTTCAGGGGTGCAACCACCCTTTAATTCAAAACAATTACAGGCAAAGTGGGAAAATAGGATGACATCGAGTTGCACAGAGTTTATTTGCAAAAGAAACATGTCTTCAACTGTACACCTAAATGGACCTACGGCCTTTACATTCACACAAATGAAAGAAATTGATTTCTGCCTGTCCATGTTCCTCATCCTTTTGTGTTCAGTCACTTGAAAGAGTATAGTAATGATTTTATTTGCAGAAATCTAAAGGGGGGAAGTGAAGGGAAATAAACGTTTTTTAAAGGAACACAATCCCATAAAAAAATCTCATTGCTGTTTAAAAATACCTTACCCAATATTTCTTGAAGTAATACCCCAGCCTCCTATAACCAAAAGATATAAGACAAATGTGAGGGTGAAAGAAAATATTGCCATTTTTTCCTGAGTTAGTTTCCTTTTACTGTTAGAGGGTCCTATAAGTTCTCCTGGCAGTGAGTATTCTTCCCATTTCTCTTTATTCATGGGAGCCACACAAGTACCTTAAACTGGAGTTCCATTAAGATGTTTAGTTAGGCAAGATAAAACCTAGAATGAATAAGGTGATTTAAGAATCTAAGCAAAAAATTCCACAACCTGATTAGATTTTGAATACTGAACCCTTGCACCAAATTGCTCACAATCCACAGACAAAGCAATGATTCTTAACATGCAAACACAACAAGAAAATTCATACTGAATACTTTTGGCTGCCCACTGGCAACTCATTAACAGAAATATCTATAATCCCAGAGCACAGACACGGCAATATTTAAACCTACATAAATATATTCTTAGTGAGTGAACAAAGATCTCACATCCAGTAGGATGTGTAAGCCTGAAGTCATACCTGGCACCTCTTCCTGGAAACAGGACAAATTTTCTAATTGGAAGGAGAAGCAGTGAAGCAAACCACTTAAGAGATAAAACATATATTTATATAGGAACTATCTGAGCAAATCCCAAAGCACTTTCCAAAAGGTGAGTATTGAAATGTAGTGTCTTTTATAGCAAAATGTGATAGCTCTTTACTAAAATGGGGCAATAGCACAAAACTGCTTAAGACAGAGAGAAAAAAAGTGATTTCCCAACCTGGAATTCTGCCCAGAAAACTAGGTCTAAAATCTTTTCTTTCATTAAATGAGTCAGTGGGCTCTTTAATAACTCCAGTTGGGTGAGCAAAAACTCAGTGGTAAATGTGCTATTTGAAAAAACAAAACAAGAAAATGAAACAAAAGGAACACGACAGACACTACATAAAGCAGATAGGCACTGTCTGAAGAAGCAAAAAAGAGCATAAGAATCTGTTAGGCTGTTTCTAAAAATGTCTTCAATATATACAGAAAAGCGCTTTTCCCAAAAGGTCACCTGCATTCTGCACCCAACCAGGAAAGCTCACAAAATACAGGAAACATTATGTTTTTAATAATGTAGAAAGTCACCACACAGCAGGTCAATGATCCATTAACTCTCCTGTGACAGTCCTTTGTTCCAGTACCTTATGAACTGAGGGAATAGTTGGCTGAAACAGTAAAAGAGAGTACGATACTGATCTTACACTGTTCTAATAAATATGGACTCCTCTCTGCAATTTCTAGGGTAATAGAGTGTCTTACAGTCTTTAGTGTAATTATGCTCATAATAAACATGAAATAGTATTTACTTGCTCTTTCATAGATGAGGAATGAGGTATTTTAGCCAGTTGAATCTCGCTGCTTTCCATGGATGACAGATATCTGAATGTCTTTGAAGGTCTCGGATTTTGTGAATAAGAGGAAAAAGTGGGAGGGGGGAAATCACAAAATGGATCTGCTGGAGACCAAGGAGCACACATCCCATCCACTGGCACAGATCTTACCTAATTCCTACCATCCAGTGCAGCCTGAGAACTAAGTACATACTGTATTTCCCTCTCCATAATGATAGATCCAAGAAGCAAAAGCATGACCACTAAGGAAATGAAAAGTCAGTTCAAACACCTTTCTGGAATCCTGTGTTGTGTGTAATCTTTTTCAGAAGCACAAGTAATGAAAGAAAGAATCCTATGAACTCCGGTCTCGGGGTAGCTTTACCGCACATGATATGTACAAAGGAAGGAAGAGGGAGGTATAAATTATTCCACTTGGACACTGTCTGTGTGTCTAGAAGAACTTAACTCTAATGGTAATTCTGTGAAATAATCTAGATCCCTTGTATGAATAAAGAAGCTGTGTGCTGGGCTTATCTGGACTTAAAAAAAACCACTTTGGTCTAGCTCTCCTATGAGTGCTGACCAGCATCTCTTCCAAGATGAAAAGGTGCAGCTCCTTCAAACATCAGCCTGAAAAATAAAGTACAGCTCTAATGGGAGCTATGAGACTTTGTATTCCTGTCTAACATCTTCCCTCTGTCACGGAGAGGGAAAACACAGTCTCATGGTGGGGCACTGCTGCTCTCAGGAGCACAGGTATACATTATGAATGACTGATTTAAGGAGTCACAGCAGAGGACATCCTCTACAACATAATCACTAGGTAACCTTCCTCACTACCAATTAACATTTCCCCTGTTCCCCACTTCAAAGCTTGTAAAACAACCATAAATATTGAGTAAACAAACTAATATTTTTTAAAAAACAGCCTGGAAAAGGCTTTGATTTGATAGAATGCTGCAACAGAAATTATTAAGCTTTCACTCTTGCCAAGTATTTTTAAATGATTCTTAAAAAAAAAATTACAGAGTTGAAACATAAAAGCTACTCATTTAGAGGTCAGTTTTCCAGGCTATGATGCTCAGTGCTAGCCAGCATATGTCATTGCTTCAAGGAAATGTCCCAGCCCTCCCTACTCCAAAATATAGTTTCTGGTGTAGCTTTGGCAATGCTCATTTCAGACACCTGCAGGTCATGATCAAGTTATGTCATGTTATGATCAGTTTATGTCAGGTTGACATGTAAATATCCTGACTGCTTTTGCTTACTAGTTCCTTGGTAAACAAGTTTACTGAAATTTTTTTCAACCCTATGGTCAAGCGTTTGTAATGGAAAATTATCAGTATGTCAGCTCTATACAGGCAAAGTGGAACACCTTTAACATCATCTGCCCAAGTTAGGGTTTGTGTTTCTTTTAGTTAGCGTGAAATTTTCAGAAAAATGGCTGATAGATTTTTTTACCCTACTTTCCAGGAAACAGTTCCACAGTTCTGTCAACGGTCTCACTAAGAGCCACATTACATGATCTAACATGATCCCTTTTCTAACATTGCCTTGCCTTTCTGTTTGATTCACATGGGAAGACCTGCCAGATAGAGACTCAGATGCTCCAATCTAGTATGAGGAAGCAGACAGTGTTTTGGAATATACCATGTCTAGAAAATAATGCTGTGGTGAAAGCTATTACACAACGCTTGGTGAGTTCTTTCCACTTGCTTCTCACACTGCATGTTCTCCTTGCCCTGCTAATTGATTGCACTTAGGCAATGCTCATGTAGCTTTTTACGGTTGGCACACTGAAGCTCCTGATTACAACTTTTAGTATTTGCACCATTCTTCTGACAAGAACTTCAAACCTCCTCAGGCACTTCAGACTCATTGGAGAACCTTGCAAAGTCAGTGGTCAGTGCTTGTAAGGCAGCAGAGGCTTGAGTTATGATCATAATCACCTTCTATTTTTTTCCTCTAGCTGTATCTTTAGTCACCCAGATTGATTATTGTTCCTCAATTATATCTTATTCAAGCCATGCAAGAACTACTGCCTGTCTATCTGTCAAATACCTGATGTCTAGCAATAGCTAATGCATGGCTTCATGTCAAACCTCTGCTTATTCTGCATCTTTTATCTCCTCTCCTTACTTCTGTTCTTTCATTACATCTTGTATAGCACAGCTTGTTAACAGTATAGCTCGTTATCACACACTTGGTTCTTCACCCTTTTCTGTTCTCCTAATAAGCATCTCAAAACATAACCAGCCTAGCAAAGACTTCTGACTTCAGTAACTGCAAACACCAAGGTTGCTTAAATATGTCTGTCGCCCCAGCTCATATCTTTAGTCTGTCATCTCACATTCAACCTGCCACCTCTTTACACAGCTAATAATACTACATACAAGCAACAGCACTGTTCTTACTCTCATTTACAATTCACAAACATGTAAGATGTACAGTCTGGTGCATTACAGGATTTGTCAAGTCTTTCTGGTCACAAGAGCGTCCTGACTACGGATTCTAGAAACTGGGCACCTGTCAAAACTCTACAGCCATCAGATTAAGACTTTCTCTTGTTTTTCAAGCAAGAAAGATTTTTCAGATTACAAGCTTTATATAATTATACTGTAAGTCTTTTCCTCTATTAGATATTATACTGAGCATTATTTGGTGGTTTTGTCTACTGGGATCCCTACTCTTGCTGATTTCACACTGGTATTTGGCAGAGAAATTTGAGCTATAGGCATTGGTCCATATCTCCTACTCTCTCTGAGAACGGTTTGTGCTTTTCCATCTGCTCGTCTGACTGGATGGATGTCTAGGAATAGTAATGGTTCTGACTCCTTTGCCCACATCCTACATATTCTAAGGTTTCACTGGGGAGAAATGATGCCATTTTTCACTATTTGTTTCATGAAGAGTTACGTCAAGGTTAGGGTCAAAAATGGCAAGGCAGCAGCTGGCTAGTCCCTTCAGGAGTCTGGCTGTAATGTCTCCTTCCTCTTCTCAGAAAGTGCTGAATGTAGATTTTCACTTCGACAGGGAAGGACCTGATAATCCCCTGGTGGGTGATACCATCTGTCTGTTCAGGAACACATCCTTACATCAGAGACACGCAGAATGGTATGATGCACACTGAGCTCTGAGCTCCACAGTGTCCTCCCCACCGGGCATCCACCCCATGAGGAGCGGTCACACAGTCACTGCCTTATCTGCTGGTAGTAAAACAATTTAAAGGATTTGAGTCTGTTCCCATTCACTGAAGTCAATGTGGTGGTAGTGAACTGCACCAACTGAAGTATGGGCTAGCTAATTTCTAGAGTGATGCAGAATTAGGCCACAAACAGCAAGTCCTTGAGGGTCTTTTTGGAGAACTGCCATTCTAATATAGTTCATGGAGTGAGGAGCTGGAGCTTGGAAGAGAAGTCTGGAAAAGAGGTGAGGGCAAGGAGGGGTAAAGGAGGTTAACATGCTGCAATGACAGCTACTAAATCTTACTTTCCCAGTGGATGTTTTCAAGTGTATGTTTAATTGATATTCTTACATGCCTCTGGCTACAGCACTTACTGCTTTATTCCATTAGGACTTCTGGTTTACAGTATTATATTATTTGGAAAGATGAAACAGGTAGAATTCAGAAATAATGGAATAAATCATTCTCGCCCTCCTACCTTTCCTCCTGTCTATATGTGACAACATAGTTCTTGTTTTTCTGTTGCAGTCAGTACATTACATGTCACCCTTAGGACATTTGCAGTAACTTTTGGAGAGGTGAAATAAACTTTCCTTTGCCACAGAGCAAAGAGATAAAATGTTGTTTAGCTCACCCTTAGGGAAAAGGAATCAATAAATATATTACAAGAAAAATATTTGCAAAGGTTCAATCACTAGAACTTCTGAATTATAAACTGCCGGCAAGTTGGCACCAGTAAAGGCTTTTTACATTAGTTGGCAAAAGGCTGTTTGAAGAGCCAAAGGAGAGTCGAATCTGCACAACTGGAGTGTCTTTGCCTTGATGGGGCAAGCAGACATTTGCTCAAAGCACTGGAGCCATTAGTCAAATTGCTATTTTGGAGACTGTGCATGGCCATGAGAAGCTTTATGAGGGAGACCAGGTCAGCAGGACCCCAGTAAGCTTCCATTTTTCAAGAGCGACAGGAGAGAGAACACAGTTCTACTGTAAGGAATAACTGCATTCAGCAGCCTTTCCAACTTCTTCTTAGTAAGTGGGGAGTCCAGATCAAGGCTTTTTTTGGTTTAGTGATCTCTGATGACATTAAATATGAACAAAGAACAAAGTAGCAAAAGCTTCTAACTTTTATCACTTCTAATTCAAGGCGGATATGAGTAGCTTTCCCAGTTCTTTTAAGATACGCAACCTTAATTCTGCATTCGTTGTTTTCCTATTTGTTCTTGATTTTAATGTTTTAAAAGCAAACCACACTTAACAACTGGACAGCTACAATGGATGTGCCTAAAAAAATTAAAAAGCAGTATTTGGGATTTGACTACATGACCTTGAGATGTACCAGTCAGTGAGTCCTTTCTTCAGACTCACATCCACTGTCCCACAGAAGGAAGTTCCAGCACCACAGTGTGCTATTTTTTTAACAACAACAAAAAAATAACATTTCTGAAAAAGTGGTAGGTTCACAGTCCAATGGTTAGTACACATCTGCTTAGGCTCCAAAGTATAGGAAAGGATAGCAGTTTTCCTTCTACCCACTGAATTCCCAGAGGATTGATGTTCTTCTCAGTGCTACAGGAGGAGACTGAAATATGGTATCCATCAATCAGCAGATGGGGTCGACAGCACTACAAGGTCAGAAAAAGTACCAATCTTTCTTGCTGTTAGAAGCAGGAAATTAAACATGCACAATGTAATACTAGATGTATCCATAAGACCTAGCAACAAAATTGCTTTATTCAATCTAAAAAAAAGGTTTTGCCTACTGTCTGTGACTACTGCAAGTTCTGCAGTAACCTTAGGAAGGTTTTTGGGGGAGGTTTGAGTATTGGGGCAAGTTCTCATGCTGCCTTAATGCTGACTCACGGACATTTTAGTGGAAGAATTACAGTGTTGCCACAACAAAGCTGCAATTGTAGCAGTCCCAAGGTATCTTTATGATGTGAAAAAACCAGCATGTACATAAAATCCTTTTATCAGCTAGTAACAAATACTACCACTATTTTCTAATTTAAATGTTCAGAGCAAGGACATCAGCTATAAAGCAATAAAGTATCAATCCGAAGTTACTCCTCTCTTGCCCCTTTCTCCACTGCAATTACCATATATGAAGCAGTGATATTAATAGTACTTGTAATTATACAGCTCAGGATCAAACTCTGAAAGATGCTTTGCACTATCAAACCTCATCTAAACATACAGGAGTTGCAAGCAAGTGGGCTTCTGCATCTCACAGGACAGCATTACGAGTTTCATAAAGTTTCATAAAGTGCTCCAAAAGGAGTTGTTTGTTTGTTTGCTTATTTATTCACCTTTTGGACAAACAGTGCTGCTCAATGCTTCTATTTTTTTTGTAAATAATAAAGAGAAGTTTACTATAATACTCCTCCTTGAAACAACGCCTTCTAATTACACAATGTACGGGCGGAAAAGAGAAATGGAGAGGATAGAAAAGATGCAATAACTTTTTACACTGCTAAGGTCATGGCAACCTTGAAGGAAAGAACTGGCATCCCTTCTTCAAGAGCTTACACATATCACAAGGGTCTATTTACTGTTAACTTAGTGAAAGCCTTAGCACCCAACATGAGGCACTACAGCACAGTACTCGAAGAACACAGGATTTACACAAGAGAAGGCAACAGAGTAAAGGAGGGGCAACATGACAAACAAACATACGACCAATCTATTTTCAAAATGTGTTCAGTAGCAAAGAACTTCACTGATACTTGGTCTAGCTCTAAGCCTGGGAAGCCCCAGTCCCTGCTGCTATGATCTGTGCTGGGTTGTCTGCCTGTAAAAAAACGAAGCCAGGGCTTGATGCTACAGACCTATAGAAGCCAAGTGCTACTGCGTAAAATTGCTTTGCAATGCACATGTCCTGCTCAAAGCCAGCTCTGCTCCCTGCACCTTGAGCATCAGAAGGGATTTAATTTCCCTGCAAGGGCCCACGAGAAATGAACAATACAATGTGCACAGTGGGCATAATCCTTGACTCTTGTTGACGCCACACAGAAATCCATTCTGTCTTCTTCTAATCCTTGTGCAGAGCCGAAGCTTGCATGATGAAGCTGAAGGGACAGGAGCTATTTTTAGCCTTTAATTTCAGCCTGCATCAGTGGATTTTCAGGCAAAGGAAACAGAGCTTTTAGCTTGTTTCCCTTTTTAACCTGTTCAGTGCTCACAGCTTGGAGAAGTCAAAATGGTTTTATTTCAGAGTCATTTAATGGTTTCAAGGAAATAAATATCTAAAAAATAGGTCAAAATGCTAAGGTTCGAAGGCACAATTTCCTCACAGGACGGGAGCAATGCAGGGCTTCCCAATACTGCCCCCACAGCTCTGCAGATGTATGTAACAAGGGGATACGCAAAGCAGCATAGGCTTCAAGGGCTGTGCAAGCAAGCTGCAAACAGAAGGGTGTACCTATCCCCTCTACCCTAACTTGGTCCTCAATTCCCATTTTCTGGTTTGCTTTCCGTTTTTCTCCTTTCAGCTGTACGCTCAATGTTTCTCTCCTGCTCCACTGGCACACTTTTTACAGCGGTCACACCATTAGAGCAGATGAGTTTCATGCAGGTACACAAAGCAGGCAGAGAGCTGCCTGCGTGAGATAACAGACCTCCAGAGAGACTCTTAAGCCCCCTAATCCATAAGGCATGCAACACTAGCCTCTTGCAAACAGACCTGACAGAACAACTCGGAACAGCTAAGGCCTTTCACGAAGTTCATACTTCTTGTCTGCATTTTTACAAGCTCATTGCCTATTCAGTGTTTTTCTCATTACTTTTGTTTCCTGTGATTTGACATTCCAAATCTAGGATGTGATCTATTTTGCTTTGTCAGGCATGAGTGAATCAGATAGAAGGAATTATTTTTTTCTTCCCATGTCCAGGGAAATATATTTTGTGAACATTATTTCTGCTAGAAGCCGCTGGAGAACATGAATTTGCCTTTTCTTTGTCTATAAACACCCATTCCAATACAATTGAATAGCCTAATGTGCATTGTAAAGCACATGCAAAAATGTAACATTAAAAAGCAAAAACAAGTTCTAATAAACATTAATGAAAACATTTGTAATTTGAAACTTGTCAGCAAAAAGCTGAAACAAATGCCAGGCAGAAAATTAAAAAATTAAAAATTGAGTTATTAAAATCTCATGGTTAAACTGATTAACATGTCGCTGATTTAGCCATGTAAGTTAATACTTTTATAATTAAGAAGCATATCTATCCCAATGATCACTCTACATAACCATTGCTGTCTGGCTACTTCCATGCAATTGATCTGGAAGCAGTGTTAGCACAGGAGTGACTGATAACTATCTGAGACTGAGGAGAAGGCTTTGACCTGTCTGAAAGCACAATGACAAAATGGTCTAGGTGTACTGTTTACATAATGGATGAAAATCCCAAACCAGCACTGTGCTAATCCATAGGGGAAAAAGTAGAAGTCAGAAACAGAAAGCAAATCATGAGGCAAACCCAAGCAGTAAAAATTCTGTTAGTAGAAAACCAGCAGCACCACATCACACTGAGTGACATGCAGAAACATTAAAAAAAAGAGGTTGAGAAATACGTGTGCAGTAAACTAATTGGATTTCTGCATTTCAGCTACAAGTCCAGACCACTGCTTTTTCTAAAATCAAAAAAACCCCTGGAGATTAGTCTTTCGGACCTCACATCCTACACTGAAAAAATTTTCAAAGCTTTATTGTGTTTTCTTTTTTTTTTTCCCCAGCCAAAAGCACAGAAGTCAATTCTAATGTCCAAAAAATACCACTACAACCTTTCTTTTTTCCCCTCCTTCTCCCTTTGTACTTCTCCTCTTCTTGATATTCTCTTTATTTTGTAAGAGCCTCAGGGGGAGATGTACTTTAATTTTAAAACTAAACTTACTATGCCAAATGATTGATAGTATAAATCTCTACAGCTCCACTAATGTCCACAAAACATTACCAATTTGTATCAATATTATCTCTTATTTTTTTCTCCATTTGGTAAGTTTTGATTCAAATCTCTCTTATTGAGAATTACAAATTCACCCTTATTTTCTGCTCAAATATTAATATTCAGACTGGTTTAAGATTTCTTACATCGGTTTAAGAAAACTAAGCATCCTGTGGCCATTGCCCTTCAAAAACAACCAACAACCTGATACCTTACTCCTTCAAGAACTTAAAGATCCCATATGTAGTCAAATCCTTCTCTCAGTTAAAGTGGTAAAAAAGTAGAGTTATATCTGCAGAACCCCTCTGAATGTCACAGGGGCCATGAGCTCAGATTTAACTTCTGGAGAGCAACATGTATAATATACCTTTCCTGACCTGCAACATTTGAGGAAGTACTAATCACATTAAAGTACTTGACTGGAAATAAGAGAGCATTTTGAAAGCAGATACATGTGTACATACATAAATAGATATAAAGCTATATAAAAAAGAAATCTTTACAGTTACAATACTTTTCTTTCCCAATGGACAGCATTTCCCTAGCAAATAGCAATGTACCTCAGAGCAGCTGTACTGACGTTTACTTGGACTATACAGTTGATGTGAAAGAAATCTTGTAGCTTCCTCCTCCTCCCCACCCAAATGCGGACTGCTGTGATTCCTACATATTCCTCACTACCTGGCCCTCAAGTAGAGCACTGGTCTATACACTGAATAAACAAAACAAGGAGTCCTATGGAACCGTGGAAGAAAGCTTGTTCTAATACAGAAGAAAGCCCAGAGGAATGAGCCTGTTTGGGGAGGAGCAGAAAGCGAGATCAGTAGACATATTCCATGACCAGACTTGCAAAAGTAAATAAAAAACAATTTTATAGGAGCATCTTGTCTGATTTTGTTGGAACTCTTCTTTGAAAGAGCCAACACAATTTAGATAGAGGATTAGACTTTAATAAATAATTTTCCCTCTCCTCATCTACCTGCTCCATTAATCTAGCCTTTTCTCTCCTGCCAGATTTCCTAAGAGGACATAATCTCCTAGCTGTGACATCAGTGTCTGCTGCTGTAGGGAATGGTTGGCAATACCACTAATACAGGATTATGGTCAGCATGTGGCCATGTGTGCCAATGCAAGCACACAGATGTGGGGAATGATCTTGAGCTGCACCATAAAGCTTACTTCTATTCAAGCTCACCACTGGAATTACAGACCACATAGGGCTGTGGAGCAGCTCTGTGGGAAGACTGTGCCTCCCTGCAGGACTAGCCATCCCATCAGCCCCAATTCCACACAGGTGGCTGAAATCCTGCATGGTTTCTACATTCAGTCTTCTAGAGAAGCAAGTTTGGGAAGCTGGGCTGGCTGTCCTTGTTTCAAGGCCTCATGAGGGTCTGTTCTAAGTCTCTGCCTGCCTTCTTTTCATCACTATCCTTATTTTCCTATTCAGTATCTGCATACCTGAAAATAGACAGATTCCATGAAATTCATTCTTTCCTTATTCTTTCAACATACTGACACATTTACAGAACAAGACATCTAGAGGGAACAGATCAGAGTAGTTTTCTGACCGAGAATGTGACCCACTGAGTTCAGTATCCAAAACCGAACAGTTTAGCCTGGCATATCTAGCCCAAAAATTTTGCATAAAACCAAGGTAAACCTCAGCAACATCCAGAGTTTCTTCATCACAGAAATCTAAGTGAAACTCTGCCAGCATAACCCTTCTAAGCGCACTGCATCTCTGACAAGAGCACAGCATCTACACCTGAAACAGAAGCCATCTGAATTTAAACCTTCCTGCCAAGTAAAAACCAATACAAATATGGGAAACAAATTTCACTTTGGGGTCTCAGATTGTACGTATGATGACAAATAGGAAAAGCACATTCCAGTTTTAGAAGTATAAACAATATGTCACATATGCATTGGAAACTACCCCTAAAACTAAAATGCCCTTTCAAAAATCATCCAGAGGTCAACCTTGAATAGATGCAGTTCAGTTACTGTCACTGCAATTCTCTCTCTGGTTCCAACAGAATATTTTTTTAAAAAATCTTAGGCATGCATAAGGCATAACAAGAATCATTCCCAAAGAAATTTCCTGCTTTTGTCCACAGCCCTTCAAGGAATATTCTCTTTGCCAGGTATTCATTTATACAGTTGGTTATGAATGAGTAATGACAGTAACACAAGACACTTCTGGGACATTATGAACCAAATCTTCCTTACAAGGAGAAACACAAGCAGGCAAAATGAAGAGCAAATTCCTGCACACTCCGCAGTTCAGAATGGCTTCACAATCTATGCTCCACGATGCTGGTTTTTTATCTGTTACTGTAAACCCTTCCAACACTATGAATAATTAAAAGCAGCTAGATTACATGGTATATCACATTAATGACCAGAAAACAGGCATTTATATTATCTACCCACTTCTCACTTTTATTACCTATAGCACTGCTGACCCTAGTCACCTCCTCAGTGTTATTCCCATTGAACCTACTTTCTACAGCTTGGAGCTCAGAGGAGCAATGACATACAGCTTAAAACAGAAGTCATCAGCAATGCCACCAGCGTTCTCCAGTTAGGAACTGCAGCGATACCACTTTTGAACCGCACTTACCCCAATAACTGCACAGACTCTGGAAAGGCTATTTCTCAGAGTTTTCACCACAGTGTGCTCCTTGGCACAGACCAGGCCTGGGAAAACTTAATCCCAGAGATAACAGATCTCACAGTTTGTGGCGGTGTGGTAAGAACAGAAACTTCATCAGCAACCCTGCATGCGACCAACATTGGTTGCAAACTGTCTTCTTTTCTGAAGATACTCTCTGAAGAACAGTATCAGTCCTCACAGATTTGCCAGGAAAAAGAGGAGGAAAAAAATAAAGTGGAGAGACTTTCAGTGGCAGGACATATCTGAACTTAGATTTGTTTTGGAGTAGTATGAACAGTATCCATAGTAAAGGATTCAGATTAAAGTCAGTTAAGTTCTCAATTAATTCATGTAGTATCCAAGTATAATGCCAGTAAGAAAAGAATATGCTATTAAGAGAAGAATTAGCAAGACAATTAGCTCAAAAACTATTTATGGGAAATAGCATTTATTTTCTCAAAAATGATTTTATCCTGTTTCTATTGCATGCCAGCCTTTCCTCGAAGGCCCCTTCCCCATTTTCTCAGACTGTATAACAAGAAAAAAGGCAAAAAATATCACAGATCATAACTTCAACTATTTACAGCATAGCCAATTGGATGAAAAACACATGTGTATCTGGTGCATCTGCCATCATCCTGCAAGCAAAAGAAAAAAACAAAAGAATCCAAGATATGCAAGAAGATTTCCAGCATGTGAGTTGCAATGATGTATTTGCAACGCAGCATCACGGCTACAAGCAGCCCTACAGGGGCACAAGCAGATGGCTTGATATTATTCTCCAGACCTTGGATTGCCAAGTGATAATAGGGCTGTAAATCACTGCCATAAAAAAAATCAGAGACTGGAAGTGTAAATGTGTGCATTTATTTCTCTATCAAAATGTGCATGGTATATCTATATTGCTACCCCTTATATAAATATTTTCTTCTTAAAGAAGCTCTACATCTAATGTTTTGGCTTAACAACTGGCCAGTCTCCAGTAGTCCAGAGAAGTAGCACTTGCCTGCAGACATTAGTCAGAAATATAAGCCACATTTCAGAAAGGAAGAGACTGGAGATGGATTCAAAGTCTCTAAATGTTGAATGACATACATCAGATCACCTTAGCTCTGAAGCTGTCACAATTCTATCAGATATTCCCCTCTGAAATATAGCAGAGGAAATGTTACTTTCTCTGTACTTCTCGAAACAATGAAATCTCTACCCCTAAAACCTCCACTGCTTATACAACAGTCTCGGCTATAACTAACTCCAGGCTCCCACCACTGCCAAACTGCACTTTCCTAGCTTATCTTTGCCCACTCCAAAGATCACTGAAGTCAGTAAGATACTATCTGTTGAGAGCAATGGCTGTGGATCAGGATTTGTAGATTCCAGGGAAGCTGCACCCAAGCTCTTATCTGGTGTTTTACTTCATTTTTTCCCTAGATTAATTCAGATCATTGAATCTGAGACATTTTAGATAATATTGATGTTAAGGGGGGGAGGGCACAGGAGTAGCAGCACTATAATTATGCTTAAGTACCCTATTAAAATGAATTATTTAATCTCTATCTTGTTATAAAACAGAGAATGTGAAAGGATTTATTTCAATAGGTGCTGCTGGTAATATTTCTGAATTGAAATTTTGAAACTGTAGAAATTATTTTTTTCCCAGTAGGTTATGGACTAACAGTTAACACGGTCAAAAATTCTAATAAATGAGACAACATCAAACCTAAAAAGACAACTTGATCACAAACTGAACAAACTTTTGAAGTGACAAGGGGAGAGAAAACACTACTTCTGCACAGCTAGAAAGATGACAATATTATTTAACACATGAAAAATGAGACCCAAATTCAGAGTTTCTATAACTGGTGATGTCCCAAATATATATTAGATTTCCTTTTTCTTCTCATTTCATTGCCAAGTGGTATAAATGTCACCTTCACTTCCTTCTCCATCTACACAAGGTCGGGGAGCTTTACACCCTTCTTCCTGGGATGACTGCAAAACATGCCTGTTCAGCATGCTGCCACAGAGCCTATTGATCTCTGCAGTTGTACTGAAGTCAATGACAGCCCTCTAGAAAAGAGTTAGTTGTTGAAGACTCCTCAACTAGAGGAATATAGGCAGGAAAAATATCTGAAAGTGTGATTATGGAAAGGGTTTTGAGTATCATTCCTTAGAAGAATTTTGAAAAAGAACAAAGAAAAACAAAAATGCATATTGTTTTGGTGGTGACCAAATTCAAAGGAAAGAGACTAATAAACAATTCAGTCAACATCCAGCTTGTCTCCAGGTTAGCCCAACAAGGATGAGAATGCCCATATTTCAGTATGGTTATTGTAACAAGCTTTAAGCATGAGCCCCTCAAATATTGCCTGAATGCCTTCAAAGAACAGAGAATGCTAATGCTGTAAGGCCAAATGATAAGCTTCTAATAGCCAGTACTGAAATGTGTTTCTTAATCACTCCTTAATAGCAAATTGGTTTTTGGAAGTCTAATAACTTAAAATCACCAAGATTTTAAACGCTAGCCTTCAATGAAAGATGCTGGAAGATATTCTTTGCTATTAAATCTATAAATAGACTGAAAATTTAGCCTAGTTTTTAATTCTCACTGATATGCCAAACAAGACCATTGAAGTGTTTTTTTGCAGATGGAACAGTTTTCTTAACAACCAACTCAGACACCAAAATCTCCAGTCAGTTCATAGCTGCTTCATTAGCACATTCAGATTACAGGTTAGGAACAACTGCTTACGTGAATTTTACCCAGCTTAATCCTTATTTTTTTTCAGAAGAGTTAACAATTAAAGGTTAAGCTAAATTAAATGCATTTAACCCGTTGCATTATAAACTTGACGTAAAGATGCAGAGATCCTGAGAGATAAGAATCACTGACATTTAGAATCACCAGCACCATCTATCCCTGAAATCAATGTAAGCATGAATCTGGGGGAATTATTCCATGAACCAGGAAGCGAACAGATGGATGAATCTTCTCAACAACACATTCAGGGCCTCCCTAACAATACAGCACCCTGATTTTCAGTTTAGGAAACAAAGGGAACAGACAAAAAGTAAGAGCTATAGGTAAGCATAAATTCAGGTTAGAAGTGAAAGGGAAATTCGGATTTTTCTTATTGTCACAACAAAAAGACAGCTCAAACCTGACTTATTCCTTGTGTTCTTGCATGGATGACACTGTGATATAGCCAAGTGTAGTATGTTGCACTTGGAATCAGGCCTACCCGATTGTATTAAAATTCTGATTCAAAACACTAACGAGTATATTTATAACCCTTCCTGTACTGACTACAGAAGCACTGTCAAACTAAAACCAGAGGCTTTAACATCACTCTACTAATAAGGGCACAGGAGCAATAGCAGTTCTGTGTGAGATACAAACGTGACGTTTCTCAAGAGCAGAGAGGGGAATGAGCAGGCAGACAGGCAGACACAAACACAAAGACACAAATCTATCCTTGTGCCAGCAGTCACTGCTCCGTCTTCCTGTGGAAGCTACACCCACTTATGCTGATTTGCTCTGTAGATACTTTTAGAACCAGATCAACCTGTGCAAATCCACAGAACCATAAAATCCAGTGGAGCAATGCCAGTTTGCAGCAGAGGAGAATCTGAATCTTGCTTTACCTTTGACTGAAGGGTTTTACGAGGGAGGGAATTCCTTTTCTTTCAGCTTATTTAAATGACCTGCAGTTACTATGGTTACTCTTAAGGCATTTGAAATCTGACTACATGATGCGATTGGTGAAATGACAAGGCACAAAAATTGATGTTCCGGTGAAACAGGCTGCTCACCCAGGACAGAAAACCAAAGACTGTAAATAGCTGATGGTGAGGATGCACCTCAAACACTTTCAGTGCTATCAAATTAGCATTTCCACTGTAGCTTTCGTGGTGACACCGGGCACAAGTGCTTTTGTTTCAACAAAGCCCACTGTGTTAAGTTCACTCCACTGAGGCTTTAAGACAATAGAGAAATGGCATTCAAAGAGCAGGAAACAATGAGCTATTATCTCTCTCATTTATCTGGCCTATCCATCAGACAGGGAGCAAGAAAATTTTGTTGCTTTAACAAATTATGTCATAAACTGCAAAGAGGCTGCAAACACTCTCTCATTCTGCTACGGCTGCATTAGCTGAGCGTTAAGGAGATTCTGAGCATTTGTGCTTGCCCATTTTCCCTCATAAGCTGCATCAAAATACTGCAACCGGCATTGTAATAAAGCTGTAATGAGTTAATGAATAAAATACAGGAATACAGAAGCAGCCACTCATCTCTCTCCAGCACAGTTATTTATACAAACACCAGTGTAGACATATTCAGCCTAATAAAACCTGTTATTTTAATACTGTAGAAAGTGTTGGTGTAACTTTTTTCCCCCTCACATTCATTTTAATACACTAACCTGCCCCAGGCTGACTACTCAATAGCTCACCATTTCTCCTTCATCCTCAGCCTGGTACCCTGTGTGACAACAAAACAAGGGTGGAGGAAGAAGGAAATGCTTGTTAAATAAAATCTAAATGATGGCTTCAGATAGATGTTTTCCATTGTTAAAAGGAACTGAGAGAGTACAATACTGATTTAAATAAACACAAACTAAATGCAAAACAGAAAGACAGTCCTGCTTCTTTTATTCAGCAACTAAGAACTACATTGAGGGTGCCCATGTTTTGCCCTGTAGCAGAGACTGACATGATGACATCTCCACTAAGGCATGGAATTGCCATTTCAGGCCACTACACTCTACATCATGCCCCTGAGAGCTGGGCCACTGACTTCACAGGTCTAAGGATCAAGCCTCCAGGTCTCAGCACAGTTGCCACACACCACAGAAGAAATACCAACTGAAGGTTTCTGGCAGCAAGGGACACAAAAGTTCATGGTTCAAAGCTGTTCACTTGGTCTTCTAAAGCTTACACTTTCGATACCACCTCTCAAAAGCTGTGTCATGTTAATGCTTGCAAATAAATTTGTAATCAATAAGGTGTCCACTGTCCCCTCAAACGTAAATCAAAATTTTAGAACCAAACCAAAGATATTTGAATGAAGTCTCAAAAGAGACAAGACTTAATGGTAAATTGCATATAAATAAAAATGTCACCTCTAGGACTCTGAATCTGCACTCCAAGTGAGAGGTGATTCCTTTTGACTCATCATCTCCACTCCTTAGCTCACCAAACACCTTTTTAATCTGATGCTTTCAGCTTTAACAGCTGTTTCTTGCTAAACCCACTTTAGTTACCCCCTCTAAAATTATGTATTTGTGTCAGCATTGCTTTAGAGCTTTGTTTTTAAAAACTCCTTCTAGACCACTGTGCTTGCAGGACTAAAGGCACCTATTCCTTTTTTACAGCGCCTACATCAATGGCCAAAACCCACAGACAGAAGTTCCACCAGACTCTGCAGTGCTAAGAAATATTTGTACTATTCAGTTTCATCAGATATGTACAGCTGCATAAAATGAAAAGTAGAATGCACTCCAGCCAAGCCTTTGGACTACAGATTTGGGATGTTACAACATACTGAACTAGGCAGCAAAGCATCAACCATGTCCTTAAACACATCTTCCACTCCTAATGATTACCAAGGCCCCAAACCCTTTGCATCTTTAATGTAGGGATCTTTACCTCTGCATATGCAGGTCATGTAAACACAGGGAAGGGGCCCTAAACGCCTCTTCAAGCTTTTGGATTGCATGCTGCATTGTTAATCAGCAGCAGGAGCATGAGTACCCTGGATATACAGCATCTGTTTATGTTTCAGCAGGCAGAAGATGGCTGGCTAGGCTACAGAATAAGCAGCAGGAATCCTTGCTTTGCCAGTCCAGTCTTACCTGACAGAAAAAGAGATGAGGAACTCTCTTCATTCCCTGTGCTCTTCAGCTTACTGCAACTAAAGATTGCACTCAGCACTTCACAGCCTGAGTGATTCTACTCTGGAGGGCAGCTGGACAAATGATAGTCCAGAAAGATAAAGAAATGTTCAGGGAAATCATCACAGAATGAAATCCTGTTTCTAATAAATAAATAAATGGTAGATTAAACAACTGTTAAGTCACACTAACAGCCTCACTGCTGTGATTCTCTGCATTTGTATTTCCTCTGGATTGTAAGGACTGATGTAATTCTTTGATGTGAAACCAGCAATTGTACATCCCAGAGGACATGGCAAAGCACCATCATAAACACAACAAATATCTTTGATCACACAAGTTTTAGCTACAGCATAATCTCTCATGCATTCTAGCTTATAAGTCTTGATATCCAGTCCCACAGGCTCTTCCTCAAAAACTGTTATGTTACAGCATCCGGAAAAAAATAGGAGTGAGGGGAGGGAAGACAACAGAAAAATTCCCATTAAAAATATACTCTGGAAGGCTATTTCAGTATCTATCAAACAGCAGAAAATTAATAGTGTTGATTTAGGGAAGATATTTCCAAAGCATTAGAGTCAAAATTTCCAGTTTCTCCAAAAACTATTTTGTAATTTGAGAGCTAAAGATGCTGCATTTGCAACCCAAACCAGCAATGATGATGCTACACTTCAGCTTCTACATTTCCTTCACAGCAGTCTTCTGGTTAGGGCTCTAGAATGCAATGGAAAGGCCAGACCAGTCACTGAAAAAAGCTGAACCTATTCATACAAGGTGCTGGAAATTAAATGATTTATCAGCCATCAAGCAGAATGCTTCATAGGGGTTTGTACCAGTAAACCTGAATACTGATGTTGTCACACTGTACATATTCTGTTCTTTTACATCTGTATACGGTTCTCAATCTGTAAGAAGAGTGTATAATCTATCATATCAGATATATTTCTGATGAAACATTTAAAAAAAAATAACAATTCTACACCACTGGAGTTACCAGAAAAGGAACATAGAATAGCTCTGTGTTCCATTTGCTTCTTTCCTTGTAGTAATTTTTTAAAATTAAAGTGGTATTTCTCCCCATAGGCCAGGTACTTTCATCTCATGTTCCACAAATCTCTACTTGTGTGCTGCTTAGGCTGCTCAGATTCACTTTGTTTGCTCTGGCAAAACTCAGATTGGCACAACCCTAAGTTAAACTCATATAGTGACTACAAGTTTAAGTTCAAGATTAGCAAGATCATTTCACTGACGCAACTGAAAAATAAAGGACCTAAGTGAGTCTGCAAATTCTCTCATTTTGATGGAGTTATGTCAACAGAGAACATTTTAGTATTATTCTCAAAACAAAAGAGAAAGGACACAGACCCACTAAAAGGCAGGGAGTGGATATAGTAGGGAACTGGCAAATCCACTCAATCAAAAAATTCAAGAAAAATTCCATCCCTCATTTATCTCATTTTGCCTACAAGCCTCATCCCAATTGTGAGCATTTGCTTGCACTTCAATATCTCGATTAATTAACGAGTGTCTCAGGAAGCTGGGACGTAACATGAAGGCAGAGTATTGCACATGCTTCCATGCTAAAACATCTAACACTCTTAGATGTCATTAGAAACCTAATAGCATCTGAATTTGGAACATTCTGCATTCATGCAGCAGTTCTGGAAAGGCATTGAAAGCAAAATGTCCTTTTCACACCTTTTTTAGAAAGACCTACAGTTAACCAAAATCCCTCTGGGCTAATACAAGGAATAGGACAAGAGGAAATGGCCTCACTTGTGCTGGGGAGGTCTAGCTTTGACAGCAGGAAAAATTTCTTCACTGAAAGGGTTATCAAGCACTGGAGCAGGATGACCAGGGGATTGGTTGAGTCACCATCCCTGGAGACATTCAAAAGATGTCTAGATGTATCACTTAGGGACATGGTTTAGTGGTGGACTTGACAGTGCTGGGTTAACACTTGGACTCAACGATCTTAGAGGTCTTTTCCAACCTAAATGACTCTATGATTCTATATATCATAGGTATGGGTTATAACAGATGTATACTTGCATAATATATACAAAACATATATCCATTAACTTATCTATAATTACATGAGCTCCCTAAGATTACACTGCAGGTGCAGAAGGAATTACTATGCACATAGCACCAAAGACTTAACGGAAATACAATAATTACAAATGAGAATCAGAATATCACTTTTTAATCTTTTCTTCTGATCCAAAATAAAAGGAACGAAACTCTATCCCTCCACATCCTTGTGTGTAGGCACATGGAGACACTTTTCCCTGCCTGTCGATAATAGAGAGATATGTCTCAAGAAGGGCCCTTCAGTACCCTGACAGCTTTGACAGCCACTGTCATTACAGCCTATCAAAAAGAGGACAAAGCATGATACCAGTATGTTAAAATTGCTTCCCCACTTCTGCCCTTTCCTTGACACTTCTTATCGTTTGCTGCCAACGCTCCTTTACATTGTAGGATTATCATTGACAGCCATCATTTCAGAGTAAAATTTATAACAAATTAAAGACCTTGCTTTCTTCTGTCATCTATTAATTCAGAGAACCATGAGTTCCATTAATGCAAAAAAGTCACTAAAGCTCATATCCACTGTGCAAAGAAGTCAAAATTGTATTTCCAATGAATTAAAATCTGATGAGTATGGATGAAACCATAAAATTATAATAGGAAACATATTTCATTAAGAGATCACTTAAGAAGATCATAACCCACTTCAAAGACTAATTTGAAAGGTCTTTATTTTAAAATAAACTTTATGGTACGACCAGTTTTACTAGTAAGTTGGATGGTCACTTTGAGAGATTTTGCTTTGCATCTTACCTGAGGGTAATGACAGAAGCTACAAAGAAATCACAAGCTGGGTAGATTTATGTTTAGAGAAACTAAAAAAGTGCTAACAACGGAAACAGTACTTTTCACAGCTTCAAAGTAGAGCTTTTCTGGTTTTGGTTTTAAGACTGGTTTGATCAGAATTCTCCTTAACTCCACCCCCAGCCCTGCCTTTTCTTGTCTGAGTGTAAATGAAGCAGCCCATGCCCACCTTTTGTGAAAATGAATAAACAAGTATTAACAAACGACGAAATCTGCTTAATTTTGGGCCAATTACTTTACTGCACCAGCAAATCCAACTATTTGGGAGTTGGAATAAGAACCACTGTCTGCATCATCCCACAGACTGTTTTGATGACATCATTCTACCTCATCTCCAGCAAAGTTAGCTACCAAGTTTTTAGTCCAAGCCTGAAAATGAAAAACTTGTGCTAGATTGGGGGAGAGTGCCCTTTTAGCACCATGAATAAAGTCTTTGAAAGGATCAGAATAAAAGCTGAGATCAGGATCTTGATTCTTTCTTTAAAATTATATACAGAGTTAAATCTAAGTTGATAGACTCTCCATGGCACAGAAAGATGTCAAAACTAACATGAACTTTCATGTTTACATATATGCAGCATTCAGTGGGGTCACTGGGTCAGGATTCCCAAGACTCAACATCCTGCCATCTCTAGAACTCCTCTTCTGCATCATAACACATCTGAACAGGGGTTCAGAGCAATGAATGAATCCAGATCAGGGAAGTGCACTTCCACTGAATACTGGAGGGAAAAAAAAAAAGCTTTGGAGATTTCTAGGTTCCAAAATACTTCAGTGTATATTAAACAGGTTCAATAAAACAGAAAACATCCTGGATACAATGTTATTTCAAGTCTGACAACACAGTCTCCTCGCTATACACACTTTGTAAGTTACAGTGATAGCCTCATGATAGGATGAAGCCCCTATCTCTTGCCAGGAAGGTGTCCAAAATCTGCAAGATTGGCTGCCATCTTCTTCAGCAAAGGGTTCTTTTAAACTATTTTTTGTGATTAAAAATTCTAATTGGGTTCAATGACAGAACTTAAAATCAAAATTTTAAAACATTTTTATCTGAGGCTTCTAATTTACAATGCCAAAAAAAAGCTTGAGAGTTATTTCAAAGTTTTATTAGTATGCACATTAAATGAAATACATTCTCTTAAACTGCCCCTAGGGGTCTTCGCACACCTCATATGAAATTCTCTGAGACAGGTAGAACAGCTTTTAACACTGACACGAGACCCATCTGCTCCAGCAATGAACAAACCAAGATGCATTGGCAGACTAAAGTAGGAGAAACTCATACTGAGCTCATTATTTGCTGTAAATCTCAAAAATACTTCTGGGCATTAAATTCCACCAAAATTTTATTTGATAAAGAAGATTTAGTAAAAAAAAAAAATAATCTACTTTCTAGTCCATGTATGATACTAAAGCCAGCCTGGAATACAGATTTACACCTTTAGTGGTAAACATTTCCCTGGTAAAACAATTGTCCTGGGATGCAGAAACCTGGTGTTCAACTTGCAGCTGTGTCACAGCTTGTCTCAGCAAGTCTGAGATGGCATTTAAATCCTTTGTGATCAACATATTCAATGAAGTTTATTGTTCTTTTCTTTATAATATCCATTATGCATTTACTGAATCTGGCAAAATAGCACTTGAATCACACATTTCAATCCCCACAGTGCCACTGTAGGATTGAGTTCGGACACCAATTCTTCGCCATGGGAAGCCAGCTGGCAAAGGAGGTTGTGGCTAAAACATATGCCTGCAAGTATCTTTCTACAAATCCAATTAAAAACTGGCTGCCCTATCAGTAAGAAAGGGATATACTCAAGTCTGCTGAAGAATTCCAATACAATCCAATTGACAGGGAAAAATCCACAGTGCCAGCTCCATGTGCCTCGTGTAATTCACGAAGTGCTGCTAGAATGGCAGTTCTGTAAGACCTAAAGGCCTGGAGTCTGTCATGCAATACACCAGTCACCAAGTGACAAAACCACAAACCAACAGCAGTAAGAAAAGCACATAATTTCAACCAGCCATCCAAAAAGCATTGTTTTCTCTGCATATCAGAGTGCAGAAGACAAGAGAAGATGTTAGTTCTCCAAAACTGCCATAAAGGCAAAACAAAGAGAATGCTTTGATTATGCATGAGCTTGGTTCCAATGACAAGAGTTGTATTAATGAAACGTCTTTGATATTTACATAGACACCGCACTAATTTCCACAGGGACACCTCTTTTCCAGGAATGTTAAGCAAGAGGCTGATCGCAAAACAGCAGGGCCATAAGAAAAGGAAATGATGAAGTTAGTTTTTATGTGGGTTTCTGTGATAGCTGGTTTCCAGTGAGGTGCAAACTTGAACTTAGAATTTTCATTAGGTTACAATTTCCACAATTGAGCTTTTTCACTTGTAGCTCTAGTGCCTAATAAAGGTTTTACCTTTATACCTCAGCACTTAGGACACCCTCTCTCCTGCACTGTGGAGGCTGTTACCTTTCTTGTCAAATTTGGATTAAACTGGCCAACAAATCCATAGCTGGAATGGGAACATGATGAATGACAAACAAGGATAGTATAATTGTTCATGATCACATAGGCCTTGATCCCTCATTAATCTAGTAAGATGCCATAAAGTAGCATTTTAGGTTTAGTAATCTTAACCCTTCTCACAAAGCCTCCAAAGTTTGCAAAGCTGGTTCAATAAATAGAGATATTCAAAGTACAAGTGGAAAATGAACGGCAGTGAGAGGTGATGGAAGAAACTTCTACATAAGCATAGAATTAGTGCGTTGCACTATTTCTGCCTCAGCTCGTTAACCTTTCTCTCTCTGCCCTCCACTTCCCTTTAGTTACTCACCATGAAATAAGTCTTTTAATTGCTACGTAACTAAAGCCCTCTTTCTGGCAGATTGACTGAGAAGGCCAAGCTGGTATTTGGGGACTACAGGCCCTTTGGTGACAGTTTTAATTCTGGTCAGAGCAGAGAAGTCAATAAATCATTCTCGCAGAAGTTGTTACTGACCCTGAGCAAGCCCTGGGAGGAGAGATGCAATCTCTATTCACTAGGAAATAAACTCTTGGGTTTTTTTGGTTTTTTTTCTGGGGTTTTTTTGTGTTTGTTTTTTTTTTTTTTAACTTCCAGATACAAAATAAAGAAGTAAAAGAGAAAAGAAAAAAAAGAGAAAAAAGACATAGGTTCAAGAAAGGCAGGAAATGCAAAGCCCAGCTTTGACTAAGCAGAGGAGAATATTCTATAAAGTTCTGTTGCGTGATGGAACTAATTCTGACTCACCTGGAGCAGAGATGCACTGCCAGTATTTCAGGATACTGACCCAAACCCCAAGAAGGATATAACATACAACCATTCTTCTTGCATTGTCCTCATGTGTTTTGTTTTTTCTTGACAATATATGAGCTTCCATTGGTCAAATTAAATTTTTCTGCTTCAAGATTTAGACAATTTTTTTTTTGATGGACTGAAAATATTTTTAGGTAATCAACTACGTAATTATTATTTAATGGAAATGTTCTAATTAACACCATGTAAGGCATCCTCTCAGAGAGTGCAAATAAATACTAATCAATCACATGATTCTCCTTCTCTCCCCAATTCTTTGTGGTCTTTGGTGACAGTGGCTGTTACACCTCCAGCTTGTTTATATCCACATTCACATTGTCAAACTTCAACAACCTTCAACAACTGATGGAACATGTAAATTTCCAACTTTATTTTCTATTTTTAATAATGTTTTAAAGTGATATACTCCAGGAAAACAGGGAACTTATACAAAATCCCCCAGACATCAGAAGAGCCGAAAATGAAGGATTAATGATCACACAGTTTTAAGCAAACACTGAAGGGAATTTAATCCAGTCCTTTAAACACAACCAGGTAACACTTTTCTCTTTTTTGAGTTCAGGAGGTTGAAAATATGCACAGCAGTGTGAGCATTGTTTAATATACACACACTACACAAATCTGAAGTTAGTGGTCTTCACGTGAAAATGAGTAATGACTAGACTGAAAATTCTGAGCATCTTTCAAGACAGCATTATTTGACAAGCAGCAGCTGGCAACTGCCTTCTACAGGCAATTCTGCCTTACTGGGCATATGCAATGTACCTGTATAAAATGCTACAGGTCAGTATATCTGCACAATTAAGTTGCAGGTATTCTAGTTTCTGCAGCATGGATAAAAAACATTTTTAATCAACAGGTTTGGTATACAAGTTTCCAATGTCAAACAAATTATTTTCAAGATGTGATCATCTTAATACTATAATGACAAGACTCCTTCAGAAGCATCTGTAAGTAGGTAAACATTTTGTCACACGTGTAAAAACTAATGTGTTCTGATGTTATTTTACACTCACACAGCATTTATTTTAGATGGTTGTGTCTGACCTTCCCTTTGACCAATATAAATTTTAGCACTGGCTTTGCTGGAAATAGGAATAAATCCCTTATGAACAAAGATCCAAAACAAGCTTTGTATGATGTAAAAGGAAAAACTACGTGAGGAGGATTCTCAGCAAAAAAAGAGCTAGCTACAAAGGACAGATGCAGCAGCTATCAGCAGTTACTGCTGTAATCCTACAATGCTTTACTTCAAAAAAAGATTAATTCTCTGCTGCACTTGGTGTATCTAAAAAAATTACAATGGCCTGTCCAAGTCACAGCAGAGGTAAAGAAAACAAACCCTGCACCTACATGCTTTATTATCGCTTCACTTCATCATCGACTAGAACACAAGAAAATCAATAAGAATCCTATAAGAACACATCCACCATAATAAAATATGTGGCTTACATATATCAAATCCTAACAAGTGTGCTTGCATGCTCAGTGGAGAAAATCACTTCATAAAACAATCCCAGGAGAGAACTAAAAAACTAAAAAGGTGTCTAAGGAGGAGACAAAACAGAATGATGTATCCAGAGGATAAGGAGATAACTATAGGAACTCATCATCAATATACTGGACTTGACAGGCCAATGTTTCTATCCATTATTTTAAGTCCTAGATAACTCCATACCTCCAAAGAGCTCCAAAGAGTGTTTTGGTTATACTGGAATCAGTGGACTGAAGTGACCAGTATCCATTTATGTCCCTCTAATACATTTGATTCCCAACATAAACAATCCATATTAAGCAGAAATTACTACCTGTTTGGGTCTTGACTGCCTCCTCTGTAAGGAGACAGAGCACAGTGAATCACAGTTCCTGTCTCAAGAATTGCCTTGGGAAATGCACCTCCCTGAAGCTGAAAATTTTTCATAAAACCTCCATCTAGTTTTAAAGTCATATTAGTCTTCAATCATTAACACAGGATATGCAAATAATTTGGGTTCTATTACACAATTCAAGTACATGGGATAAAACCTAGAGTTTGACACGATGGTGTTCAGTTATTCTGATTTGCCACACTAGCAATAGTTTGCTCATTACCCTGTACAACAGGAATTTCAATTTACCAAAATTACCAATCTTTTTAATCAAAAGGATTTCTCTGTTATTTGAAAGTAAATTTTTTACACTGCTTTTCCATGTTAAAGTCTAGTATTCTAGCCCAGGATCTGTCTCAACTAGTTATCTAAAATCTCCTCCAGATTTAGCTTCTACTGACCTCCAGTATGCAAGGCAAGATATTAAAAAAAAAAAACAAAAAACAAACCTGCATTAGTTTGAAAGTCATATTACCCCAGGAAAGTGAAAAACCTATTCCTGTAAATTCTAGAATTATTGACTAGGAGAAAGTAGACAAGATATATTTTGTTTGTGAATTTAAAATTTGTTTTTCTGTCCTCTCTTCCATTCTTCAGCTCATTTGTTTGGTACATTTAGCAACTTTTTTATGTGTAGCCAATTGCACCATTTTCTTTGCAAGTGTGTATCCTTTCCTAGATATCAGAAAATCATTTAGTAAAAAATAGTACCAGTATAAAACTGAGACAGAAGACTTTTCAGCAGGAAAGGCATAGTGAAAAAAAAACAAAGAACAAATAGTAGGCCTGAGAATTGCCTTGGTATTATGGCTTATGTACCTTTCTAAAAGACCTAGCTTGAAAGAGAAAAAAATTCTAAGAGTAAAAAAAAAAAATAGGTAAGTTCTACCGCTAAACTGCCCTTCACTATCACATTGTTTTCCTAATCAGTTAAAACGCAAATTCAAAGTGAGAGTGCCCTTTGAATGTTCACCTATTCCAATTTCCTTGATCTTGGATACTGCCTATTACTCCAGATTGCTTTTACAACATCCTTTTATTGAGCTTTCTTTACACTGCTATCCCATAAGGCCAGAGAGACTTCTCAATCAATTCTCAGTGCACCTGAATCAATTCCGAAGCTCACCATGTCAAGGGAGCAACTTTTTTTGAGACTAGAGCCAGTCATATGAGTTTCTAATACATTGCATTAAATTTCTTCTGTAATTCAGTGTCAGGCTTTAAACCTAGCACAGACAGTAGATATAACATATACCTGTAAAAACAGAGAGTAGAGTATAAACTTGTATTATAGGTATTATAGCACACATTTGACACAATAGTTTCCTTCTACTGTGAAAACAACAATGGAATAGTTCCAATTTCTCAGCAAGATCCTGACATTTGGGTATAACTCCTCATAAAGCACGAGCTTATGAACTAGTTTTACATCACAGAAACAGGACTTGAACCTTCAATAATGATATTTAACAATAAAGAACAAAACCCACTGCTTTCCTGGATTCAGGGCAAGATTCCAAAGGATTCACTAGTGTACCCAGGAAGAGACTTTGTTTCTGCCACTTAAAGAGGGGCAATGACATATAATGCATTAACAAAAGAAGTCTAGAGAAACTCACAAAGCGTGGCATCTCTGTGAACACCTCCTAGGATCTGTACTGGGCATATTCACAAATCATTCAGGAACTCTGTTCTCCAAGGAACAACCTAGCAGTTGCTATTAGTCCCACTCTCACAGTTCTCATCTCCCCAATAAGAAGTACAAATTATGATGATTTAGTTTGCTCTCAAAACACACTCCTTCCTGAGGGTCTATTCTGCGGACGCTTGCTCCTGAATATGCTATTATTCATTCTCTACTTTTCTCAACAGAAGCCATATTTATGCCATATTTACTATAATACTCTCAAAGGATGAGAAAATATATCATTCACCTCTTTCCTACAGCACCTAATTGTAAGAGCCAGTAGTACTTTCCTGCTTATTAACAACACAAAAGTGTCGTTCCTATATCCAATTAAGAAAGAAGGTACTCCAAAATCATGAAGAGGAACTTTAATTACACAACAGCTTTGAAAGATCTCTCTATACAGATTTAATGTTCTTAAATGTGCTGCTCATTAATAATTTAATGTGGACAAAACAGCACATTTTTATTATTTTCATGTAATTTACAAAATAAATTGAAGGTCCGTAAACATAGCAAATGACTCATGATTTTTGCTCAAATTTTGAATACTGTTTGTAAGTCACATGCCTCAAAACAGTATTTAATTAAAAACATTTAGGAACAGAAGAGGACTTTAGAAAAGAAGAAAAAACAAGGTGTTGCATTTGTCTATTCCTATTTTTCACAGTTCAGTTAACTTCAAGTAGTTCTCCCGGTTCAAGAGCTCCAAATTATTTCCCCACTAAAAAATAAACAAGCAGTTCTCAAATCTTTCAGCTTTTTTTGTTAGATGAATGTGTTTAGTTACATTTCTGGATTTTGTGTGTGTGTGCATTTAAATATATAAATAAATATGTACACATATACTTATGCTCTTATCTACACGAGAGAGAAAAATAGGGAAAGAGGTATGTGGGTAACGACCTTATTTCCTTCTCTTATTTCCTTCTTACACATTTCCAGCACCAGGGCCAAATGCAATGAAAACTGATCTTCTAAAATATGCCTAGGATGAATATCAGTGTAAAGTTGATGTCTGCACAACAGAGCAGATGCAGAAAAGAACTGTGACCAGAAAGGAGCCATGTTCTCCCCAGTTCCCAACTCAAAAAAAATATTTTGCCTTTTGACACCAAAATCCCCAGTAACCTCTGGGGGACTCTTACGCTTCATTTTTTTAAAGGTGCTGCACACGGCAGGTCAGTCTGACCAAAGGATTCTGCTCTGGAACAAAAGCAAGAGGAGACTTTCCTGGTTCTTCTCATTCAGTAGTTCAGCTGGAGTCTTATTACGGTGGTTTTTAATCCCATTACAGCACAATACCTCACAAAACAGTGAGGGAGAACCCAGATACTTGGATGAGCTTTGCAGGCAAAAATCTGGAGCTGTATGAAATCTGTCTTAAAACACATCTTTGAATCCACTTTCAACTAATGCCCCATTTTAAGGGTAAGAGAGACTATTGCTCTACTTCAAACAGAGCAAAGCATAAAAACTCAGTTCTAGTCAAATATAAAGATACATTGTTCCACCTTCACCAATTACCACTTCCTAACCTTCATATTTCCAAGAAGAGATGTATCACTAACAGTCTCCGCTTCCCGCTTCAAAAATTTCTCAGTCTGTAAGCAGCCAGGGAGGCTACATTTTATAATTTATCTGCCCTGAGTTTTTGTAATGATGTCTATTTTCCTGCATTGTTTTACACAAAAGTAATTATTACCTTCTGGAAAGCTTCGCACTTCACTTGGCTCTCAGTATATTAAGTCCCTTGAAGTAGGTTTATACGCACAGGAAAACTCGTGATTGTCTCCACAGAGGAGAGCAGTTACATTGGTTTGTCAAGTGCCTCCCTAACAGCCTAAGGTTGTTTTCTAAGTTCAAGTGGGGAGGCAATCAATTACTGCAGAGTAAAAGGATATCTTCTTCCTCTTAAGGCAGCTTATACTGACACCAGTCATTGGCTATGGCTTTCTTCTTTCTCTGTATTAGTGAAGTCCAAACTGAAATAGGCTAACTGCAATGGAAGTGCAGATAATGGAGGATAATATACTGGAGCTGAGAGAGTTTGACAGCCCATGCAGACAGGGGAAAAAAATGAAGAGGACACTCCTGGCCAGAAGTGACACAGATACAGTGAAGAACAAGAACATCCATTTCTTCCACCTTTCTCTTAACCAAGCAACTATTCGGCAAAACAGGCAGTCACATCACAATCTTTTTATTAATGAACAAATCTAAAGACAAATTCTAGTTAACATGAAAGATTTTGCTACCAGAGACAGTTTTAGCTTCCCCTTCTCCACCCTGCTCCTTCTATTTTTGAACCAAAAAAAGAAGGGGTGATGCATAGAGGAGTATGTCAAGAAAAGTACACGGAGTGCTGTTGGCTTGTCTTTCTAGTGGTCTGTGTCATGACACCACAAATGCAAGGAGACACAAACAGCAATAAAAACAGTGGCTAGGAAGGTGAACTGAGGAAGGAGAATCATATTTCTCACTCCAAGCATGCAGCACTAATTCCATTTCATAGATGCTGGTTGGCTTAACCTCAAAACTACTAACCTCCTTCCAAATTATGCCACATCCACTTCCCCGAATCTCTCTGTTTCAATGCTTACAAATACACTCATTTTAACTCACGAAGTCACTCAAACATTTCTGCAGGCACTAAAATGTCAAGCAGTGTCAATATACACAGTATTGCAGTTATATTGATTCAGAAAAACAGGAGAGTCACCGATGCAGAACATTATAGGACCCTCTAATTTTTATATTCTATTTTAGAGTTCCCAGAACATCTCCTAGAATGAAGTCCTACAAATTTTATCCCTGTTCAGTATTCATTACACATGAAATCCTGAAGAACCCATGCCTAAGAACCACACGCGCTAAGGATCCCAGAATCAGGCACAGGCGGATACACAAAGATAGCAACTTCCTTTTTTCACACCCAAATACAGTCTCAGGTGTTTCAAAAGAAGCAACCACAGCATGGAAAGAGCTGTGGTTGCTTTTTGTATGCAAAGAAAGTATACAGAAAGATGAAAATATGCAATCCCAATCAACCGTTACTGCAGATCTCCAGAATTATTTCTGAACATTTTAGCCAGCAAACATATCATTCAAAGCAACACAGGCATAACAATTTCGCTGAAGGCAAGCCCTGCAGTGCACTTCTTGCTGTGGTCTTATAAGAACACAGAAATCCAGCAACCTGAATGGGATTCTGGACATAACAGGGTCCTCCCACAACCAAATGGGACCACATAATTCAGGACTAATTTTAGGAGAAGTTGCATACACCAAAGTAGGGGGTGTAGAGGAGATGACTAAAAATACACACCATAAAACTTGACTTTCCTTTATACAAGGGCATTTTACCTACAGTGCCATTAGTGATTTACAAAAAGATTTTATAATTCCCATGTCTCCAGAAGCTTATGTTCCAGGTTCAATAAGGTAATCATACTTCTTGGGAACATTAAACTTACTATAGCTATTTTAAGAAGTAAAGAAACCCTAGAAAGAAAGACTATAGAACAGAACCTTGCAATGATTCAAAATATAATACCCCTTCAGTGCTACTTGGCACAGCTGAAGACAGTTATATTCCAGTAGAAATAAAAAAGTTAGCACTTCACCAAGTGTCTAAAAGCTCTTTAAAAATTCACTGCTGCATATGCAATAAGCATTTCGATTGTCACCCATGACAGAAATGTTGTTGCATATGAAGCAGGAACTGACAGCTATTTAATAACATTTGACATTATACAACAATGTGTTTTGGTTTGTTTGTTTAAGGACAGATTTGACAGAAATTTGGTCACAACTACAAAACCAAAACTAAGGGGTTTGAGCACAAAAATCCACGGAAGGCTTTTGTCCATTGACACCCATAAACAGTGGGCTTTCAAGGTGAAACAATACATCAAAAACTGTCAAATAAGAAATAATTTAGAAGAAGGAATGAAGGAAGGAAAACCAGATAGGTATTGAGGAGCTAATCTGAAACCCAGATACTCACCTAGGGGAGACATTTATGTGCCACATTGCTAAATCTATGGGAGACAGCCAAACACAAGTCAGACACAGGACACCAATGTTACTAACAGCAGTAGTAACAACTGTATTTATTCTTGGAGTTCCCAAAGGCTAACTAAAAAATGGTTACTAGGTGCTTATAGTGCTAGGCACTCTTGCAAGTACAGAAACATAGTTGGGATCACTCCAAAGTCTAACAGAAGACAAGTAAGCACGACAGAGGAAAGGCTGAAGATCCATATAATGAGCACAGCAAGGGCTTGTAATCATCTGGGCAGTTTGAGGAATACATGGTGGGGCTGTGTGTGGTATGTTTACTTCAAAGAGGACACCTAATCACAAAGCTAAGGGAAGGGAGGAGCCTGCAATAAGGTGATGCAACGTGAGGAGGGTGAAAATGTACAGGATTGAAGAAGACAAACTGAGACAAGGTTTGAGCACATCACCAGTGAGAACAGGTTAGAAACACCCAGGCCAGCAGCACAGGCTGTTCTGCAAGGCCCCCAGCACTTGCTGTGCCGCCTCTGCAGCTGCTGGTACCAGCTGGTGTCTCTGCCTGGTTGCTCCCTGAAGTTGTTTCCTCAGACCCCAGAGCCAGGTTGTGAGGGGAGGAAGCACAACCTGGTCCTAGCGCTCCCCACGTAGCCACGTCCTGGGGCTGCAATTCCCACAAAGAGACTGACAAACACAGCCGGTTTGACTCTGCCTTGAGTCTCTCACCTGATTCCAGTCACTCAATTCTCAAAAGTTGGTACAACTTGAAGGGTATCAATTACGGAAAATATTATCTGCTTGGAAGGACTATTCTGCGGATATTTAAAATTTAACAGGAAAACACCTGGATATTCAGAGTTTGCCTAATAGTGAATAAAAGAAATTATATAAATAAATTAGAAATATAAGAAAATATATGCACTAATGATGCAGAGGAATTATTAACTCTGTGATAAATGCAAATATGAATGACAGTTATGGGAGAAAAAAAATGAAGACTGTGGCAATGTAGACAACTGTAACATCTAGAAAAGAAACAGAAACTGCAGAACAGTCTCCAGAGGAAAAGAACAATGTTCCAATATTCAAAATTCTTAAAAGCAAGTGTAGGTCAATAAAATGTTTAAATAATGAAATGTCTCAAATTCTGTACAAAACCTAACAATCCTCCAATGACAGAGTGTTGTCTGGATATCTTAAGGCAGCTTCTTTAACACCTTTTTGCTGATTACAATTTGATTGAAAATAAGCACATTGCAGACTAAACAAATGCAACTGAACACCAGTATTTGCTAAAACCTTAGATTAATCCCTCTTAAAATAATGCTGTTGAATAATCTCAGAACTTAAAATATCTACATACAGTAAACTAGAGCACTCAGAAATGCAAATACACTTACAGTGCATATTTCAATATTTAGAACACAACTTTTGAGGAGGAAAAATGTACTATTACTACTGTTATATTATTTCAAAGTTCCTAATTTGATGCTTCCCACATCAGAAACACACTGGAAGTTTACAATGTTCCTTTAAAAAGAATTCATGGTATATACCCTATACCCTAGTTCAACATCATTATTTCTTTTATAGTGTAGTTCATTTAAATATGTGGAAGATTGAAAAAAGAAAAATAAATCAAGCTCTGTAGTATAAAGGGTGTTATTAGGGAATTTTTTTCCTAACATAATGAGATCACACCATTAAGGCTTCACTGCTTGCAACTTACAAGTAATTTTCTTGCTTTATGGGATATTGTCCTTCATTCAAACACATACTCCATTATGCACTATAGATAACGTATATAGGGGACTAAATGGAAGAAATTGCAATAAGTGTTTCACACAAGATAATGGTACGGATATATGATATAAGGGAGACTCAGCATGGATGAAGAAATCCGCTTATCAGGCCCTGCACAGTATTCCAGCTATTTATGTAAAGTTTAAGCATTGTTATCTCGAGAAGGGGGGGAAAAAGGGGGATTCACAGAGGAACAAGGTTATTCATTTTCTTTAGTAAGCCTGTGTGATAAACCCTTACTCACGCTTCCCCACACCCATAACTTTCAAAGACTTGCCTTCACTGAGACTCTGGGCTCTCTTTTGAAGTTTTACTAACAGTAAGAATGATGTGGTTGATGCCATTACTACATAATATGGTAAAGGTGCAGGACAGAACTTGGAACAGCAGTGTGTAATTTTTAAAGGATACATTTACATACAGGCAAAAATATTTTACCCCTACAAAATCTACAATCCTATTAAAAGTTCTCTTTATTGTTAGCTGTCCACAAGTCCAAACCAAAGTTCTCCTGCTAAGGAATAAATAAAGAAACCTCCTCTCTGGAACAATACATACTATTCAGCTTTACTCATCATGGGAGACATTTAATCCAAACCATTTTGGATCTCCATTCCCTCCACTGAATTTAATAATATCTGGATCAGGCTTCTGGAATTTAACCTAATCTCACAGGCTCAGCTAAGACGAGAATCACTAAAATTTAAAGACTTAACCTGCCTTTGTGCATTAGCTATTACTCAAGGGATGTTTTCCTGGCAAATTAGGATTCTGGTCAGGGTCTCTCTTCCATTAAATAGTCATTTCCACTGTGACTCCCAGTTCTTCAGCCTGTAAATTTCAAAGAGGTCTTGAGTTCTGAAACGATTTATGGGGATGAAGGGAATCTACAAGTGAAGAACTGAAGCCTAAAGGTCTTACCTGTTTCACTTGACCAGAACAACTCCACCTGAACAGCAGGCAGTACAACACATGGACGTTCCCACTTTTCACTACACTTTTCTCAGTAACATCCTGGTCACAAAACTCCATAAGAAAATTTCAAAGCAATGGCAAAATGTGGCAGATTGCTTGGTAACTAAATTTAGTGTATTGCTCTCAACAGGGCTTCACAACTTACAGAAAAGAGAGTTTCTTAAACACTGACTACCAGCATCTCAACTTTTAATACCTGCTTTCTGACCTTCACATGCCAAACAGCATGTGACCTTATTTTGTCATCAAGCATCCAAAACATGGGCATATCTTCTACTTAGAACTTGTGTTCACTGAGGAGTTTTGCCACTGATATCAACAGCCCTAGTTTACAAGCCTCTTGAATCAGCAGTTGCTCTCCGTGGTTCTTTTTATAAATGTTGCCAAGTACAGACACGTTTTAGAAAATTACCTATGTCAACAGTGCCTCCCCTCTTCTCCATGCTTGGGTTTCCAATTGAAATGAATTAATAAAGTACATCCCAACAATAAAGAGAAATTAATTAAAAATACAGACATTGTCAACAACAGACACACATCTATCACTAACCACTGAACCCTCCAAACCCCTTGCCACTTTAAAATCTTCTGCTAAGCGAAGAACTGGAAAGGACAACAAAGGTTATAGCATATGGTGGAGCAAATGATGCAGAACAAATAGCTCCTTTATTTAAAAAAAAAAACAAACAACCAAAAAACCCCCAAAAAACCACCAACACAAAAAGAAACAAACAAATCAATCCTTCCATTGCTTTCTTGATTGCTGGCATGAGGTGCAGTAGCATTGAGGACCCTCAGGTAGCTAGATTGAATTCACATACATTGTCACAACCATGAGTAATACTCAGAAACAGAAGAAACTCTCAAAAGAGGATTCCAGCTTTAAATTACATATATCTCCATTTATAAACATTGACACAAGCACAGGGAAAGAAGGAAGCTTAGATGCAAAAAACAGGTAGCTACATAAGCCAAAGTTAAGAAGATATACATAGAACAAATGAAAAACCTTGAAAAATACAGTGATAATAACGTACATTAGTACATAATCCTTTGGAATAAGAAGATGCTGTCTTTCATGAAAAGACGTACTTCAAAAGTAAAGAAATTGCCTTCGAACTGCATTTTCCATGATTCTGTGTGTCCCTATACCATAGTGTCTTAGTTTCAGGGTCAGACAATCCTTAACAGAGGTAGTTAAAAAAAAGAGACAAACAGGAATTGATAAAGACCTTTCACATTTTCTACCATGCATGCAAGACTTCCTTACTGAAAAGCCACATCCCTACTGGTGGCAACAAACCAACAATGAGAACCCCAAGGGATTACATTTTGTCATCACTTAAAAAAATAAATTAATTAAATCTCAAAAACAGGTGCAATTAGAATTACAAGCAACGGTAACCAAGACTTTCAAAAACAGGTGCAGATACCTACTTTCCTTAACTGTGATCTTTATGTCTACAATTTGGGTCCAACTTACCTAATCACCCAAGGACAAGCATTTCAACCTCTACATAGTGCCTCCTGTCAAAACCTTCACCTTTCAAAAGATTCTAGTTTTAAAATGGTTTTAAAATGATCACCAATCTAAAAAGGTGTGAACTCCAACATTTGTGTATATTTCAAAGCAGCACTGGAGCTTTATTTTACATAGTCAGTGTACTTGGAGATAATGGCCTGTGAATATTAAGACTAAAGGAAGGTCACAGTCTTGCATATACGTGCTTCATCAATTTACAAACTGAAGACAATTCTGTTTTTACCCCCCACCCCCAACAGAGTACAAAGCTACTTGTATTTCCTCTCAGAGCAAGGTGATCAAAATATGGGACTGGTGGAAACAAGAATGATCAATTAGCATGACCAGACAGATGCCCTTCAGGTTTCCCTATGTGACTCTGCATTTCCGAGCTGAGAGGCAACATCATTCTGACCCACACACGGAGCTGGAGGTGAAGCAACATTTACAACATGGAGCAGGCAATCCAACAGCAGAATCTGAAAGCCAAAATTCAACTCAGTTCATGCCAGAAGAACAGCATAAACAGCCTTAGATCTTTCTGTTGCGTCATTAAAAAAACACTTTATAAACAAAAACATCACAAGCAAAAATATGCAGATTGGGCATCCTCCCTGCCAACACTTATTATCAAAACAACAGAAAGTATTGTTTTAATCACACTATCACTCCAACATTTTAGAAGCAAGCAGGACTCTAGAAAATAAAGAGACTGAATTGAGTAACCCCATGGACCCACGGATCTTTTTACCTCTTATCTAAGGATAAGACATTTGGGGGGCAAATTAATTGTTTGCCCTGATTTGAATGCAGTTTAGTGAACAAATCTGAACAACTTGTGAGCCCTGAGAACCAATGTGAATGTCCTGTTCATATATAAACTTACAAACAGAAGGCTTCCCAAAAGAGCCAAGGGGAATGTCACTTAGCCTGATGATGGTTATCACAAGATCTTCTATTTTTTGTAATACCTCCAGCACAAATTACCATGGTGGCCTCCTCAGAAAAAAACAGCAAATTCAACACATCATCCATAGCATTGACTAGTAGGAACAAAATGGAGATATACCTGCACACAAAGACTTATCCCTATACTTCTATCCTTTCTCTCCACTACAAGGCAAAGCAAAACAACTTCATTCACAGAATTATCCTAATAGAATCATAGAATGGTGTATGTTGGAAGGGACCTTAAAGTTCACCTAGTTCCAACCCCCCTGCCATGAACAGGAACACCTTCCACCTGACCAGGTTGCTCAGAGCCCCATCCAGCCTGGTCTTGAAAACTGCCAGGGCATCCATAACTTCTTTGGGGAATATGTTACAGCGCCTCACCACCCTCACAGTTAAGAATTTCTTCCTAATATCTAACCTAAACCTACTCTCAGTTTGAAGCCATTCCCCCTTGTCCTGTCACTATATGTTCTTATAGTCTTTCTCCAATTATTACCAATATTAATTATCAATTATTATTATTATTACTAATAATAGGAAAGCAAAGAGAAAAAAACACCTGATCAACAGTACAGGGAAAAAGAATTACTACAAACAGACTGCGTATTTCTGGTGCTATGCCAGAACTGTCAACAAGCCAACTTTGGTATCAACAAAAATAAGTCTTGTCCTATAGATTTGCATCTATCAGAAAACTGCTCCCTCATCAAACAGCCTTCATGCAGTGCTGCAGAACAGCACTACAAATGATGATCTTGTTTCTGAAGAAAGACCACTCTCACGTGACGTAGCCTCAGAGGTTACCAAGAAGAAAAAATCCAGGATCAAAATTTCTGCTTTCTCACTAGTTGGCCTCACTCATTCCAATGTCTGTACCAACTTTTTAAGTTCCGTTAGCTTTAATTTTGCTTTTTCTCAAATATTTCAAATATTTGAAATCTTTCTCTCTTAAATACAGTACAAAGCAAACCAAAACACTATAAATCTAGCACTAATAATTTAAAATATTTTGTTAAAATACGTCTATACTTCATAAAGGAAAGTATTTACCAGGCCTTTCACGGACTGAATAATGCACAGTGTTAAGCCATCTGTGAAAGGTGTGAAAATTTTAAATTGATTCACTAACATAGCAAGAAAACAAGACAACATCAGATTGCCAAGCCTCTGTGTCTTTACATATTCTGTAATTTCTTACATAAATAATTTCTTTGTTTTCCCATCACCCACCACCAGGCAATAAAATATTAGATTTGATGTATTCTTGTTCAAGGCATGTCTCCTTACTTCTTACTACCTTAGATATTTAATAAAAAAAATTAAAATAAGAAAAACATAATGGTACTATACACAGCTGAATTAAAAATAACAGTTGTCTGTGTTTATTGAGAGATGAGGTATTGGCGAGGGGAGGGGCTGAAGCACAAAACCCCTCCAACTACTCCAAGATGTTATATATAAAAACCAGGCATGCAGCAAAAAAACCATTAGAGCAATCCCAAAAAATTGCAACAATTGCAGTGTGTGCCTCCTCACATTATGCAGTACTATCCTCAGTTCAAACTATCATATCATCCCTAATTACATAATATTTACTTCCTACAGCTTCCACATAAGCCACCATCAACCCACAAATCCAATTCAAAATAATTTTCAATTGAGACAGCCATCTCACCTTTATAGCATTTCCTGAATGATTACTAGTTTGTAGTTGCTCTTATGTGTATTTAAGCAGTTCACAAAAATCTGTAGTCCCCTTGCAAGGTCGTGCCTTTTGTCCCCTCTCCTTCTGAGAGGGCTGGTATGTTCTTACTCAACTGTACTGGGTTTGTGTAGCGGGGAGACTACAGCGGTGGCAATTGTGAGGAGCTGCCAAAAGCTTCCTGTGTCCCACACAGCCAATGGCAGCCGGCTCCAAGATAGACCCACTGCTGGCCAAGGCTGAGCCCATCAGTGACAGTGGTCGTGCCTCTCTCATAACTGATCTAAGAACAGCAGGGGAAAAGGGTGCAATGACAACTGCAGTGAGAATAGGTGAGAGCAAAAGCCCTGCAGCACCAAGGCCAGTGGAGAAGGAGTTGGGAGGAGGTACTTCAGGCACCAGAGCAGAGATTCCTCTGCAGCCCGTGCTGTGGACCATGGTGAGGCAGCTGTGCCTCTGCAGCCTGTGGAGGTCCATGGAAGAGCAGAAATCCACCTGTACCCCATGGAGGAACCCAGGCTGGAGCAGGTGGGTGCCTGAAGGAGGCTGTGACCCCTGGGAAGCTGTAACTGGAGCAGGCTCGTGGCAGGACCTGTGGTACCATGGAGAGACAAGAGCCCATGCCAGAGCAGGTTTGCTGAAAGGACTTGTGTCTCCACAGGGGAGCCACACTGAAGCCGTCTGTTCCTGAAGGACTGCACCCTGTGGAAGGGACACACTGGAGCAGTTCATGAAGTACTGCAGCCCATGGGAAAGACTCATGTTGGAGAAGTTCATAGAGGACTATCTGCTGTGGGAGAAACCCCATGCTGGAGCAGGGCATGAGTGTGAGGAGTGTTCCCACTGAGGAGGAAGGAGCGGCAGAAATAACCTGTGATGAACTGACCACAACCCCTATTCCCTGGAGGGGAGGAGGTAGAGAATTCAGAAGTTAAGTTCAGGAAGAAGGGAGGGGTGAGGGATGGGTGTTTTTTTAAGATTTGTTTTTATTTTCCCATTACCCTACTCTGATTTGATTGACAATAAATTAAATTAATTTTCCCCAAGTAAAGTCTATTTTGCCCATCACAGTAACTGGTAAGAAATCTCTCCCTGTCCTTATCTCAACCCTTAAGTCTTTCATTATATTTTCTCTCCACTGATCAGCCAAGGAAAGGGAGAGATACAGCAGCTTTGGTGGGCACCTGGCATCCAGCCAGAATCAACCTACCACCTCTGAAAATATTCAAATCTGATATGCTACCTTAACTCATTTTAGAGAAAAGCAGAACATTACAACAGCTGACCTGCTTGCCAGTGACACTGCAGTACTATTCCTTTCTTAAGGAAAAAGGCAAATAACCACATTTTAAATAAATGGATACTTCATGTATTTGTTAGATACTAACAGATATCTAACAGACAGATTAGATAATGCATCTTTAACAGACTACAGTTATAGTGATGACATATACCACAAAGGGATAAAGAATTTTTAGGAGGATTAAAATATTCCCAAAATTACATACAGCAAGGGTTATCTGAAATAATACAGCAGATTATTCTTGCCTAAATACCATAAATACTTCCCTGCTATTTAGATAAACAGCTCTAGGGACACTTTTCAAAACAACGCTTTTTAAGAGCCTGTATTTGTTTTGAGTAGTCAGAATTTAAAAATAGGGATATTTTAAAGATAGTGAAATACAACTTCTGTGGTTATTCACAAGCATTGTTTCAAGGCTTGCTTTCAAAGAACTCAGTATATACTGGGAATCATTTAAAAAATACTGGTAAATCTCATTTCTAGACATCAAAATCACCATCCCTACTGCATACATTACAGACAGAGTCTCAGTGGCTTTCCACCGTCACCTATAACTGCTGAAAGCAAGCTTTTACACCTAGGGCTGCAACTTCCAAATCCTTCTCTACAGCAAATGAAAGGTTTTCCTCCATTTTCATTAAATAATAATAAAAAAGCCTCTATAGAAATAGAATGTCAAAATAATCCTCCTGCAATCTCCTAAACATGACAGTGCAGATTACATCACACTTCCTAACCACACCCTTCAGTTTGTTTTACTAACAAAGGTATGTTACAGACAATATCTAATTCCTGCACATTTAGTCTTCATGGCAAGGCTTGACTAAAGAAGAATAAAAACCTGGACAAACAGAGCCAAATTCTACAGAGGAGTACTTGGTCACAGAGAACTTAGCTTTATTTGTGTGAAATGCCATTACCAGAAACTCACATGAAACCAGTTGTACTGGATAAATGCATCAGTTTTCAGTTTAGTCACTGAAGTGTGTTCGTCTGACAGGAATCTTTCTTAGCATATGAATAGCAAGACACAGCCAGGGCTCCAGTATTCACGTTTCATGGAAGGAATGCACACATCAGAATGGGACACGGATTCAGGCAGTGAGGCTGTATTCCCACATCTACAGTTACTCTGTGGGATGTGTGTCAGATTAGGCTAGACTTACATTTGCAATTAGTAAATTAGTACAACAGAAATAGACCAGTGGACTGAAGTAGTTAATGTCAAGCCCCTGATGTCTGCACTATGCAGACAATTAAGACATTTTATTTCCCTGTAGTTACATCAGTGTCCAAAAAGAACTGTCACCGGTACATAAATGGTTTGCAGCTCTGCAGGATCAGCCACTTGTTCAGATCCTCTAAGACCCCATTAGCAGTTGCAAACTAATGTTAAGTAATACCTTTTTTATGCCTGAGTATTTTAAAATTGCTGAAGAAAAGGTGCTAATCTGTCCTGTGGTCATACGAGCATGGTTATGTTTAATATTATTCTATTTTCTAGTCATGGTTAAGTGTAGGAACAAAGTGGTAAGTAGGAACAAATGTGAATATTTGTAGTAAGATGTACGCATGTTTAAAAATCAACATGTAAGCATTCAGGCTATTTACATACAGGAATTACATCAAGAGGTCAGTTGGCTTCTACTTCAGAGAAAACCTTCAGTATGAAAAAGCTTTTGCATCCTGTGCATATACACAGATCAAAACAAATCACTCCCAAATGAAATCTCCATTCCAGACAAAGCTATGGTTCCAGAAGCTGATCTTATAATTGTGGGCTTTCAGCAAACTAAAGACAGTGAACATATCCACAACGCTGTTCTCAATCCTCCTGTATTTGGCTTTGTCCTGTCATGCTTTATTTCAGCATCTGAACATGTTCCATCTCTTCTGCACATGCTAGCAACATAAATCTCTTGCAGACTCCAAGGATGCGACAGATAAAAGTGGCATATGCATATTTCATTACACAGGACAGAGGGTCCTGTGGTGATACTGTCAACACTACGGTGGTAGTTTTATCAAAGTAGAAAGTTCTCACAAAACTTCCTAAGAATAGTTACCCTGGATTTGTATAATCTTCTCTTTGAATCTGTCCACAGCCATTTACACACCTGTGCACACCACATACACAGCTGAAAAATTTTCTTTAGTATTTTAGTCTGGGGTTTGGTAGCTGCAATTTGCCAGAGAATAGATACAGGCTGCTGTGTAAAACTTACCCCACAAGACAGCAACAGAGTCCTATCTGACTGTCACTGACTGTCAAAACGTTTGTAAATGCAGTGAAGCACTGGAACACACGTGTGTAGCCTGTGTGGTGGGGAGAGATAACAGTGCTTTTCATCAGCAAGAATTTAAGTACACATTCATGTTCCTCAAACACAGCAGAAACTCAGATTGAAAGACAAGAAGGCTCTAACAAATGAGGGCATTTCTTGGGCCAAAAGCAAGCTTTCAGCCTGAAGGCAATTCTCCACCCCACCATCCCAAATGTTACAGCAGTTGACTGCTTTGCCTGATTCCAGTGATAACTTTCATCCTTGTAATCACAAATATCCCTTAGCCATCCTGCCTTATGTTGTCACTATTCTGTACTAAGGGAAGTGGTAACTGTTTTGGTATGACTTTTTTCATTTTGTTTGGTTTTTTTTGTTTTGCTTCAGATTTTTTTTTTAAGACGAATAAGCCCAACTACCACAGGGAGCATTTGCAGTGAAGATGCCAGGAAACAGATTTCATATTCTATATATTTTCTGCCAAAGTATATTTGCATGCTATGCTTTCCACAGCTGACTTGGAGCTGTTTTCTTTGGCCCTTGAAAGTTTGATTGCTACTTCCCATATGAAAGCTCAACAGGAAGCCCAGCTTTTTGTGGCAGTTCTTGAAGACACTGGCAAACCTGCCCACCAAAACCCTGCATGAGTGGAAAACTCCTACGAACCCCCAGTTACAATAGTGAAATTGATATCTGGAAGATCTTAATGGAGAATTTCTTTTTCCTAATTAACATAGGGAATTGTAGTGTGGGTTTTTAAAAATAATTTCTTTCTGTAACCCGCCAAGAACAGAAACTGCAATCACTGAGCCCCAAAGGATAAGTCAGAAACACTTCAGTGGGGAGATAATTTTTGCAAACTCTCCATGGTCATCTCAAACAGGGAGGCTATCCCTGTAGTTCCTTGGGAGCGGATAACTACACGTTTGAATACAGTAAGTGTCACAACCAAGAACAACTGCTGATCTTCATCAAAAATCATGAATTACATTTGGATGCTGTCCAACAGGCATAACTCCCAACCTCCAGTAAATAGAATGAAGCTTGCATACACCACTTCTTACTGTGTTACAGATAGTGGGCATGCCTAAATAATACCAACATCTTTTTTAAGGGCCTCATTCTTCTTATATCCAACATGATGCAATCAGATACACTATTCTGTTACTACCTTGGCAAAACTCTGCCTGAACGTCTGCAGAGATGGATCAGGTGTTATACTGGATCATATCAAACTGCCAGTGTCTACCTGATGTTGGGTAAAAAGTAGTCATATGAGCAGCATGGCTAAATAATCCTGTTCTCCCACAGGTATTCAGTTCACACCTGATTCTTTGGATTCTAAAAGGGGCAAGCTCAACATTGGACTTTTCTGTAGTCCAGTCATGTGAAGTATTTCTCTCATATACAGATTCTCTGGCACCTAGAAAAAGCTGAGCTTCCACTATAGTATTTTCCTCAGATATGGAAAATGGAGCACTGACCTGGTTTCTCTCCTCTAACCAAGAGTCTGTTTTCAACAAGCTTTTTAGAAATTCAGTATTTGTGGCACTACTATCTCTCTGCCCTCTGTGCAAATAGCCAACATGTTTATAACTTAGAGGCACACAGAAAGTTGTATTTCTTATACTGAATCACGAGAAACTATTTCAGAGATGTCACAGACATTCTGGACCAACTATTGATCCTGGACCAAGAACTACAACTACACAAACCGACATATAGATTGCAAATGACAGGAACAAGATGACAGGAGGGGAAATTTAGAAGCCCACAGAAAATATACTAGAAAAAAGCAGCTGAAGTGCAATTTATACTAGGTAGCAATACACATTTCCCAAGTGTCACTATCATTACAAGTTTTTGCTTACACACCACTCAGAGACAACAAATAAATTTTTATTACAGGCACGATCACCTTGTTTCAGCAGCCCAAGAGATTAATTTGATCCAACACTGTAACACAGCTCATGCTAAGGTGACAACAATAAAATGCAGCTATTCTATTCAATGGCAAGTAACATCCATGCCCTCACACTGAAGTGCAAATCTTCAGCACTGACATGCCGAAATGTTACATTGACAAATAGTGTCTCTCAAATGCCAGTGCATAGAGTAAACAACATAAATTGAATGCTGAGCTATCAACAGAGTGGTACCGAATAGGGTGTGTAATTAAGCGGTGTGCAAGTGCACTAACTCTAAAAGTATGCCTGAACTGTTCCTTTCCAATACTGATTTATTCCATTTGTTAATGACACTGCAAAGTAATCCTCCTGCTGTATAAAAACATGAAGCTGGCTAACAGTCCTGACTTTTTAAAATATTTACAAAAGCAGTGGCTCTGTAAAACATAGGATGGCCCCATCTGGCACCCAATAGCTAGCATCTACTGGCTAGCAGCTACTAAAGGCCAACACAGGTTCTCCACATCCTGCCAAATATTCAAGTATCTTCCTATTGGCTTCTGTTTCCAGAGATACCTATAGGCCTAAAAACAGATGGGAGTTTGGGTTTGGTGTTTTGTATTGCTGGGGTTTTTTACTGGATCTCCATGCACTCCACCAGGAGCTGAAATAAAAACTCCTATGGTTGTGCTCTACATCTCAAAGCTGTTCTGGGAACTCTGGACTAGCATCTAGACTAACTGCCATAAAAAAATGAATTGCAGCATTCTGCCCTCCATTTCTCTGGCTCTCCATAATCTTACATCTTCAATAACATTGGAAAGAAGCTTTTTACAGGTAGATAAATCTTCTGAAAGATACAAAATTGAAGAAAACCTGCCTTCTTCCGGCAGACAAAGGCAGCAGTGCCCTGCCTGCTCAGTCAAAAGTGTGACTTCCAAGTCTCCAGCATCACGACTAGTGCAAGGTGCAAACCTTATGCCAGAAAGGATTAATTTTTTTCTTAGATTAATTTTCCTCCATCTATTTTGTTATTATTTGTGTCATGATACTATAAAAGCTTCAGTCCAGATTAAGTTTTCTTTCCTATAGTCACTAAAAAAACAAACAAGCAAGAGAAAGGAAGCTTCATTTACTTTCATTTTACAGACTGGAAGCTAAGACACACAGAATCACAGACAAGCCCAGGCAAACACAGCTGGTGGAAGAGACAGAAACCTGACTGTAGATCTCAGAGAATCAAAAAAAAAAAGGCTGCATTTCCCACCTCATTTTGCAGTGGGCAGTAGAAAGAACTCTGAAAAAGCAAGAAACACTTCTATCAAATAGTCCACAGATACCACTTGTGCACTAGAAAGATATTCTTTCTCTGGTTGCTGTAGATATTGTTTTCAATTAAAAAGTTAAAGAGTTTTTTGTTTTGTATGGTTACTTTTAGTTTGTTGGGCAGTTTTTGGGAGGTGAAGGGAACAAGTAAAGAGAACAAAACTAAATCCATATCAGTTCAAAAATGGAGAATTCAGTTCTTTGTGAATGGGAATTGAAAACAGAGACTTTTTTTCCTGTCCCAATCTATCTCTGCTTCTGCAAAGCTGAGTGACTGCAGTTCACAACTATAATTTTCTTAAGTGCAATGTTCAAAATAGCTTAAATTGCAAAAAAAAATTCAAATGAAATGACAGAGAGAGATAAGTGCTTCAGGGGAAGAAAAAAACCCAACAAGTTGCCTCCATTTCCTACCACTTCCTGTACAACTGTAACTGAGATATCAATCGATGATACTGCTCAAAGGGCACCAGCTTTAAGCATCTATCTGCTTACTGAGAGGATGCCTTGAGAATGGTCTTGGTTTTGTCTGCACGGCTGGAACAAATGCATGAAATGTTCAGATGATTACCTGTCCTCTTCCCCTTCCCATATGGATATTCTCCAACATCAGATGATTTTTGAAACGTAAAAAGGTGTAACCATGAAATGTGACTGTTTCAGAAAACTTGTAATGTAGTCTAAAGATTGGGTAAAACAGAGACATTATGGAAGAACTGAATATTTATTCAAGGTGTCCTGGTCACTGAAGGATGTTCTGTTTTGTGGCTACAACACTGCAAAAGAACTAGTAATCTCTGACACAATCCAAACATTTTCAATAGGCTTTACATCAAATCTCCAAATAATGCTCCTAATACCATCAACAATTTCTGCTCATCTTCAGTAACTCAATCTGTCCAAGTCGGTTTTCCCACTTGCAAAATATGAATAATTATACACACTTTATCTGAGTATTATGAAACTAAGACTAATATTTCTAAAGCACTTTGAGATCCTTGCTGTAGGAACATACCTAGTGTATTATTAATTGTGATTAAGAAACTGAAAATGTAATGACTAAGTAGTCATGCACAGAGCAGGAAATCCTTACCTGAACTCAGGAACAATATAGAAAGACATTAATCTCATATACACTTGTATTCAGGTCAGATATATGTGATCCAATGGTAGTACATTAAAGTGTGAGCCCATAGCAGTAAACTAAGCCCAGTAAACTACTGTACTTAGGATACATTCAGAGCATTAAAGCTCTACTAACCTGCCTTTTGCTCATAAAAAACCTTGCCAGACACCTACTACATCTCACTCTATCATTTTTTTAATCAAAGTAGCCAACACTAAGAACTGTTTTAAGTTCCACCTATGGTTGACATTTCTATACAGAAAATTGATCATTGTCATACAGGGTTACTCCTTTCATTTCAGCACACAGAATGCAGTCATCAATGCTCAGAACTCCTAGTGCTGTACTGAAGAGCTGAAATTAAAAACATCTCCATTGCCACTAATAGCTGCCAGTTTATTCACAGGATGAAAAGCTTCAGATTATAACAGCACGGATACAGTGACATTCAAATGTATTTGGCAGCAAGAGAAGCATAGAGGAAAAACAGAGACAAGATTCAAAGTGTATTCTGTCATTTTTTTGAGTACTGGGCACCTCTGTTCTGATGACTGCAGAGCATTTTTCAATTCCCACTTTAGTAATCCAACATATGGGTAAAATAGATGAGTACAACTTTCTCATACACATGGAAAATTGATGCTGAGACACATCAGGCACAATTTTCAAGGTCTATTGTTTTAATTTACTTACTTTTACGTACAAGTACTGAAAAGGTAATCAAACTGAATGTAAATAGGATATGATATGAACTTCCATGCCTGAAGTTTTTAGGATTTAAAATAACTTAAGAGCAGAGTTTAACATTCTGGGTCTTTATTGCAGTTGTTATCTTCACTGCTTCCTTGACTTGAAGGCTGAAGTCCCAATTAGACTGTGAACACTGGAATGGCTAAACAGACAGGAAGCTAGTAATAGATCATCCAAAACAGAACAGTTAGAATGGACACAGTTGTGGTCTTAACAAAGCCAACAACAAAAGATGCCACTTAATTGCAGAAGAACAGCAAATGATCAAATAATTTACACACAATTTATGTTCACCATATTGTTTTAGATATTTTTGGCTAACCTCTTCTGGCTTAAAAACAATTTTTTTTCTCCCAAGTCCAAAACTGTATGCTACAATACCCCTTAGAAACAAATCCCTTGTTTTTCTAAAAGCAAACCCATCAGACTTGCAAAAAGACACAGCAATGCTAGATCCCACAAGTGACAGGTTCATGCTGACAATTAGAATTTCTTGATGCATAAGTTTCTATTCCAATTTTCATGGCTAAATATGGATTTGAGGGCCCAAGATTCTACATACAGTGGAAGAGCTAGCTACTATTATTACATATACAAGGAAATCTCCATCCTTCTCCCTAGTATCTGTATCCCTTTATATTATGTAAACATGGCACATGTTGATACTAATGGCATTTATTATATAGCTACTACTGAATTGCACATCTCACTTTTATATATAATAACTGCATTATTTAAATTAGAAATTAAATAGTAGTTTTTAACAGGCTTTCATAGTTACAATTAAAAAAAAAATTCCCAATGTAACTGGAGTAACTTTAAAAGTAAATTTGGAACAGTTTAATATTTCATTCTTTCCCTTTATTTGGAAGTAAGTTTTTAAGGTCATGTATTGAAAATTTTCATCTAATCAAAATGGAGTTTTCCCTAGTTTTTTATGAGCCCTGACAATGGGGTAGAAGTTTCATAGAAAAAAAAGTGTCATAAATTATCTGATCAGTGAGGCTGACCACAAAACTTACTGGCATCTCTAGTTCAGCCACTATAATTAGCATAAAAATAAAAAAGTCAATCTTTAATATATTCCAGTTATATGTGTTGTATTACTATCAAACAGTGGAAAGGGCTTCTGCATATGTAGAGAAGCAACAGTAATTAGCAGAATGCTTTTTTTGGTTCACTAATTAATATAACAGTGTTCTAAAGGATGGTGTCCCATATGGAACTGCAAAAGGTTTTCCAAGAAGTGAATAGAAAACTGGCATACCATGTTCAGCATCTATCCAAAAAGAGTTTAAACATTTTTGGTAGGTTTCTTTGTTTTGGTTGTTGTTTAGTTTTATTTTGTTTGCTTGGTGGGGTTTCTTGTGGTTTGGTTTTTAAATTTTTTTTTAAGGGAGGTGTCTTTCGCTGTTTGTTTTTGTGGAGAGTTTTGGATTGTGTGGCTTTTATTTTTTAATTAAGTTTACATTATGTATGTATCGACATTTTAAATTTTCTATCTGCACTTCCTGTGTAGCAAAGACCCCCTGAAGTCTTTGTGTTATTGTGACCAAAACCAGGCGGAATGCAATCTTAGCTAACCCACTCCTCCAGGCAGTAGGCTACATCTATAAATCAGATTTCTGCCTCCATCCCCCACAGATCAATGTCACAAGCAACTATCTAGGGAGCAGCAGGGAAGCCAAGCTGGTGACTGTGTTCAAACACTCCAATAGGTTATTGAGCTGTGGTGTTAGGTGCCACAGTCCAAAAAATCTGTTATGTTTCCCCCCCCAGGTACATCAGACTGCTTCAGAGTGGTTCATCAAGAAAACAACAGTCTGAGGCTGCTTTCTTATCACCTTACTTCAGAAAGAACTACTCAAAGGTCAGCAAATCACATAGGGAAAAGTCAAAACAAAATAAAGAGGAGAAAAAAGAAAATAAAGTTACTGTCATGTGGGAAAGAATATCAAACCCTTCTCAAATAAATGCACTCCAAGCCTCTCACCAGTGTTTTAGACAGTCACTGCCTAAAAAACTCACATGAGCAAAATAATGAAAATTTCCCCTTCCTTTTTGAGTAATGCAACTATCAATTGCTCTGGTTACTCATTTGCTTAGGTTTTACAAGGACACGAGCAAGAAAAATGTAAGAAGAAAATGGGACAAACATTACAACTCATGCTGCTGAGCCAGAGAGGGCAGTAAGGAAAGATTTGGTAGCTCTATTATCAATTCCTGATAAAAGTATACTTCAGTTTCATTGATAAGACATAATCCACACCCTAATACAGTTAAGTGGGAAAATTTTTACAGAATTCAGCTGGCTCCAGATAAGGCTCAGGGTGATGCAGATCAAGGATGCATTCCATATCTACAGAGCATGCTGAGCACCACCTGCAAATCACTGGCTAGACTGAACTGCCCATGACTGTGGTGCAAACAGCAGATAACCAGAATCCTACAAAGCCATCTCTTAAACATGAAGCTGGTGAAAAAGTCCAGCAGAACAAAATTATGAATCAACTTTGACTCATTAAACATAGCTTAGACATGATAAAGATAAGGAAAACACACCTTTGGCATGCCTGCTGCTAAATGACCCTTCCTTCCTACTAACAGAAAGTAAGCTCATCTAAGCAAACAGCTAAACCTTTCAGTACTTCACTGTTTCAAGCACCTTTGCAGGAGCCTGGTGAACCTTGCTGACCTTACAGCAGCGTTACAGGTTTGTACTCGTGTTTCCTCTGGTTTGGCTCAGTCCAATGCACAAGCGGTGCTGCTTAATGCTCTGCGAGAGGCTTTCAGTTCTTGCTTAACAAAGCTTTCCTCCCACATGTCATATGTATTCAGGCTACAGTCTGTTTATCTAATATCTCCCTCTTTCTCTCTCCCCTTCCCCCTCCTTTCCACCCCCTTGTCCCCAGAAGAGAATAACCATAATGTGCCTATCACTTGCAGAAACAGACAGCTCAGCTCCCCCTTGCCATCTGGTCATACTCTGGTCTCTCAGCTGTCGTCAACATATGAATCCCGTTGTTTTGACTAGTGGGGTCCCAAGGAACAAGCAACAGTGCAGATTGCAGGGAATCAGGATGCCCTTTTCTCTCTTCTTAAAACCAAAGAGCAACCCACGTAATTAGGAAGCGAAAGAGAGTTTGCAAAATTCAGTAGTAGGTACAATCCCCCCACCTTTGCTCATGGGGATCCTGCCAGCCACGCCAGGCTATTCTGCAACTCAGCAAATTAATACATTCAATGACTGAACTTACAAGATACATTTTCTGCCTTCATCACCAGCATACAAACCTCCTGTCCTGCTTACTCCTCAACCTTCTAAAAACAAAAAATAAAAATCAAGCTCCCACTAAAGCCAAAGGTAAATATCTAAATCCTTAAATTCTTCTGGATTATTTTACAAAGATAGAATATTCTAAAAGGTAACTCAAAATTTGTACTAATTAGTAGAACAGGTGAGAAGGAGATAAAAAAACGAAAAAAAGAAGAAATGTGGTGACACCTTGTAAAGTACAGAAATTTCTACAAAAGGAAAGTGGTTAATATTATTTCTAGGCATTAGAAGTCTATGAAGTATGCTGATGATAAAATTAAAATGCTGCCTTTTTTTAAGAACCAAAGTTGGTTCATCACACTGTGTGCTTGAAACATACTGGAAGCAGCTGACTCTGAACCATTGGGCAGCATTATGGAGCATGACTGCACCAAGGTCTCAGCAAAACAACGAGCTCGCACACCCTGTCTTGCCAAAATGGAGTCAGTGAAACTCTCAACAGGCATTCAAATCCTTCCATGATAGTTCTTCAGTGGGTTCAGAACCCAGCACCTGAGGACTGCAACAAGGAAGCATGAAATGTATCTTTATGCTGGGACTGGGAAGAAGGCATAGCTCAGAAATACACTTTTAAAAACTCACATTGGTGTCTTAGTAGTAAGTTTGAAAGACTGCTTTGTTTTCCAAAAGCTTTCTAAAGTCTGTTTCTGAATCACATACTTTTAAAAATTCAGGTTTTATGTAAACAAAGTTGCTGTTCTCCCATGACATCACTAAAATTATTCACCTTGTCATGTTTTATTCAAGTAGGAGTGTGTCTTGCGCTCCAACGGTTCAACACGTGCAGGTTCATTAGTCTATTAACAGCTATACAACTAAATGTGTATTTTAAAAATTATAATATCAAAAAACCCATGGAAATAGAGAAATCAATCAAAAAGATAATTTGAAATTATATTCACATAAACCACTCCATTTTCCCTCATGTAGCACACAAGACAGAAAAACAGCATGAAGCTTTGCCAGAACAGCAGCTGGATGGCACAATAGGCCTCCCTCCAAAGATGCAGCACCATTTGGGCCCTTTGTCTCACACATCTTCAACTACACAACCAAAGGTATTATCACAAGCAGTTCTTTGTCAGCTTTCAGGATTCAAAATGTGATCAAAGTTCAACTTTTAACAAATGACACTGTAAGACTTGCGTCTTGCATCAATACTGTGGCAGGTATCTGTCTATCTGAGCACAATTACAAGAGCAGCAGAGGCCTCAGCATTGGCTGGGTGTTTTCTGATCCAAGTACTTACAATTCTGGGCAAGTTTATTCAGCCCAGGCCTGTCATGACATTGCTGCACTCCATAGGTTGTTGACCCAGTCAGATGAAAAACAGTTTAAGGATGCCTACAGATTCCAGTCACAGCTCCTATGGCACGACAGATGTACTGTACGTTGCAGAAAAAGCACTAAAATTTGCAGGAAGGAAAAGGCCATGGAGCCAACAGGTAGGGAAACAAGCGTAAAAACTGTTTGGAGGTTTTTTTGGTTGGGTTTTTTGGGGCGGTTGATTTCGGGTTTTTCCAGATTGCTCCAACATATTAGAAGGGCAGCAGACAAAGCAATTGCCCATATGGTATCTGATTTAGAATGTGGGTGAATTTACTGAAGAACTGTCACAACCACTACGAGTTAAAACATGAAAACTTAAAAACCATATCAACTATTATAATTTCCTTCACTAAGTGCAACAAACAACATGCAGAGCAAAAATATTTATCTTCTGAATTCCAAATACTGCCCAGGGCTGACCGAGGTCTGGTGTAATTTGCAGCAGTCCAGAGTTCTGGCGAGTGCCTACTGCAGACCAGCCTGACACTGAAAGAAGTCATGCCATTGAGCATGTTGCCCATGCAGGGGCCAGCTCTACAGCCACAGGGCATGCCTTGCTCTATATTCAGCAAGATTCCCTAACACACCTACATTTCATTTCCTACAACAAACAATGTCCTTCACTAGTACAGCAGAGTGACCTTTAATTCACATAAAATATATATTTATGTGTATTTGCTTACATCCATTTATATACAACATATTATATCTCTCTAATATTTTTCAGAGGGTTTTTCTTCATCTATGCTGGTTTATGATTAGCTGTAAATCCCCTAGGATTTTTTGATATAAATTAAATACACCACAAGTCTGAGAGGAACACTCCGTGTCTTTACAGATAACCAGCATGTAACCCCACTTCTTATCTGCCCAGTGCAGCAGTTTCTCCCAACCTTCCACACAATCAGAAAATATATTTCTTATCTGTACAAAAAGTCAAGCCTCTGACAAGGCTCTTCCCCTTTCAAATGTCACCATTACTCCAGTCACCTTTTCCTCTCTCCCTTCCCCCGCCCCTTGTCATTTACTAGGGAAACATTCCCTGAGAACTATCAAAAGGTGTTGTGACCCAAAATTATTTATGTGGTTAGCACTGTCCTCCACTTTTAGCGATCTCCTACTTTCTCACCTGTACCAAACAGCAACGCATAGTAAAGAACCCTCAGTCATTCTGGCTACTGGACTAATTCGTGAGTGGCAACAGTAATGCAGTGTAGCTGGCTATCTTCACAGAATCTATCATACTAATCATGATATTTACGTTTGCAGCTGTTCATTCAGACGTCCTCAAATGAGCACCGTGCCTCTCAGAATGCTTTGTATAAATAGCCATTTTTTTGTATAAAACCCTATTTTTGAAAAGAAAAAAAAAAGGAAGACTTGGGGAACCACAGACCAGTAAGTCTCACCTCTGTGCCCAAAAAAATCATGGAGCAGATCTTCCTGGAAAATATGCTAAGGCACATGGAAAATAAGTAGGTAACTGGAGACAGCTAATATGGTTCAACTAAGGGCAAATCGTGCCTGACAAATCTGGTGGCCGTCTATGTCAGGATTACAGAGTTGATGGATACTGGAAGAGTGACTGACACCATCTATCTGGACTTGTGCAAAGTATTTGACACTGCCCTGCATGACATCCTTGTCTTTAAACTGGAAAGACAGAGTCCACTTGGTGAATAAAGAATTGGCTGGATGGTCGCACTCAAAAAGTAGCAGCCAAAAGGCTGATGTCTAAGTGAGGAACAGTGATGCGTGGCATTCATTGGGGGTCAGTATTGGGCCTGGTGCTGTTCAACATCTTTGTTGGTGACATGGAGAGTGGGACTGTGTGCACCCTCACGAAAGTTTGGTTTTGACACCAAGCTGTGTGGTGCAGTCAACATACTGGAGGGGGGATGCAATCCATACGGACTTTGGAAGGCTGGAGAGATGGGCCTGTAAGAACCTCATGAAGTTCAACAAGGCCAAGTGCAAGGTCCTGCACAAGGGTCAGGGCAATCCCAAGAACAAATAAAGGATGGGCAGAGAATAGATTGAGAGCACCCATCAACATGCCCTTGGAGCCCAGAAAGCCAACCATATCCTGGACTGCACCAAGAAAAGTGTGGCCAGCAGGTCAAAGGAGGTAACTCCACTCTCATGAGACCCCACCTGCTATACTGCATCCAGCTCTACGGTCCCCAACATGAGGACATGGGTGGACCTGCTGAAGCCTTCCTATACCTAAAGGGGCCCTACAAGAAAGCTGTGAAGAGACTTTTGACAAGGGGATGTCATGTGATAGGACAGGAGAGAACGGCTTTAAACTGAAAGAGGGTGGGGTTAGATTACATATCAGGAAGGAATTCTGTACTGTGAGGTTGTAAAGGCACTGGAACAGGATACCCAGAGAACTCGTGGATGCCTCGTCCTTGGAAGTGCTTAAGGCCAGGCTGGATGGGGCTTTGAACAACCTGGTCGAGTGCAAGGTGTCCCTGCCCATGGCAGGGGGTTGGAACTAGATGACCTTTAAGATCCCTCCCAGTCAAACCATTCTATGGTTCCATGATTTACTGTAGAGGGTAGAAAACACATTTCTTTCCAATGGAACTCGTATAATGAAAATTTATTATCTAAGCATCAATGCAATTCAGAATGACTAGAAAGCTATTCTCAAAATACACCAAGAATCCAAATGTGTAAACCAAGCTACCTGTCAGTCCTAAAAATATAAGAAGCAAAAAATGGGCTCATCTTGCTTCAGACGATGTGGTGCATTTGGCAAAGCACTAATGGAAACTGCTTTTCCAGCTGGTTGCATGACACCTGGCTCAGATAAGGTAAGTGGGAAGGGAGAGAGATTCCAGTTTCCAAAACTGCTTTAAACCACTCAAGATGACAACTCATCACCTGCTTTTGAGCACTCAAAAGACCTTTTTCTCACCCAGCTGTAACTTATCACAAGTGAACATTTGCACATAACACACAACAGTTCCATAACTAACTTCACTGCAACACAGCTCCCGGTTTTTTTAATCCCTTTTCTTTCATCCCTTAGTCTCTATAGCAGCTATTTAAAAAAATGACAACAATAAAAATTTAGATATCATAAGCATTAATGTCTGCGCAATGGAAGACAGTTGGGTAGTTTGGGACACTAAAAGTTAGGTACTGTTGAAAGATATTTTCCACAGCAGGGACATCTGTATCCACTTTTAACAAACAAAATGACATTAAATGTAGAGATCAAATCGTAAAGCCTGTTGGCAGAAAACATGACTGTGTTAGAGATAAACTTATCCCCCTCACTGATACACAGGTCAACACAGAGCTCAGATGACCCCTGTGAAAGGATATCTTCCTGAGTTACATTATTCAGAGAGTGTTGCTTTAAAGCAAATTGCAGAGTAAGGACGTTTCTGTTATACAACTCAGATCCAAGCTGGGTTACAGCCTGATATACTGCAGCAACTAGCAGCCTTGAGACCTTTAGGAGATTGTCAGAAAGAAGTCAGTAGACCTTTAAGGACTATTTTGCAGAGTCATTCCAAGCTAACAGCTAATGGTATGCTCTCTTCTCCTATGATAGCTCTTTTATAACTGGCTGACGAGAATCAGCTGCAAAGGAGGGAGATGATTTTATGTCTCATTAATTTTGAAATTTTTAAGATGTTTTTAATGCCAAGCAAATCAATAATCTGAGTATTATGCCCTGTTTCTCCTTTCCTTTTATCCTTACTGATACTCAGCTGTGCCATAATTTAGACACAGTTCTTTATCATTTAGTCTGAATACCTAAATGCATCCTAGTTTACCCTTGCTGTTAAAACCAATTTTCTTCAATTTGTATCCTTTCACAATCTAGAAGTTTGTGGAGGTTTCATAAAGAAATTTAGAAGTTAAAGCTTGCACCACTTTTGAACGCCAAGTGCTAGAATCAGGCTACAAACAGTATTTGTCTTCGTGATTATCCACAGTCTCTATCAAGAGGGACAGATATACAGATGTATAAATACACATATCTCATGTACATAAAAAATATTTAATAGATGAAAGGCTTTTAAAGCATGGAAAGACAATGTTAAAAGTCACTTCAAGTTTATGAATGTTTTAATACATTCAGCTTGGAAACTGCTGGACAGTTCCTTCTGTTTGCCAGCAACAATGATTAACCACTGTCAAACAGGTTTCTTGCAGCAAAAAATTACATAGATGGGTAAATTCCTCAGGATCAAGAACATCACTGGAGAACTGGGAGTGGAAACAGATGCAGTGCCACCTATCACTGTGTTAAGAATCCATAAATTGCATGTATGTTGTCATCCATACATACAATTGTATGGTGTACATTTAGATCAACATTTAAACAAACGTACGTATACAACTGGTATTCGTGAGCTCTATGTATTCAACATGGACCAACAAACAGAAGGATACATCATCACCTGTGACGAATGGTGAACAACTTTTGTATTCTGCTGGGCACTCAGAATAGCTGTTCCTATTCAGAAACAATTACTACTGAATAGTGTTTTACAAATGAAAGTCTTATGATGATATCTGTAGATTGACAAAGGCACAAAAAAGGATTTAGCATACACATGCAACTTTAATGCATTTTTCAGAGTACTGACACTCCTGTTTCAAACTATGTGAGGGGAGACAGCGAAGAAAGTTAGTTTAAACCTGTCGGTTATTTGTATTATGAAAATATTCAGCAGAGGAGGGCATCAATATGCAAGGGTGTTAGTTTTTTAATATATATACATTTTGCAAGAATAAAAGATACATTTCTTGTTAAATTACTTTTTTTTTTCTTTTGCTTCTGGCAATACTTAATATCCATGAAGTTTAATATTCAGAATGCACATTTCTCTGGGTAGCAACTGCTCAGCCAGCACGAAGCTCCCTAAGAGGATGGGTCCCAAGGTGTTTATGTAATATGAAAACAGTAGCAATAATCACCACATTTTTATCTCAGCTTAATGAATTAATTCTAGATCTCTGTTGCTTGAATAGCTGAGAAAACAGGAAGTGTTCAAGAATGATGTGACAAATGAAGAAGCAGTGACTTACACTATCAGCCTGTGCCAGAGACCATCCTTTACAAGGATAACCAAGTATCCATGTTACAATATGATTTGCTATGACCTTTCTATAGGTCGCATAAAGTTGATAGGAATTTTATTATAATCACCTTACAGAGCTGTACTCTAGGCATGCTAAAAGCAGGTGTCCAATTGTTCTGTTTTTGATATTCCCCGAATACCAAATAACTCCTACTTCAGAAAGGCTTATATGCATTCAGCAAACAGAACTGGCCCCAGGGCTGTAATACACTTCAGTATTATCATTTCAACATGACTTGCTCCTGTCTACAGAGGTACAAAATTAAAGTTGCACAGAATGGCAAAAATATCAGTAAGTCCACACCTACCATGGGAAGCAGGACTTCTCAGCCTCACATAATTTTTCTTCACCTATTTGCTTTGTTTTCAAGGCAGCTATTACTCCTGATCCATGACATATAGAGAAAAGCAGCAGCTCTCCCCTGACTATCCAAAACTGAATGGGAGTATGACTTAATTTTTAGAAATCTTCATAGACTTCCTCCATCACTTAAACTGAAGCAAATGTCAACCACAATAGTCAAGCCATGATAATAAATAAATGCTGGCACTGCAGGAAGTGATAAGGGTCTAAATCAAGGAGCAGATGTAAGCACAAGTTTTGCAGTTGCTCCCATGGACTTCAGACAATGCAGCCAACACGTTTTGTCCTACAATATTTCTATGTACCAACAACCTCATTGAGATTTAAGCGTCAGATTGGAAAGGGCATTGTGATGGCTCCATAAGACTCACAATGCCATAACGTAAGAAGGAAACTACAGGAATCTGAGTAGTACTTATGCAATAAAAAGAGAATTAACTAGAAAGAGTAAATAAAGTTCCATTGTGTTACAAAATATCAAAAAAAAAAAAGAGATTTCACCTAAGTCTCCGAAGTTATTTAGCAGCTATAAGACTTCAAAGATTGGGGTAAGGAAATTAAAGAGCAGAACTATCCTTCCAAGAGAGTTCTTTCTGTAGTAACTCTCCTCTGTTAAAGAAGCATCCACTCCAGCATTGTTAGTGAATCCTGTACTGACAGAAGTGAAATCAGGTTAGTTTAAAGCAGCCAAGAAGATTCTCATGTGTCAGCATTCATGAACAGCAATTTTTGAGTTACTTTGAAACTTATCCTCTCTCTTATGTTGTTGTCAAATTCAAACACAAAGAACCCAAGTAACAGGACTTCTATTCTGTATGGGCACTGGTCTAGTTCTAAGATAGGATCTACAAAGAGGCTAAAACCATAATTTCTCAATCTGACAGCATTTCTCAGATCAAGAGTTAGATATTTAAATGGCAATACCTAGCATTTTTTAACTACACTCCATGTATTTTTCATCACTGTAAAATATTAGTCATATCCTTCTTCGGATTGCAACCCTAAACAAAATAGTGATGTACATTGCAGGATGGTAAGAAAGAACTGTGTTACAGCTGATCAGAGAACCAGTCAGTTTAAATCAATCCTGACTTCAATACAGCTACACCAAATTTTCATCAGATAAATATATGGTTTGTGGTTTCCCTAGCAGTTAGACCTTTCTGTGCAACTAAATCCTCACTCACCTTCCAACTTCAGTGAGAAGTGGGGGGGAAATAATTTCCTAACACCTGACTGAGTACAGAAGAGAAGGGAAGGTTCTAGAAAAAAAAATATTTCCCATTTTGTATCATTATAAACAAATTGGTTTCAAGAGAAAACAGTCCTTGAATTAAATTTATGATTCAGCCAACTTTCTATACTAGACAAAAAGACAGACACGAAGACAACACAGCTTTGCTTGGAAAAACAGATCATCATCATCAAAACTACAGAAATGTCTGTCTTGAAGGTCAACTTCTCTGTTGGGGATTACTCCCACTTAGAGAGGAAAATAAGCCATACACAGAAGTCAACTTCCTGTGATAGTCTGTTCAAGAGAAGACATTGTTCTCATGTACGTCACTGAACGTGTGAGAGACCTTGTATTAGTGAATAACAGGCACGGTAGAGCTTCAGCATATTTTTTGATTCTACACCATATAGTACTGGGCCAATGCCAATAGCAAGGCCTGCTCCAGAGCCACCTCCGGGAAAGCGGACACTACCACTGAAACAGAGGCTTCTCACTACCACAGGGAATTTTCCTGTTGATCAAAAAGAACTGAAATTGGACTACTTCACAACAAACCCAGCAGAGAATGATGCTTTAGACCCTTCCCTTATCCTCCAAAAAGGAAGAAAAAGAAGTAGCAAAACCCTGTTTGTCTCCCTGATTCATGGCTTCAGCAAGCCCTAGGGGCAGAACCTGTGGATTCAACATGACATGCAGGAAAGGATTCATTAATAATGGCTATGCTTCAGGTAAAATGCAACTCTGCAGAAAAATAAATAAATAAATTAACCTCTTACTACTTGTTTTCCTGAGCTCATTTGCTATATGAAACCCTTACACTGGCCTTGTGTTTCCATGGAACTGTATTTCAGTCAGTGTAGAGACCACAAGAGATTGGCTTCAAGTCCCTGATAGGGAGTTTGCATTGCTGAGAGCTCACTTCAAAGCTGAAGCATGATCAGGACAAAGCTTCACAATGCAGCACTGGAAAATAACTATAGTAAGTTGTATCAGAATCTCATTATAAGCAAATGCATCGTTCGAAACACCAGGCCCTTTAGATCTGTTTTTCCAACCTTAAATCTCTAGATACAAAGTAGTATTTCTGAGCACTTGCACGTAATCCAGATGTTGCTCTTCTCCCGCGCTGAACTGAAATCATAATTCTCAATTCTGATGACACAACCCATTCCCTTTCAGCAATTGATTGCAATGTTGCACAAATGAGCATGACTTATTCTAAGTAAGCTGGAAAAGTTGATTTTGGAAACTGAAATGCAACTTTAACTTGGCTTCCCATCTAGCACCATAAACAGAAGTTAACATAAAAAGATACCTCTAAGTAAGACAAATTTAGTTTAATTAGAATAGCTTAAGATATAAGTGATTTTACGGTATCCAGAAGTTTGTTTGCAAGGTTCTGAGCTGGATTCCTATCAGACTTCTTGCTTCAATATACTACCCATCACTGAGTCAAGTTCCAGCATAGCCAATAGACTGTTCTAAGCAGCATATACAAACAGCTATTTCCTTTCAGTAACATTTTTTTCCTTTTTTCTCTAGAAATATGCATCAATTTTTACTTTCTTCCTAAAGATAACAAGGGTATAGAGAGGCTGCAGGAACCTCAGACACAGCACTTACTGGTTTTGTGCTGTTTCACTACAGTGTTTAACTCATTATGACATGCAGGATAGGCAAAGACCTTCTGATATCCAAGGTCATTCCTGAATCACAAATATTATTATCAAGAGTTTCAAACTCCCTAAAATATCACGTCAGAAGGCATCTGTCACTAGTTAATAGGAGCTGTGGGTTGTCATTTAAAGGTCCTGCTTTTTTCTTCCCTTCCTACAAAAATTTCAGATTAAAAAATAAAGGCTAATAAATAAATCAAAACAACGTACACAATACCCAGGGTGGTCAGCAGGTAAACAGACCAATCCATGCCTTACGCAGACCCTGAAGCCAGCACTTTTGGGGGTTAGGGATCAAAACAAATGGGAGACAAAGAGGGAGGCTGCTCATTAAATAATTATGGGGTTTAGTCTAAATGCTAAGTAAAAGAGTCATTGCGTGTTTAGCAGATGCTACTGTGTAAAACTAAATCCACTAAGATACAAGCGTGCTCCTCTCTTTTTCTCCCTGCTCTACTTCATCAGCAGGATTTCCATGGTCAGACAAGCATCCACTGAACAGCTGGGCACAGTTTGCCAATTTTATAGCAATCAATGATCACTGAACACAAGTTCTCTTCCCAAACCAGAAGCATCAAAATAATAAGCTTGAAGGGATAAAAAATTCTTCCATCTATTCACATTTCTACACCCTTTACACTGCAGCTTTATTTTGTTTGGGTATTTTGGGGAAGTAGGAAAAAGAATCACCTTCATAGCTTTTCCTCCCTCATTTGGGGCATATGGAAAAGAATAGTTTTATTTGGTCTGTCCATTTGTTGATATTTTTGGTGACACACAGAAAAGCAAATCAGACATCAGCAGATCCTGTTATATATTATGAACACTATACTTCAAAAAAAATGCCCTAGCTCCTATACAATACCAAGTCTTCAACTTTCAAAACAGTTTGTGTAAGGCACAGTATCAACATTACAGGTGAAAAAACAGAACTGTCAATAAACAAGTCTCAAAATAAAGAGATAACTAAAGAAATCAAACCTGCTTGGCTCGAGTCCACCCATTTTCTCACCTACTTAGAAAGTCTTCCATGAAAAAACAAAGAAGAAATGGATTTTCCTTTTAATCAAAGCAAAAGGATAGATGGGTACAAATGAGTCACTTCTTCAAAATTTCACTTGATGCTTTAGGCATTGGGGGACCCTTTATGGACTTGCTTTGAAAAAAAAGCTACTTTACAAATAGAAAAAGAATGCCACAACTCTCAACACCTGGATACACTAGTTGTGACCTTTTCAATCTCAGGATATCTCAAGTATCCAGCAGATTGCTACTTCTGAATTTTTCCTATGGTCACACTAAGACAGACCACCAGAACTACAGATCATGATACATCAAGTTTGTGGTACACATTCTAGACATGGCATCAACACTTAATTCAGTTCTGAAGGGGTTAATTGGGAAATTTGATCCTTTATATTGCCCTAGGAAATACACAGTACATCTCTGATTAATGTGACAGGATGCATCAGTTCATAAAGGGTGAAATTTACCCTTGCATAGTAGGCTAGCACAAGACCAATACTTAAGTCCTACTTAAGCACTTAAAATATGAAACATCAAAGCTTGGTGGAAAGTCAGCATGTCAGCATGACTGTAGATGAAATTCAGTGTCAATAAATGTATAACAGAGAGACTAATGTGAATTATTAATATACATTTCTGACTCCCAAGTTAACTGAAGTAATTCAAAAAAGAACTTATCATTACTTTGGACAGCATAACAAAAATATCACCTCAATGTGCAGAGGTAATCAAAACTGACAACAAAATGTTGAACAATCAAGAAGAAAATTATGCTTGAGAACGAGATAATGCCAATGTATAAATCACTGGCTTAAAAAATATATAGTATAAATAGGTAACATTATGAGATCAGCAGCAAAAACAGTGAGCGCATGAGGATACCAGGACAGAATTAAAATATACAGACATTCTAGTTTTGAAGACCAGAGTAAAAAGAGACATACTAGATAATATTAGACAAACATAGGATGATAACAGATATAGAGATGATACAGTAAGAATTCTCCGTTTTCTTAATACCAGGATGCATGTTATCTTGACAAAGTAAAATGGAATAGTTTTAAATGGAGAAGGAAGTAAAAGGAGAAAAGGACTTTGAGGTTATTTTTCATTCATTTGGGGCAATATACAATCACATACATCTGAAATACAGATGGATATTGGGAATAGATTCATATCCCTATATTAGAATAAAAATCAACTGACAAGCTCTGACACATTCAGATAGAAGGCAACTACTAACCAAGATACTGGAGGTAAAAAAAAAGTAATCCCACTCTTGGTGATTCTGAAGTCAGCTGCTGCAACATTCCTAAACCTGTCCACTGAACAACACCTACTACACTATACTGTAACGAGAGAACACCAGTCTGATACAAAAACCGCTGTTTTATCATAGCATTGCTGTTGTGCCCATCAAGAACTAGGCCGTCTAAAACTGATAGCAGTGCAGAGTAGAGATAACCAAGACACTTTCAAATTAGTAAATGCAGGTATCAGCCTGACTTGCTACAGCAGTCTGAAGCCTCCTTTTTGCCTGGTTAGTAACTGCAGCGTGGACATAACACAAAGTTGAACTATGTTGATGTTCAGGCTCGACAGTGTGAAATGGCATGAGATTTTGGACAATGTCCAAGGCTGATCTAAAAGACAGGCTCTTTTACAGTTTTACATCTCACTCAGAGGGGAAAAGTATGTTTGTGGTTATGTACTGATCTGGAACAAAAACCACTTTTCCTGTATGCATTCTCCTGAAATTCAGAGATGTTTAGGTCTCAGATTTAAAATCTTACCTGTAACCAAAAGTACCAGTGTTTAACTGTGTATATTTCACCATGTGACTCTTCATCATTGGGCATTAATGCAAAATTAGTAACTTCTAGGCCTTCTAATGGAAAGGAAAAGAATTACTAAAATTATGAAGTCTGACATGGAGCAAGCTAAGTACTGGGAAGGTACCAACAGAGTAAACCTCAAATGACGGACCATCCTTATTCTCTCACGGATTTAATTCCAGCAAGGAATTGAACTACCGACTTCCCCTTCCTTACCACTTTCTGCTGTCAACAGTCAGATAAAATAAACCTAGTCATACAAATTTTTATCAAGATCTCTTGAGACAAAAAGAAGGAATTTCTGGACCAGAGGTCAAGCATGAGACTTCTAGGCCCAAAGGTCAATTGTCTAAGAGAATTTGTGGATAGCTTAGAAGAGAGGCAGTATCAAAGCCGTGGCTATTATATCAACACAGAAATACAGCTGCTATAAATTCAGAGACCACTTACTTACATAAAGAAAGTAAAAAAAAAAAAAAGGTAAAGAATACAGAAAGGCCTTTTCAAAGACAGAAACAAATACGTACCTCTTCTCAGAAACAGTGTAATATCTAAAACTTCAGACACAAAACCCTTTCATAATGCGTGTGATTTTGTATTTTTCTCAAGTAGCAATGTTTGAAACAAGAAAATTCAACATCTAGACCCTTTGCCAAATTTAAAAATTTTAGTCTCTGCCCTTGTATAGAAGGTCAAATCCATAACTAGTTATGCAGCACGAAGTCCAAGACTCTTAACCAGATAGCACCACTTGAGGATCTAGCCCATAGTCACAGAACCTGACCTTTATTTCAGTTACACTGTAGAAAATAAATCAACTCCAACTAGAGTTATACAGATAGTAATTCAGGCTGTTTCTGTTGTAATCCACAGTTAAATTGTGTTTTCAGTGAAGCACAGTAAATCTAAAGTAAGACTCGATAGCCTCAGAGCCATCATGCCACTTTTACAACAGCATAAGCAAAACACCTATTTGCCCATGGAGAGAGGCAGACTCTGTGTTTCTTCATGATCTCACATATCCCACTTTTCCAGCCTCTCATTACATTAAATACCTTTTAGTGTTTCATAATACGAGTGAGCTTACAGTCAATCACACTCCATGGTGCTGAGCTTGCAAAGCAGCATGGATCAAGATCTTTCCTTTCCCTTTGAAATCCAAGTCTGGATTGCTCCAGCTTGTTTTTCAATAGAGCAGTATTTTCAAATGCTACAGTTCGATTTTACAATGCTGCTGGCAAGGCTGGGAATCAAGCTAAATCCACATGCATCCAGCAGGGAAAGTTGCCACAGGGAAAGAGTGAAAAATCAAAGAGCGAGCACTAAGATGATCCTATACCACTGACTTGCTGAATGCCAAAGAATAAAGGTTTAATATAGCACCAGAGAAATAAGAAAACCAAAAAAGTTACTTCCAATACTGTCAATAGTTGCTATGACAGTCAGAGATGGGGTTTTTGGAAACACAAAACTGGAGGGAAAAAACCTTGCTGCATATGTATTGTTTCTTTGTCACCCACTTACATTTCAATTACTAAATGCTTCTCTTCAGCAGTATATGTCATTTTAAATAAGCATCACAGTTGACAAGAGAATGCATCATGGGGTTTGGGGTTTTTTTTTGGTATAGCTTGTAATCAAATAGTATTTGACTAACATTTCTATCTATACCCTTTAATGCTTATGGTGTCTTTGCTGAAGTTGTTTACATGTAATTCAGGAGCAGCAACTACAAAATATTCTCACTTGAAACAACTTCCTGGTAGTACCCATTTGCTGTCTTCAGTACAGTGACTCTTATAAGAACATATGGTAGACAGTAATGTCCATAGTAGGATATTATGCTGCTCTGCTGTGTCAAATGGCTGTAAATCCACAGAAATGTCAATGAAAAACCAGAGCTGCAACAAGAAGGAGAAAAAAAAGGGTGTAGCAGGAACAAAAATCTGACCCATCATTATGTGAGAATTTTTTTGTAAAACACAATCTCTGAACAAAATACAAATGGTACAAATGTAACGACCAGGGAGAAGTTTAGACTCTCATGTAAAGACAGAGTCTATAACAGCCTGTTATAACCAGAGGAAACCAAAAACTACAGGACAGTGTTGGTTTAAAACTGACATTTAGATACTGTTTTGCGTATGAACTGGCTCACCTTGCACAACTTCCAAAATGTAGGGAAATAGCACATCTATCCAACTTCACAGCAGGACAAATATGAGGATGGCAAAAATTGCATTGCAAAGGTCACATTACCAAGCGCGTTCAGTAACAAAACCAGAACCAATAAGAAAGCAAATGAGTTTTAAACACTTTCCTTTCAAATTTCAGCATTTCTGTGGGTTGAGAGACAACAGCAAATCAAAGAAATTGTGCATTTTACCCAGGCTACTGACACTATAATCACAGTTGCTTTTCTGTTAAGGTTAGGGAATAAATTCTTGGTGATTTAATTTCTCCTACGATACGTGTACAGCTACACAGGGATCAACACAAAAGCCTTACCAAGTTCCATACTCTACCTCCAGCAGTGGCCATAAACTACTTGAATTCATTTTTATGCTGGAAACAAACATAGTTTGAGATTTTCATTAGAAAAAAATATCATTAACAAAACTGCATGTCTTCCTACAAAGTATCTATGCAGTAGCACAGTGGCAGATACAGCATGATTTTGACATTTACTGGAGTCCTGGAAAGGAAACAAGCCAAATGCAACATTGGCACAGCTTTAATAATTTCAAAAAAATCATTTGCACAAAACCCTGGCTTACCATCTCAAAAATAGGAAGGAGTAATATTTTAATTTTATCTATTTTCTGAACTCACATTTTTACCTCCCAGAACATAACTTAATACTTCAAAATAGGTCTTAAGTGGAATTCAAGTTATAGCTAAATCTCATATTAGCAAAAGGGTAAATTTCACTCCTAGGGTGCTGATAAAAAGATTCTCCCTCCCTATTGGCCAAAATATTTTTTCCAGACAGCAGCTTACAATATGACTATCTTTAACGCCCATGTAACAGACTTGTAAGGTCATTCCTTAAAAAAATCCTTTGATATTTCAATTTTCAAGTTCATCAGCAGCTTCCTCATAAATGCCTGCATTCCTAGCAGTCTAGCCTCGCCACCCATTAGCCTCTCCACCCACTTCACACTGACCTATACCCTTTCCAGGCAATAGTTCTGGAAGCTGAAACTGACTGAAATAGTATTTGGTAAATATAATTTTGCCAAATGAGACTCTCGGTATTATCAACTGGGTGTATCTATTAACCTTGCTTTGTACCTTACTTCAAATTTAGATTGGGGTGGCGAAAGGAAAAGAGATGATATGGGACTATACAGCTTAATTTGAGACACTCTTAAAGGCTTCTCTATCAGTCTATCGGAATCTCCAAAGATGACTTAAAAGGAAAAAAAAAAAAAAGAAAAAAAGGAAAAAAAACCCCACACCACCAGAGGGCTGCTGCCTGCAGAAAAATGAAACTGCTGCATTTTAACACTGCAGTAGAATTCTACCAGCTCCACAGAGGCATAAATAAAACTGACCAAGTTATAAATCTTTTGTAAGTAGAACACACAGCATCATACGTAGTTTTACTCAGTGACATTTTGTTTGAGAGATCAGGGACAAATGCCCCTAAGGAAAGAAGCAACAAAAGTCAGCATAGTCACAGATTGTCAAAATGGGAACATCAAAGCAATTTTTCTATTTTATTAGATACTTAGAACAACTTTAGTTTTAAATGCAGCCACAGAGATTTCAGCATTTATGTATCAATATTATAATAATCAAAAGGAGAAGCTATGGAAGACAAATATAGCATAAAAAGATATCATCACCTGGACAGATGTAGGGTGCACTCCATAATCAGGAGATTTAAAACAAACAAACAAACAAAAAATCACTATGCCTAAATAGTAGGGTTATTCCAGGCCTTTTCATGATGCTTTTTATTTCTGAAAAAGTTATCAATACTAGTTGGCTAACCCTGTCAGTCCCAAAAGGAAAGTCAAGCATTATCTTAGTTTTACAGCAGATCATCATTTAAAAAAAAAAAAAAAATTAACTTGCCAAAGGCTTCACCCCAAGTCAGTGGCTGAGGTTGTTAAGGACAGTGAAGACTACATAGTTATTGTTTCTGAATAATCTGCCTTACAACTGCACAGTGACATGAACAGAGCCTGTATTGTACCCATCTCTACCACTGTTGAAGCCAAGAAATGACTCGGTCAGCATTTTAAAGACCACAAGAGTAGTGACCCAATCCTCTGAAAAGTTCAGTAGTACCTTTAATTCAAGGGGCCTTGAGAGTACACAGTAGTCCTGCACACAAGAATTAGAACTCTACAGGATCAAGCAGAAGGTTGACACACACACACAAAAAACCCCAACCTTGAAATTAAGTCACACATATACCAAGTGTACAATGCATTATGTATAAAAATGCTTAGCATATCCACATCTGACACACTATATCAATTTGTAGCTGATGCAGGGTTTATCAACAGAGCAAAACAAAGGCAACTCTGGTACAAGTAAATAATAAGGTAAAGATGGGGAAGACAGGACTTCTACACAGAGCAAGGTTCCTCCCTGTTTCACTTCTCCAACCTTCACTGCCCTATTTTCACTGTTGACTGTGGCAGGAGAGAATAGCATTACGTACCAGTGCTGGAGTTCCACCTCTGATTGCAGGTTACACACACCCTTTGACCAGCATCCTTGGCCTTGCCATGTTTTCAATCTCCAGCATTTCAACGAGAAGAGAAGGACTTAAAACACAAGAGTTTCTCACTTCTCATGGGCTCTTCAGAAATTCACAGTAGACAGCTGAACAGTAAATATGATGTTAATTCTGCTATTCTAATCAAGGTATTTATGAATTCTTAAGAAGCAGTCCACAGACCACCTAGTTCTGCAGAGCCACAGGCACCAAAACACTGAGAATAAAAAAGAATTGGTGGAGCTAAAGAGGCTTCTCAGCTGTAACTCATCTGATTCACTGGTGATAAGAGTAATGGCGATGACAGCACTAATGACACAGATCCAGAAGCCATGCCTATTTTTGCAGCATTTTTTCTGAGCAGGATGAGCCACCTGGTAATAAGATGGCAACTGTCCCAATCATACTAGTAGTCTGGCTGTTCCTTTCCGTAGAAAAGATGGAGTAATGATAAAGGTAAGGACAATTTCTGCATCCTGAAACTTAACGCAAACTGATTGGGTAATTTCAGTACAAGTATGTGTGGAATACTAGAGAAGAATTACTGCTAAAACTATTAAAACATTTGTTTGCCTTGATTTGTCTGTTAGCTGAGCACAGACTTCTGCTTTAAGGATGAAACATAGTAATTTATAAAATGCTGGGCCTGTATTTTCAGTTTGAATTGAATTCGCTTACAGTATCGTTCCACTTAGTGCTCTAATTTGCCTGAATATTCACTGCAGAGATGTATTCCTAGGCTGCTCTTAACTAGAACACTGCCAGAGGTCTGCCTCTGCTGCCATCAATGAGAAGCTTGCTCATGAGTCAAACTCCCCTCTTAGATAAACTTCAGCAAGGCCTTGAAGTCACTAAGAATGCACAGATTTAACTGAGTGAGGAATTTGCCTAAGTAATGTCTTCATCACAATCAGGAAACAACCAGAAGTAAAAGAGATGTGATTTCATAAATATGAGCAATGAAATAAACCACAGAGCCAGAAGAAAAGCAGCATGGGACAAACCCCAGAAACACTAGGACAGATCATTCTTTGTTGTCAATGATTTCTGATTTTAATTAAGCGTTGCTGATTTATAGGAGTACGAAGTTTGGGGAAAAGGTGTAGATTTAACTAGATTCAAAAGCTAACAAAAATTATTTAAGGCTGGTGATCATAAAGTGTAAGGAATCTTAAAAGCTGTGCCACTCATAGCTATGTCTTTACGAAAAAACAAATGCTCGCGTTTAGTAGGGCGATAGTGCCTGTGTCATTGCCAAGTTCTAATATAATACTTGGCTTTGTCTTTGGTGACGATTTTGTACAGACAGGCATTGCAAACACACAAACAGCTCTCAGTCTTCCTCTCAGCTTTCTGCAGGAAAGGACTACTTCAAATACTGCCACTGTACCAAAATGGATACACGGAGGAAATACAGAGAGGGCTCCCTTCTTCCCACACTCCCGAACGCTGAGCTCAGCTTGCAAACAGAAACGACCAAGTTCAAGTCTCCATCATCCTTGCTTTGCACTGCTCCAGCAGCAGAGAGTAGGCAGGAATCCAGCCTATCAAGCTGTCTGGGGATTCCCCCAGCATTAGGGTATCTTAATGTAGTTTTAGCATCACTTTTTCCTTCTAACTTCGGTGTAAGAATCTTAACCAAGGTGATGGCTATATCTGAAGATTATATATTCCAGCCATCTTGATCTGCCACTGCAGCATCTCATGTTCTTCAAAACCAAACAAAGATTAGAGAAGCTGTGCTCTTTAGGACAACTTTCCTTCAGCCTGATTTTTTTTTTAAGGAAATCAAATTTACATGTTCAGGGTGGCTGGCTGCAGTTCCTCCATAAAATCAAAACTGATTATTAAGTTTCAACCAAGTTTGAAAGAGCAAGGGGAGTCTCTAAGATTCTATAAATTTAATGGAAAGTGCTGAATGTCTGTGAAAAAATATAAGAGATTCAAACTACCACTCCTACAACAGAAAGAGTAATTGTGATTTAATCCTTAACATATTACAAGAGAAATAAAAAAGATGGCCAAGCAGCAGAGATAGCTCCAAATGGGCCACAAACACTGTCTTCACCTAGTCCACAAGACAAGGGACACAGAGAGAGCAGGAGCAAAAAGGGAATATAGGGTACAAAACTGGAAGAAATAAAGTTCCTTAGATCCGCAGTTCATTGAGCAAGTTATGGTTTAGTTGCATAGGCTAACAAATAGCAGAAGAGTTGAGGTTGGAAGTGATCTCCGAAGATCAGCGAGTTCAACACCCTTGGTCAAACCACAGTCAACTAGAGCAGCTGCTCAAGGCTGTATCTAGTCTCTTTTTGAATACATGCAAGGATAGAGACTTCCCAGCATCACTAGGCAACCAGTGCCAGGTTCAACCCACTCTCACAGTGGAGAAGCTTCTTCCTATATTTAAATGAAACCTCCTATACACACACAAAGGCCTTACTAGGATTAGTGCCTTAGCATGAAAGAGATTACATGCAGACAATGTAAGACAAATTATCTTTCCTCTCAGTTCTCAAGCTAGGCAAGACACATGAAATGTGGAAGAAAAAAATACATCTAAAAGAGAAAATAATCCTCCATGGACACACAGTACATAAGTATTAATTTCCCAAAGACAACGTATCTTATATAAGAAATAGGGGAAAACCATAGGAGTACCTTATTTTTCAGTCTACCATGACCATACAGTCAAAAAACCCCAAACCTCTAACAATAATATATGCTTATTTAGATACAGGTTATGTTCTTGAGTATTTCTACCAGCTCTTCTAGCAGTAACCATCAACCTATTTAAATAGGGCTGAAACGATTAAGGCTCTCAGCCTTAGAACTGTAACATCCCCAAAGTTTTCTGAGAATACCTTCCTAAAGAAAACCATAGACCAAACCAGTACCTCCCGACAGCAGGTTGTCCCAACATGACAGCCAAGCTACCCATCATTTAGAACCTGAAAATATGATGAGAGCTTTGTAACAGAATACTGTGAGAGATCAGGAGATTCCAGTATGGTAAAAATCTTAAGAGTCAAATCCAACCCTTAATCTTAGGGACAGCTCATAGTTATTAAAAGGAATTCACACAATCACTGAATGAAACTCACCCAGGGCAAATGGCTGGCATGATGAGTAACTTAACCCTCAGCTGGCAAACAGTCACCAAAAGACACTAGAAAATTTTTAACATCCCACACAGTGCATTTTACACCACAAAGATTTGGGATATGAAGCCTTATTTTCCTCCTTAAACTTGTGCTTTAATTCAAATGCAACAAGATAGTAGTCTTAGCAAAGTCTTTTGCTGGATGAGCTCAGACTTTATCAGAGCAGGTTTTGTTTTTTTTTAAATAAAACTTTTAAAAAGGAAATCATACATCTCCAGCTCATATTTAGCTGCAAATATGTTATAGCAGATCCCTCTTCCTCATAAATGATATTACCATAAGGCGGATGAACCAACACTATGAACCCAGGCTTTGCTGTGCCTCATCCTGGACCAAAGCAACAAAACAATCACTTTCCCAGTAAGAGTATCTGTGTAGAAATCTAGTGTCTACATTGCTACCCACACATATAATAATTAAGAAAAAGAGCATATAAAGACAGCATGTTGTTTTGTAAGTAGAAGCAGGCAGCCAGAAAAGCACTTACTAAATGGATGCCTGAAAACAGTTTTTCATCTTTTTTTGCAAAAACCAAAAAAAAAAAAATTAAAGGTAAGGACTTCACTGGAAATATTACCATGCCTATAATTCCTATATGGTGTTGGAACACTAAAACAAAAAAGAAAAAAAGATAGTACTTGCACACCACCCTAAGCCACTTGATGGTTTCTCCCCTCAATTCCCCCCTACACCCTGCATTAACCCATTTACTGTCAGTTGATATTGCAAATCTTGGTGCAAAGTTTTTACCAGCAATAATCTCCTTTTCCCAGTAACTGGTAGGTTATTTACTTTCTTCCAAACTCCTTAATTATCAAATCACTGATTGTTAGTGGGTGGATCTTAGATAAGAAACTGAAATGTGGCCTGTTCTCTGCAGTAAGCTATACAAAGAACGGCCCCTTCCAGTCTAACCTTACCCCTTCCACCATCCCAAATTAAAAATGTTTAAGTGAAGAAGAAATTAAAAAAGTATTTCTTATCCTCTTAAGCAGCCAATAACCTTTATCAAGAAAGCCAAAGTAGGTGCAACAGAAGTCTAAAAGGCAGAAACTGCCTAGCACATCCATGGGGTGCAAAACAGTAAGCTCAGCCACTAGAACTCTGTGAAAGAGTTATTTAGGGCAGCTTTAGGGCTACTTTATGTCAGTTGACAATTGTCTCCGTGGCCTTCAGAAAATAATAATTTTTCACAAAATAAAACCAAGAGCACTAACTCAAGGTAAGTGTCCTTCTCTACCCACTCCATCACTAACTGTGCATCAGCCACCTGCACCAGCCTGAAGGTGACTCTGCCCTTCTACGAAGGCAACAGACCATTTACCAGAGAATGTACCTCGATTTGCTTAAACACACATCGTCATTTACCTTCTTTGTCCATACTGTTTTTTATCCTTAGTCTCACAACACACTTCTATTTATTAGCCTTTAAAAACTCTTATCTCAAGGTCATTGCAAAAGAAACAGTATATTCCTGTTTACACAGTCCACAGGACGACTGCATTCTCGTAGGCATCTCTGCCACAAATGACACATCCAAAAAAAAAAAAAAAATGCTTGCAGCTACATCAATAGCCAGTAATACACTTTCATAAAAGGAACCAAAACAATTTCCAATGTTCCACCTAACCTCCATTTAAATCCAACTTGCAAAAGCTATGAAGCAATGAAAAAAATCTTCAGGATGGATTTTTTTTTGTGTGGTTTTTAACATGATTTTATCAGTAATGTTTCTAGTCTGTAACTAGAATTAATAAAAATTTTGTATCCCTATTCAAAATTAAATGCAAAATAAGTCAAATGGAACTGGATGAACAATATTAATAGGCTCTAAAAGTAGGAATTTAAAATTAATTAAGTTTGATTTGGTCACATCTGTGAGCCTTTTAAAAAGCCTTTCTGGAAAACACGTTTTTCAGGCATGGATGCTCATAGGACTCATGTCCAAATTGTCCAGGAAAACTAAATTTTCAGTTTGCACTTGCAAACATCTGTGTTGGACATGCTTGCACAATGATACAAGTAGAATGCAATTCTGTCATGCAATATATCCATCAGACTACATTCAAGAGTACAATTCAAATCTTTGAATACTACTTAAGTGCAACCAATCCATATGTGAGTTAAGACAGTTGGGGAAAGGAGATAAAAATAGTTGTTTGCCAGAAAATCTGAATCAAATAAGGATTTAAAGGAAACCACTCTGCGTTTACAGAGACTGCAGATGAAGACGGTTCAAGTTCATTAAGAACACTATTTACAACAAATTATTCACGTTATTCTACAGATCATTATGGATGTTTTGTAGAAAAACATAATGTTTATGCATGAACTGGAAATGGAACAATCTTCTCATATTCCATAAGCAGAATGAACAGCATTATTGACTAGGATTGCTAAACATCCTGGGCTTGTTTAAAACAAACCCAGAAAATTTCTTTGGGATATTTCTTAATAGAACAATCCACAACAAACAGAAAGATTCCACCTTACTCATTTATCATGGACTCGATGATCTTTCTGCTGAAGTCAGTTCAACTTCACACATAGACTGACTTCACAATGGCAATTTACAGTATCTCAGCATTTGAAGAGGACCACTCGAGCATTCATTTCTGTCTCTGCCTTTACTCTATCTACATGGAAATCTACATCCAGGCTTCCACCTCTTCTTATTATGAATGTTCTCCTATGTGCACAATACAGTCCTCATGCAATGTCTCTTACTTCAGAGGACATTACTTCCAAACTCACTTCCTTTCAAATTTCTTCTGGAAGCTGGAATTCGTCCACCATCGACATATGTTCTGTATTACCTACTTACTAGTTTTTAGGTGTGTATCAACATTTATTATTGTCATTGCAACTACTGTTTAGCTCTCTAAAGCATTCAACATTAAAGACTTTCCAAAATTCAATGTATGGAGTAAATTTATGGTATACGGAAAAACATTGCAATGCTGAAAAATTCAAAACATACAATGGCTGCTCCACTCAGTTTACAAAAGAAATTTTAAGAACCCATCTAAAACACTACATTTGGCCTTTTCACAGAGTCACAGGTTTTCTAGAGATGAGAAAGAATTCCTCTCTAGAAGTAAATTCTTACGAGAAGCTTTTTTCATTTTTTCGACCTCTCTCCTCACTCTAACGCAGTCCTTCCCACCATAGGGGCACAAAATGACATGAAAAGTAGAAAAGTGTTCAAGCAGTGCAAAAACTCTATTTGTGAAATCACTGCTTTCGTAGTTACTGCTAGAGTCTGAAATGTAAGTATATAGTCGTAGAGTCCTACTCATTTGACAGTAGCTGAATTTTAACAACTCTTGGGTGAGAAAGCTTACTGTGCTTTACAAAGAAAAACAATAATTCAGAGCCTGCTGCTGTTTCAACAATTTCATAGTAATTGTGCTAGTGATATGGGGGTAAAAGACTAATGGCATGCCTCTACAACGTTTGCAGAAGAATGAAAACTAAAAATAATTTTCTCTGCAGTTAGCAAACAGGAATTTGATTAAAAACCTCAAACAAAAAAAACAAAGAAGAGTGAAAGTCTTAACAGGGATTATCAGAACTCTGCAGTTCAGACATGCAGCATGGTAATACTAGTTTACTTCAGTCACTAAGGCAGGCAAACAGTACTTTTGAACAATCAGATCAAACATATATAAAGTTAAGAAAGACCAAATCTCTCAAAACTCATAATCATTACTTTATAATCCATGAAGTCAAAGTCACTATGATATAACTTTTCTAGGCAAAATTTCATTCTTAAGACCTCTACTACTCACAGTATTGCCTCTAGAATTTATTTCTAGGATTACTAATTAAACATTTAAGTCTTCACAGACTGTCAAGATAAAGGGTATGGATTCATTGTTTTGAAAGAAACTTTCATAAGGAAAGTAAAGTATATGTATGAAAACATTATTAGTATACCTACTGATTTGTTGTTTGTTTGTGTGTTTAAAAAGGCCATGAGAAAAACTACAATGATTTACACCTCTTACAATTATATATTCATCCATACAGCTAAATGGAAGAAAGCTGTACTCTTCAGATTGTCTCTTGATCCAATACAGTGGGTCAGAAAAACAATTACAGTAGTATGAATGAAAAGGATATACTTTGTTTAGCCTACTTACCTAAGGAAACCAGGCTTCTGAGATCACACTGACCACCCCAACACCCCTTGAATAGAGCTGAAGCTTTCACTTTCAACCAAATTTGACAGAGAAAAACAAAAAATTAATAAATTTCAGTCTCTATCAGTGTCATGGAAACAGATGGTTAAGGCTGTAAAGAAACATCCTGTTTAAGCTCCCACTAAATAAAAGGCTATTAAATTCACTAAACCCCAAATTTAATGACTTCTGTTCTTACATAACCCAACAGTGCACTGCTGAACACCTCACTTATGGCTCACATATAATTAACATGTTATACACCTAAACAGCTGCAAACTATATAGGATACAATGCAGAAAAGGGAACCCCTACACTTTTTGAGAAGGTCAAAGTCCCGTGAGTTTCAGGCAGGACTCTTTGTACCGGGCTTAAAACAGAATGAAAGGAACAAGACAAACGGATAAGCAACATTAAATTTTTCATGAAGTTTATCTCAAAGTGAGTAGGGTAACTCCCACTTAGAGCTAATGTCTTATTGCTTGTAGACAAAGCAGCATTTTGGAAATTTCAACTACACATTGAACAGGTGCTACAGGAAACAATGATGCTGAAGCCTATACAGTGATTGTCAAATGAAAACACAAGAAAGCCCTCCAAAATGCTGAAGACCTTAACAAGAAACACAAGTTCCTCATCTTTGCACTCATTAATAAGTATTCACTATAGTCAATTTGAATTACTGTTGAGAGTTTCAGGGGTGAAATAGGGGTTAATGAGGCTAAAGAAACACATGAACAGAGATAACTGTACAATTCTCAAAAAATAAAGCAAGGAGTATGCAAGAAGCTGATTTCACATAAAATTAGTGGCAAATGGAGAAAAGCCTCTATTTTGCCTAAAACTAAAACACTGCTTCACAATCAGGTGTGACTGGGGCTTCTCAAGGTACACTATTTCCACATGTGTTATCATAATGTGACACACATCCTTTGCTCATTACTGTTAATTACAGTGAAAACCTCCTATAATGAACTGTAAAAGAATGTATCAATGAAACTGAGATAAACTGACCTTTCCCCACACACCCATATTTATATAGCAGTGATTTTTTTTTACACTGACAGTTCTGTAAAATAATTTTTGAGTAGAATAATCAAGATTATGATGCTTCTTGTGTTCTTGTGAAATCATTCAAATAAAGATTCCATGAGCTATTCCTTCAGTTGCCACCGACAAGAGGTGCTCTGAATTCAACCTATTACAAAAGCAAACCATCTCGCTACGGTATTCAAAGTAGACATTAAATTTATGTGCTGCATTATTAAAAATAATTTTCATTCCCACTAGCAGCAATGTAACCCTCTTCCCACTTCTCTGCCTAAGAGGCCCTAATCCCTTCTTTGTGGCATCACTCACCCTCAGCAAGCGTGACGCACCAGCCCAGAAGGCTGCTCAGGACAAATTTTGCATATCTGATCCACCAACAATTTCGGTTGTTACCCACCAATTTGAACAGAAGGCTTTTCCCTGCCAGTTTTGCCCACCCATAGCCAAGTGTCACCAGGTTCCACTGAAGTCCCAGATACCGCAACGTCTTTGCAGGGACCAGCAGGCTGCTGTTGGTAAACACTTTTTTTCAGATTTTAAAGTGGCAATCACTGAGAAGTTCACAGAAAGCAAGCCAGTGAAAGCTCTACTTACCATTAAGTTCTCCCTCCATGGCACCCTTTCTAGGTCTACTCTGAACTATGAATGAACCCACACTCCTTCCCAAAAGCCTCTTCTTCTGATCTCAGTAAAAGCAGGTAAGAGTGATTAACACATTTGTATAATACTAATGTATCTGGGAGCAAACATCTGCCTATCTGAAATAACTGTATAGAGTCAATAATTTTTTATTCCAAATAAAAATGATGGATATGAAGATCACTGCAAAATGGACAGTACTTTGCAACACAACTTATACTTTCTATTCATCATTACATTTTGCCACATTTTCTCTCTCACTCTTTTCATGTCCTTGGGATAAAAAAATATTCCAAGCCATTGTCTCCTAATCTTTCAAGCTTTAAAGTCAAGCTCCAAAGGAATGATTACAACCACTACTTTCTTCATCTGTATGCCACTGCAACCCAAATGCAAAAATGACAACATACTATGACAACATACCATGGTAAATCAGGCCCTCATACTGCACTGCTTGTCCTCTTCCTAAAATGCTGCAGGTTGCCTGCTTACCCTCCAAAACAAGCAGGATGAAGATGAGCTACATGCCACACACTGTTCATGCTGTTCTGCAGGCTCCAAAATGGGATTAGCACAGAAAATGCGAGAAGACCAGGAGGCATATTTCCATATTTAGCCATGTATGTTTAATACTGAGTTAGATTTCACCTCAGTGCATTATTCCATTAATCAAGGGCGGGTATAACAAGAGAGACATAGACTGACATCAGCTACTTTTAAAATTTCTCTTCCTCTTCCCCCCACCTCCAGCTTCTATGACACCATGCATTGTGCATTTCATGTGCATTCATGTGTGCAAAGAGCAGAGACTTATCTATAAAGATCAGTTATACGGTAAAACTGCAAAAGGAAACTTTCACCCTTGTCCAGCTGGTTGAATAACTGCAGAGGCCAACAGCAGCAAGCCTCTAAATACATCCTGTTCTTCTCCCTCCACCCCCACATCTCTAATCACTTAGGAGGAAGATAGGAAGATTAGCAGAGAGGAAAAAAAATAACCAAAGCTGCAGATAACCCTTTAGGACCACAACGTCAGGCTATAAGAACATGGAGCAAAAGGTTAATGCAGCCGTATTTTCAGGAACCCCTAGCACAACTGTATTTAAAGGGGAGGGAGGGGTGCTGAGAATGTGAGACAGGGAGAGAAAAAAGGAAATGGTGATGAAGGCAAAAATGAATTTGTCATCTACAGCTAGCTCTTTGATCACCTGGAGTATCCAGGAAAGGATATCAGCAGAAATAGGGCAGTTTTATTAACAATACACCACAATTTTTCTTGTATTTTCGTTATCATCATCAGAACAGATTTTAGTAAGAATACAGCTGCAGAAGACTTACTGAGCTATGCCAAGAATAAAGGTGGTACCTAAAACAGTGACAGAGAACTACCTTTAGGAGCTGATACACTGAAGAGATTTGAAAAAAAAAATAAAATATAAATAAAAGTCACTTCCACTAGAAGACAATGTCATCTTCATCCATGTCTCTGAACGGTTGCTATGGGGTTGTGAAGAGGAGGGGAAGGATGGGGGGGAGGTTATAATCAATCATCTCAGAAGAGCATTGCTTCTTACAGAGAAAGATCTGGATTTTGACTGTGTCCCTAAGAAAATTGCGGACTGCAGAGCTGCTGCCACGCAGGGCAGTGAGGAAGCAGGCAGAGTAGAGGCAGCAGCTGGGGCTGGAAACGCCTATTAAATCCTTTAGACAACAGATGGGCAAAGCTCGGCTGGGTTATAAAAAAAAAAAAAATACACCACAATGCATCATGTTTTATTGTCCCACCATAATGAACAACACTTAACACCCACATGCCCAAAGAAGCCCCCCTATAGCTGATCTTACCCCTTCCCTAAATAATAATCTCGAGTCTCAATCCACTTTTGGGGGGCTCCCAACCCAATGAATTTGCCAGATGCCATTGCTTATTGCACCTGTTACTAAAAAAAAAATAAAAAAAAAATAAAAAAAAAGGAAGACATTTGGGCTTCATTTTAAGCACGGTTTTCTTCCAATTAATGCTCCCCTGCCCTTGAAGTGAATATGCTATCCATGCAAGCAACAGTAAGTCCAAATCTTGAACGCATTCAGGGGATCTAATTATGTCATGTAGGGCAGAGGCACCTGCTCTCTGCTAATTCCCTCCACTCCGTTTCCTCTTTTTAATATTTCTTACCATTGTTCCATTCAGGAAAATCTGCTGGGGGCGAGTTTCATAAACAAGCTTTAAGAAAAATAATTAAATAACCTCCCTTCCCCCCCTCCCAATCCCTCCTACAAAAACACAGCATAACCAGAATGAATTCTGCTACCAATCCTCTATTTTTCCTTTATTTCAGACTCTACCCACAAAAACCACCAGCCCATCCATCCATATTTGCTAAATACCCACAGCAGTCAGTGCCAGAGACATACCGTACGTATTTCCACCTCCCCCCCCGCCTCAACTGCACCTTAAGGACTACACCCTTTTCAATCATGATGTCATGAAATACTGCTGGTGACTCCCCCACTACCACCACCACCCCCTCCTCGGTACTACAGGCTGTGAACCTTTAATTTCAATATAATTTGATTAAAAAGAAAATGCTCCTAAGTAGGGCAGTGAAGAAATGGATGTGAAAATTCACCACCAGCAGATCATCTATTTTTTCCTCTGCATGCACTCTGCCTGTCATTAGAACAACACCCATTAGCAGGAGTAATGAACATAAAGCATCCTGGGCTTTTTCTTTTCTTTTTTAAAAAAAAGAAAAAAGAAAGAATCAAAATGAAAACTAAAAATAAATAAAGACAAAAATCCCTTACGAATATTATCTGCACTAAAACAGCAAATGGGAAAACCTGAACCCTCAAATATCCCATCCCCGACACCTCACTGGCTGCCACAGCACCTTCCCCCTAGCACCGGTGCTGCTGCAAAAGAACCAACCTGTTTGTCCTTTTCCTAGGGTTTTCTCCAAACGATAGGGTCCAACATATTGTGCATGTTGAGCTCCGCTGCCTTCTTTCCCCGTTGATGTCATTTCTACCTGGATCTGTAATTCTGCAATGTGTATGTGCTGATGAGCTGGAATTTCTCTCTCTGCAGCTCTTTAAATTCCCACTTTGCAGCTGTGCAAGCAAAGCACTCTTTTTCTCTGCTTTAGTCCCCTTGGTTGCAGATTTTCGTCTTCCTCCTCTTTCTTTCCTCTCTCACGTGCGTGTTCTCTCTCTGGGTCTGCTTGGGACGCTGAAAGACGAAAGAGTTATTTTAATGTTCAAAGAGGGGGATCTACGATCCAAGCCCAAGGAGCATGATGCTGGTGATCGGAGCTCCGCACGCCTTGTTCTCTCTGGGAGCTGTTCAAGGGAGAGCCAGAGCTAGAGCAGCGGAAGAGCCGGGGCCGCAGCTGAGACTGACATTAAAAGCAGCCAATCCCTCGTCTCCCATCTTCTTCTCCCCTCCTCCTTCCACTACCTTTTCTTTTCCATCAGCAGCAGTTGCTGCCTCTGCCTGCTACAGAGCATCAGGACCAATGGCAACAGCAAACACCTGAGTTCATCTGCCTATTGATAAGGCACAATTAAATATAGTTTAATGTGTATATTATTTTAAGACCCAAACATCCACTTTTTTTTTTTTAACTTCTGAATTCTTTTCCACTACGCAGCTGTAGTTGCAGATTGTTAAAGAAAAGGTGAGACTGTGGCAGGAAATAGGAAAGGGGAAAAAAAACTACTTCTGAAAATAAGCTTGGGAAATTCATTGATTCTGTTTGATTCTGAAGGACCTATATCTCTTGGGGGTTTTACCCTTTATAGAGAACCTTGGGGGAAGGAGGGGGGTGAAGAGAAAAAAAAAGATAAAAATAATAGGGCCAATCCTGTAACCAGTGAACTCAGTGACAGACCTGCTTTTGAATTTTATGGGAGCAAATAAACTTCAGGTCCTTAGATGAACAGATCAAAACTAGCACAGCCACTCTCTTAATTGGAAACGCAACCAAAAATCCAGGGATTCGATGATAATAAGACTGATTGCTAGATCCCCAGGCTTCATATTAGCAGTGTAAGAAAACTTTTACTGTTCTTGCCCAAGTATTATGCCTGTCTTTAACCTTCAGAGCTTAAGGAGCTGGATGAAAGAAAAGATTCTGCAGATTTGCTTCCAGTTCAGCACAAGCCTATGTATTTTCTGGATTCAGTACAGTTTCAGCCAGACTCCAGGGCTATCAAGCTGAAACCATTACCATTACCAAGTGCCATTTTTACCTTCTTTTCCCTGTTCCACTCCAGACTGAAAACTCATCAAGATATTCCTATTCAAATTCCAGCTGAGCCACAGAGAGCGCAAGCATTCTTAAGTCAGAGAGGGAAGTCTTAACAAGCCTGTAAAAGGGAGAGTAAAGAGAGGGCAAAACTTGAACAAGCCTTATCTGTTGCTCCCTGAGAGAAGACTATTTCAGGTTTATTTATTGATTTTTTTGAAGACGGAAATTTACTTTGTTTTAATACTTATATCTACAGACAGCAGGTGCTCTTGTAATTTGGAATAAAACTAGAAATTGGCTCTTTACCTGTGCCACAGACAACACAACTCTACTTACCAAGTTGCAGAGGAGTTAGTAAGATGAGGAGGCAGGAAGAAACCAGGCTAGTAGACTGAAACCTTAAACCAATTCCAAGGTATCCTTCTGTCTGCTCAGGAAACAAAACGCCAACATTTGCTTTGAAAGGAAAAGCCCTGCTTTGCTCTTTATGATTTACCTTTACTCACTTCCAGACTGTGTCACTGCAGCAACCTGCCAGCAAACTCCAGAACACCCCAAATCATCTCCATTCCTCAGCTTCTCCCTCCCTTCACCCTGTGTGACCAAGCACCAAGACTCCTTCCATGCTGAGGACTGCCTCTGTGACTTTCCAATGGCACCCTCTGCCCCCAACACATGTTTACTTCCCCCTTGCTACTAAACTCAACTCCAAATTGCCACTTCTCCAAGCTCCCTTCTCCGTATCTTTCATTAAGTGTTGTTCTTCCCCCACGTCACCACAAGCCCATCCTTGCTGCCCCACACATTCTCCCCTCAGAGCCCTGGTGTGTCACCTCATGCACCTGATCCTGCAGCCCCTCACCATGGAAGAAAGGAAGTTGGGGAAAACAATGCCAGCAACCGGGATGGCACGTCCCCATGCCATGCTCCACTCCCCTCTGTCCTGCAGCCTCTGGGAGAGCCTCAGGACCAGAGGAGGGGACCAGAGAGGATGCAGCTGGCCCTGCTGGCAGCCGAAGTGATGTGGCAGCTTTTGCCACCCAAAGTGGCAAATCAGGGGCCAGAGGGCAGGAGGAAGGCTGTGTGAGCATCCCTGTGGAGAGGTGTAGCATAGGGTAGTAGTACCAGTAGCTGAACAGGCAGCTGACAGGCCTATGAGACCTGCCCCATGGCCAAGGGATAAGGCACAACCTGCCCTTGGTACGAAACAAACCTGCCCCAGGTGTGGTGCAGGACTTGGCCCCTGCAGCACTGACAGACCTGTGGGCTCAAAAGCCCAACCACAAGGCCCAGACATGTCAGGATGGATTCAGCAGGACAGTCTGATATGTCTTGTGACATGGTTGAAAAAAATGCCTCTGAAACTTGAGGCACCCATGCATGACTCAGAAGCCTTCCTTTCCCTATGGCTTCTGAGCCAGGATTGGGCTGCTCAAGCTGAGGCACCGTGGTGGGAGTAGCGCTCTCCCTGCTGGGCTGTTGGCTACAGAAATCAAAGGCTGAGGGAAATCAAAATGTGTCATGGTTTCAGACCCTTCACTCCCCATAAATGTTTGACCACTCCCACTGTTAAAAGGCCCCTACACAGACAGCAAGGGACAACACTTAAGTATAGGAATGTGAGCATAGCTTTTGGGAAAAGGAAAATACTGTTGATTTGTATAAATTAGCAAAGTATCCACACCACCATATTTATAATGAAGAGAGTGAATATCAGCATAGATCAACATCTTTTTTAATTCCAAGATTTGTATTTTAAAAGGCATTTAAAAGGAGATTATGATGTCTGTATGTAGCTGAATCATATCTGGGTCATGATATTAATAGAAAAATGAACAATCAGACAATATTGTCCATCCAAGACCAAACTTGTGTACAAACTGTGAAGTTTGTTTCTGTTGGGCATTTGGGAAAATGAGTAACAGAGACAGAGATGTTACAAATCCCCATCTTGCGTCACAAAATATATGTGAATGTCACGGCTGGAATAAGGTTAGAAAACTTGGTGAAGTTCATATGATCCTGACTAGAAGATCAGTGAGATTAGAAAACAAAACAAAACAAAGAAACACACACATGCATGCACAGAAACACTACCTCTCTCCTCTTCCCCTCCCCCACCCCCCCAAACTCCCATATCTTTTTGGTCTCATTTAGTTATGTTATTTTGATTCCATAGGAATATTCTTCTGTATGGCCTATTGCAACAATTTTGACCTTTTGTCCTAAACTGTTTTTGAGAAAGTGTTTGGACACTTCTTGATTCCTGAATAATCAAATGTTGTTTATTTTATTTGTTCATATAGAGCCAAATCCCATTTATCTGTACCCCTTTGATCTGAAACTCAGTCCTTTGAATCTAGGTTATGTCCCCCTGGTGTGAATTACTTATACAATAACTCCCTCAATTATTTGAAGCCCTGTTTATCCAAATGTTTTGATGTTCCAAGAGTATTTTGAATAAACAGGACTCTGCTGTCATTGGATGTATCAGATATCTTTGGGGATGCATACAGGATGGTTTCCCCTGACCTTATTCTGTATTATCTTGTGTTTAAATGAACAAGCAGTGTGAACTTAAGTGTATAGTTAGCATATTGACATAATCTTCAGTACTTTTACTTGTTTATCCATTAATTATTTTTCTTTCATTATTCTCATTTAAGAACTAAATTTCACTCAGGAAGGACTCAACACAGACCCCAGCAAAAATTTTGCTTGAGTGTGGAGTGAATAAAAAAGTAATGATCTAGAATTTTGCTTAGTTTTATCATACTTCTGGAAAAAAGCAGAGCAAATTATTTGCATTTTTCACCTATTCCCATTTTCACTACCTTGTATCTAATGGAAGTCCTCATGTTCATTTGTTTTCTTAGATGCTTGCCATTGCCTTTCCTCTTATTCCCATGAAAATATTAAGAGTCACGATGGATCATGAAATGGTGCAAGAAGCTAGAGGAAAAAAACAGATCCATGAGAAAGTTTTTTTCAATATTTTTCACTTGTTCAGTTGAATTCTCTGTGGAATTAATAATGAAAAATTAACAAAGGAAATATAAGGCTTCCAAGAAAAGGTACTGATAAGCTTTTATAATTAGCATAGAATAAATGAGTTGACTTTTTGTGGTAAGAAGAATTCACATAAGCTAGGACTTTGTCTCCAATTAGAATAACGTGATAGCTAATGCCAATGACAAGCACATATTAAAGATAAACAGGAGAAAAATATTCAGCATTTTCAATGTCAGGATCCATTATCACATCCTGAATTACATGTTCCATCCACATACCTATGGATACATGACACCCCTTTGATAAGTGGTATTGGGATTAAGACATTTTGGCAATTAACCTCCATAATAAACTGAGCCAGATATTTGAGAGACATTTAGTCACCAATACTGTTGACAAACTGATAATACTTTTATTGAGGATAATTGTATCAATCTGCAATATCACCAAACAGATGCTAACAGTCTAAAACTGAGAATTTTCCCCCTTTGTATTAGATAGCTACCTTTTTCATAAAAAGCTGAGGTAGACCATAAGAAAAGAAAGGACTGGATTTTAGTAAGTGGGTGGTGTTTCAAATTCTTAGAACACCCTCAGAGTTCAGATACTTTTTCTACTATAGCAAGGGTTGAGAAACTTCTGCTAGTTAACCTTGCTTACTGGAAGACAGTGCTTCCATAAAGACTCCCACTTCAGCAGCTCCTAAACAGGTCCACATTGCTCAGCAGAGGTATACTGTGGTAGCAGTTAGACAGATGCTTTGGAGATTTTACTGTTGTTGTTGCTATTATTATTGTTAATAATAATTTAGCTATTATTATTAGGATTCCTGGTATTCTACGTATTCTAGTAACTAATTTTAAGGTTCACCTAGAAAAATGAACTGTTAGCTTGTTATCTACATATCGTCTTTGTTTAAAGCTGGATTAAGGTAAAGGCTTGTAAAATATTTAATAACAAAATAGATAACTGCTTTCACAGTATCATTTTCTCTGGACTGCGGTCTCTCTTTATTCCTTTGGAAATATTGCTGTCATTTTCTCAAGCCTGCTGCTGTCATTACCTGTGCTTCACAGAACTGTTAAACTATTAAGGAGCAAAACACACTTTCCAGCTTAATACAGTCATGTGAAAATCTCTGTATGAAGCTTTTTTCATATGCTGAGCTTTGTATTTCATAAAAATAGTAATATGCAGGCACATTCATATGTTCAATGAGTGAAGCTTTTGACTGGGTCCTGACAGAAATCAAACTTGGAAGCAATCAGACACTTTCAGGATGAGGATGGATCTGTGGTAACTGACCTGTCTTTGAGGTACAAGAGACAAAAAGAATGTCTGTTTTCAGTTGTCAGTTCAAGTGTTTGTAAATACAAACTTAAGGAAGAATAAGTCCAATGCAAGTGTGTGTGATTCTTCCCTACAGTACTCTCTCAGGATCCAATTGTTTGCAGTTCAGGGACTTTCTGAGCCAGATGTTGTTTCTGTGCATGCTGTAGTCTTCAACAGATTTCTTTTTCTGTGAGCTTGTTTTTGTCTTCCCTTAAAAACTTGACACCATGACAGATGGTCAGACATCTCTTCAGATTATGTGCATACTTCTCAGAAGACAGTGAATCCTTGAGACAAGTAACATCCATTGATCAATGCTCAAGAACCCCCAAAAGTAAAGAAAGAAAATTATGTATGAGGGACCATTCTTGAAATCCTGCAGCTGAATGGAACCGTTCCAGCTGCAAAGTTTCTAGACTTTCAGGAAGCCTAGAAACAGTAGAGCTGAGAGTTCAGAGCATTTGGTGTTTAAGATGTAGAAAACAGGTATGTGAAAACAAACACAATTTCTGGCTATGCTTTTCTGATTTTAGAGCAATTCCATCCATTCAGTTTCTGCCACAAAATGCGTATGCACCCGGATCATTGGCTGATGATCTTAATGATGACATCCTAAAGAAGTGTCTGCTAGGCATGTATTAGCAGCTACCATGGATGTTTTATGGGCAGTTTAACAATATGCAGTGAAGTTGTATGACGTCAAACACACTGAATAAAGCAAATTTTCTAGATTTTATCACAGATGGTTCAGTGGAACATTCAATCAACATCCTAGAATATTCCTGCATTTCTCTGTAGTGATTTCAAGTAGGCTGAAAAGTATTGACCCAGATGAACAAGTAAAAATATTAACTGTCTACACCATAGGGTGAGTCTGCCTGGTAGCTGGCACCTAGATCACAGAACTCACAGTTGCTGGCACCTGCTCATACAAGCCAGTGAGGCCAACGCCCCCACTCCCTGCTGCCTCCACTATGATCTTGTCTGTGCTCTCACACCTGGAGCTGGTCCTTCAAGACCACCTCAGCCACTTGCTCCCAGATCACTTCACCTACTCCCCAGCTGGTTTGGCTTGATATTTGCTAGTGATCACACCCACTCACACACCCACACTTCATCAGTCACTGCACCACAGACAGGTGCTGGGAGCACCCTCATACATATATATGCACAGAATAGACACCCTTCACCCAGGAAAGAATTAGAAAATATTTTAATAAAAACACAGGTCAGACTGCACTGACTGGGCATATCCAGACAGGCATTCTGTCTAGCCAGTTATGATAACTCACCCTTTTTATTTGCTTTCCCCTCTATTTTCTCACTCCCGTCCCTCCCCAGTCACAAAAACCACTCCCTTTCTCCTCCTTGGGTTCCTCCCCTAAACATCCCATAATTAGACCTGTACAATCTGCAACTGCTTTTCCCTTACATCCCATAATGTGTCCCACTCCTAGGCTCTGAGCCCCTTAGTCCAAAAGCTGTCTGGAGAGTTCTTGATTTGGGTTCTTGCCAGCGCCTGTGCCCCTGTGCTCATCGAGGCTTGTGCTGATGGCCCCTGTGGTGGGCCTGGGAGTGGGCAGCTCACTCCTGTTAGTGTCTCCCTGAGCTCCTTCATAGGATTTTGTGACACAACATTTTATATATTATACTGTTAGATAATTTGTCTCCTAACTGCAAGAAGCACTTGATTTCTTGGTTACAATAGCCCACCATTCTTACCACAGGGAGAATGATAGAAATGACCCTCAGACAGGAATGGTCATCTAGAGGTGTGCCATATTTCTTGGAAGATAAGGTGTATCTAGCATTTGACACATAGGGGGAAATAACAAAATTCACAGATTTATAGTTATTTGGCACCACTGGGAATTTGAGAAGAGGAGATCCAACCCTAGGTTTTCACAAAATGCTGGAAGGAAAAGTTAAAGACAGGCCAGCAATGATGGCAATGGCAAAATGATAAAGGATACCCTGCTCCATAAAAATACACTATCTCAGGTAAATGGTAAAAGATGAGCAAAGAGATTTATGAGGTGAAAAAAGTAGGACTTTGTTCTTTGCATTCACATCAGTCTCACAGAAAACAAAAGGCATTACTTGAAAACAATCAAAAAGAGTGCCAAGATAAGCAGTAGGCAAATAAAACAAAGGAGCCAACAACCTGAGGCCACTATGCACCAGTGAACAGAACTGTATCTATTCATCAAATTGCTACATATAGCAGTGGCAAGTGCAAAAGATAAGCTTTTAAGGAAGACAGATCACGAGGTAGTTCCTGATATAGGACAGGAGTTGGAATGAAGGCTGCAAGGCAGGTGTAGGTTAGCAACAGCCAACATTCCTGAGAGCAGAATCAAGGATGAAGCAATAGGAAGAGTTTCATCTGATGAAAGAAAGTGAAGAACTGAAGAACAATTTAAAGGATCAACACGATATTGTTCATCTAAAGAAAAGCTGTTACAGGATTTCCTACCACCAGTTGCACAGGCAAGAAGGGAGAGGCTGTTTGAAGATTTGCATACTGAGATCTATGCACTGGTGAAAGTGGTTGCTTATAATGGGCAAAATAATGATTTTATATCACAAAGGAAATCCAATATAATTTCCCTTAAAATGTATTTCTTAACTGCACCAATCATTTGTTCATTCAAAAAAAGTCCAACAAAACTAGCAAAAGCCATACACTGAAGTAGTAACACCTTCCTGATTTTCTTCAGAGTTTTTCTGCTCAGTAGCAGAGGCCAAAACACATTGAGTAGGAGCACTGGATACTATATGCAATATTTATTAGATATTAGAATCATGTTACTAGATACTAAAACAATATTCATACAACTGAGCTGTGCTAATGCTGCTAAGATGAAAGTGCAATTACTATTCATCAAACAATGAAAAAACAGTTCCAAAATCCATGAGGTATTGAAGATGGCAGTCCGGAATACTGGAGGCTGAAGCACTTTCCCTGCCTCCCCAAAGAGCAAAGACTTGTAGGAGGGGATTTCAGACTCTCTAAAACATATGTTTTAGTGGCTCTTCTTTTTAAAGGAAAAGTAAAGGATGTTCTGAAGTTTCCACAGAACCATTCAAGCACCAGAAGGTTACAGTTCCCAGCTCCATAGGTGATGCAGCTTTTCAGAGAAAATGACAGTCTATTAGGAAAGCCTCTAGCAAAATAAAACAATATGCAGATGAAAGTTATGAGGATGACTAAAAGGTGAACAGCAAAGTGCTTTTTAAATCCTCAGCTGCTGGCAACATAAAAAGCTGAAACTTTTTATACAAACTATAGCATTGTAATGATTAAATGATTCAGCTTGAACAGGAAGAAAGCGTTATAAACTTGTAGAATAAACAAACTTTGGAAAATAGGACGCTGTCCTGCTGTATGGGTTTTGCTTTTGATTTACTGCATGAACTTGGGCAAGTCACTCTGACCAAGAGCTGCCAAACCAGCTAGTGAGTTTATGTGTCACAGATATTTGCCACTTCACCAGGAGAGGCCCAGTTACCAGAAAGGGCAGATGCCCACCTTCCTAAACATAGTTCCTATTAAAATTAGCTAAAAGTAGGCAGCCCAAAATTGAGATGTCTAAAATCCCATTATTGCCCTTAGCTTCCTTTTCTTTGTTTCAGTCCTTTTCAGAAAACATTTTCACCTCATCTGCTCTTTATGATATACTTGGTGATCCTTGAGTATTCTTGAAATATCTGAGATTCTTGAAAAATTGCATTGGAAATGTATTCTTTGCTTATTAGTTCTTTTTCACCTGCCTAGAAATGAGAACAACAAACACTCCAATGAAATGACCGAAGGATCATCTTTTTTTAATGTGGTTGGTTTGCACTGGCCTTTTCAATAGTTATGCTGAAAAGCTGGGACACCACTACTCTGAGGAATGGTCTGTGAACCCCATGGGAGTAACATTAGTGCCCTCTACAAATTTCTTCTGCCAAGGCAGAAGTTATTCCCTCAGAAAAGCAGTAAATCAGATCACCTGCTCTTTTTTTTCCACTGTGGTTAGTAGGTCACATACACTTAAGGATAGATTGTGGCCTCTAGGCACGAGCTTGCCTGAAATACAGCACAGCATGTACTATAGGAGGAGAGTCCCAGAAGGCTTTCTTATTCCTCTGCCTTTTCCACCACAATCTTTTTACATCTTTTCTCTATGTCATCCTTTTTTGAGTGTCCAAATTGAAAGAAATGCTAAGAAAATGGCCTTGATAAACATAATGTTGTCTCTTTGAAGGCTCCATAAGAGCAAAATTTCAAATGCCATCTTTACTCTTTTTACACCTAAATTTAAGAAAATGTCTATCCATTGATTCATTATTAAAATGTCAGATAAAAGCCTATGGAATTTCCGGTTAGTCATCACCTGACTGATGGCAAATCAGTAAAATACAAAATGAAAAATTATGAAGTGGAGAAATCCTGAAATCTTGCTTGCTAAATCTACAGTGTTTGTTATGACAGGGTAGAAAAAAGCCTCAAGGGCTTCTTCATGACAGGACTTACATGACATGTGCTAATAAAGGAAAAAAGAATTTTGAATTCAATGTATGCCCTTATCAGCTTATACACATAGATCCCATTAATGTCAATGAAAATTACAAGGTTGCACTGATGGGACAGTAAACTTCTGGTCAAGTTAAAAGTGTCTGCAGGAGAAGAGTTTCAAAACGATAACATCTGTACAATGTATCTTTTCCCCCGATGCTCCAAAAGATGATTTTAAATACTCAGCAGTAGTTTTGTGCTTTTTTACTGATGGGAATTTTCAAACTTCGAGTTATTTCATTAGATAATACCACCAGAATTTAAAATGTCAGACTCAAACTGCGTTTCCCAGTGTGAACACTGAATACCAGTGCCTGAAGGAAAGTTTTATAGCATCGATTAACTACAACCATTTGTAGAACTGACAAAGCTGCGTAAAAGGTTTATTCTGACTTTTAGATGTGAGTATTGTGCATCATTTTTATAACATGCAAGCCAACAATGATGTACTTTGTTATTGCAGGTCACAGCAACTTCACCCTGGCAGATAAATCACAGAAACTGACGTTGGCAGTCCCAGAACTTGACAGGTACAGGATGAGAGAGGCCATAGAAGTGGTATTGCATTGGGTTTTCCATTAATCCCACTTGTGATTAAGAAAAATAAAATATACCTAAAATTAAGAACACACAACTTACATGGGAAGAAATACTTGTGAACCAGGCCTGACCCAGAATTGTAGAAGTAGGCAAAATACCTGCAACGAACTTAAATTGGAATAGTGTCATATGTCTCTCAAAAGTCCAAAGACCAGGTCCTGAGCAAGTACAAATAGACTTTTAAAAAGTGTACCAAGTAAACAAACATCAGTGGTGGTAAAATCAAGACCTGGCTTTAACACATTCTGGTAGACATTTTTACAAAAAAGAACACATTTTTAAAAAAGGGGAATATGCTGCACATATGTTGTTCATATCAGCATTTACAGATTATTAGTTTTCATTTTACAATTTGATGTAGAGGTCCAAACCTGAGTAACAGCCATACCTTAAGAAGTACTGGCCAAATAAAAGAATGTGACAATCCTTCTCTCAGTGATGACTCTCCTCTGTTCACAGACATGTGGTTCAGAGAGATAAAATACATTTTTCAGCATCATTTGAGAGGTGTACACTGCAACAGGGTTAAAATCAATTAACAGAAACAGAATTTGGAACCCAAATTCAGCAGCTACAATGCAGCTTTTTTTTTCTCTTTCTTTCCAAAAACCATGAAATCTTTGGACATTCAAAAGCGAAGAAAAAAACACAACCAAATTGCTTTCTGCTAAAGCTTAGCTACTTAGCATGTGTCACAAGGACCATCTGATTATCGATTATGTGAAATGAAGCTATCTCAAAGGTAGTAGAAAGTAGAAACAGTTTTGCTTTAAAATAGAATCATGAAGAGTTGAAAACCGAGAGGGTCAAGATGCTTCCCTATAGCAAAAATTGTTCTATCAGTAACAACAGTTGATTACTCCTGGGTGATCTGGATAGAGCTCTAAGTGGCATAACAGGAACAGGCATACACAGAGTAAGACAGATGAAAATAAGATATGTAAAGACAGGATAAGATTTAGGTCTGTGGACAAACTGTACTGAATTTACAAATTGTTTGAGAGGTCCTTCTGTAAAATGTACTTGTTTATAAATGGCAGATTTCTGGCTAGCTTTTTGACAGCAAGTCAGCTCTGTGTGAACCTAAGTCAGATGTCTGAGTACCAAGATCACTTAAAAAAATTTCCACCTCACCTGTAAAGATTTGGATAATTACAAGTCAAAAACTTCTTGCCCTCTCATGCAGAAATCGTGCTGGTAGCTCTGCCGGCATTAGTGACAGTACAGTGCATTTAAGCTATTCCCAGCAACCCATACAACTGTGGCAAATGATGTAGCATGTTACTTTTGTGCTCTCTATTGTCTAAGGCAAAACAAGTATGCATGACTAACACAAACATGATTAACTTCAAACATGGAATTTCATAGATAGTTCTAGCTGGCCAATAATTCTTAGTCTCACTGATTCACATATTCTATACGGTCGCAGATGTGTGCAGGGCACGACACTCTGCAGTTGGTGGGGTCTGGCCCCTCCTTCCTGTACACCGGATCCCCTTTTATGTTGCACACCTATTCCATACTCCCATCCCGAAGGCACCCAGTGCAAATGTGCGCTACTGCCCTCTGGTGTAAAGTTAACGGCGCAAAGTTAAAAGTCCACCCCCCTCGGGTTGGGGGTCCTGATGTCAGATTGCAGACAGGTTTTGCAGCTAATGCTATTGAGATCCAGGACAAAAAATGCATTTTCCTGACAGAATTGAAGCCTGTAAGCGTGTGAACAGATCCATTACACACACGTGGGTTCTCCTAACCTGCGGGGGTAAATTTGGTGCAATGTAGTCACACCTCTAATGCTAAAACAGGCTCCAGAGTTCTCTTTGTTTACATCTGTGGCTCCTCAGAGAATGGAGCACCTGTGAATGACATCTTCAAAATTCTTCTGGGTCTTTTCTGTTGACTCTTAGGTGTTTGCACAACAGATCTCCATGGCTGCATCTAATCATAAATCACTGTCAATCACTTTTCAGCACTGCCAGTAGTCCTTTCCTATTATCTGTTCTAACTCCTGTAAGTATTAATGTAATATATAGCATGTCATGAATACTGTAGGGGTCTGGAAGCAGAAACAGACAAGCTCAGATCTTCAGCTAATGTAAATTGGTATCAGTACCACTGACCTCATGGATCATTGAAATAAAATTTTATTAAGTTTCCTGTGCCTTTTCCCTAAAAGAAACTCCCCTGTCCAATGAACTTTTAGCTTTCTATTTGAGCAAAGCTGCCAGTAAATCGACACACACTTGTTTCTTCATTTTTTTAAATTTTCATGATTGTTACCTCCAGTTCCCTGAAATACTCAAACAGCACATTTAAGCCTACTTTGAACATCAATTGGTTAATCATGTGAAAACACACTACAAAAGACTTGAACAGAGCTTTTTTGACTGGAGTAATGCCAAAGCTATAAACCAATATCTTGGTGCTGAAAGCTATAAACAGCTACGTGAGTGGCTTAGGATTGCATCTTAAGAACAATTTGTATGCATTATTCTGCATAACTGTACATCTGGTGACAATAGAAAACATGGTGCATAAACAGGCACAGCCAGGGTTACAGACAATAAATTCAGGTAATCAGTGGCCTTTTCTGTGTTGAAGCTTTTGTGGTTCCCTCTAAGAGCCAGACTATGCTTGTACAAAAAAGCACCAAACAGCCTTCTAGGGCAAACAAGGAGTCAAAAGCTGCTCACAAATTGGCTTTACTTCTTTAAGGAGGAGCAGGTAAAGGCCACAGGACAGAATATCATCTGTAGGCACTCTCACTTCCCTTCAACTCTTATTATCTGCAAGTAAAAAGATTTTAGCTTTCTCTATCAGTGTCACCATTGAGACCACGGTTCTCTCAACTGTGCAAGGCAACCTTGCACCCACCTTTGCGAAACCAAGGGTGAAGTATCCCTTTCAGCCCGCCAAAGCCATGTTTAGCAGCATGGGACAAAGAACCAAAGTAAGAAATAATTACTGAAATATGATTGGAGTAAAACGATTTTTATCCTGTGGTATCCATTTGTAGTAGTAGAAAAAGGAGTCTCTCTCTGTAACATACATCTCATGAGTTACCATTGTTGACGAAGGTATTTTTCCATAGAAATACAGAAGCACAAATTTCTGAGGAGCTTGCATTGCTCTGGAACTAAAATGTTCTGCTTACAAAGCATAAAGGCATTTCATGGTGATTCCTGTACTGCAGAAGTCAAATTGCTGGATGAAGACATAGGGAAGAATCTTTTGTTTAAACAAGTTTCATTGAGGTGTTTCATTGCTTTTGTTTCCTTTTTTTTATTTCCAAACCAACCTCTAATTTTGGATAACAAGAATTAAAGTGATACTGCATATTTTCAAAAGAAGTAATCTGTTACTATTGGATCTGGTAAAGCTTTAGTTCAGGACAGAGAGGTGCAATTGGGATGTGGTGAAGAGTCTGATGTTTGAGCTGTAGGTGGTGGTGTTGCCTTATGGGAGTTTAAGTTCAGTGAGGATGGACTACTTAAAATGACATAAGTAGAGGCAAATTGGGGTAGCTAATAAATCAGTTGCCTTCAGCTGCCTGACAGTAGTCATCTTTCTTTCATCCTCAGTTGCTCAAACAACATATTTTAGAAATATGAATAAACATGGAAATCTTACATTTCACCACGATTTAGGAACATAGGTAGAACAGCAATGCAAGCATAAGTGGACAGGTGCCAGACAAATGGGAGAGGTATCTTTATCAATATAGTGCTTACTGACAATTTTTTTTGTCATTTTGCCTTTTTGATGTAAACTCATTCTTTGATTATGTGGTGCATTAGATTTCAAAGTACATTTCACAGTAGCCTTGGTTTTGGTTTTAGTCAACATATGTGCAATTTGTCTTGCAGACAGAGTCTAATCTAACACCCGGTAGAGATAATCGACTTGAGGGAGTTTTGCATACACAGGAATCCCATTGATTTAGTGTTTGTATACAAATTGAGGAATTAAACTTTACATCTCTATGAACCAATGGAGAGTTCAAACTCAAGACACACAGGAATAATGTCAGTCAGCAATGTAGCTGGTGCCAGGTGCCTGTCAGTAAAGCTCTCATACTCCACCATCCCTTGTGGACAGACCTGTGATGAACAAGTCAGCAATGAACTGGAAGAAAGCCCTTCTTCCCTGCAGCTGTGTACTGGTTTGGGCTGATTTTTCCTTCACCGTGGCCAGTATGGGGCTGAAAACAGTGTGGGTAATAAAGAGCTGGTTTTGTAACTGCTGAGCTGGGCTCACACAGAGCCAAGGCCTTTTCTGCTTCTCATACTGGCACATTGGCAAGGGGGCTGGGAGTGCATGGGAAGTTTGGGAGGAGGTACAGCCAGGACAACTGACCCCAACTGACCAAAGGGGTTTTCCATACCACATGACAGCATGCTCGGCATATAAAGTGGGGGCAAGAAGGAAGAAGAGGGAGGACACTTGGAAGTTAAGGTGTTTGTTTTCCCAAGTAACAGTTACACGTGATGGGGTTCTGCTCTCCTGGCGATGGCTGAGCACCTACCTGCCCCCAAGAATTCCTTGTTTTGCTTTGCTTGTGTGCACTGCTTTTGCTATAACTATTAAACTGTCATTATCTCAACCCACGAGTTTTCTGGCTTTTACCCTCTCAATTTTCTGCCCAATCCTGCTGGTGAGGGAGTGAGCGAGTGGCTGCATGGGGCTTTGTTGCTGGCTGGGGTTAAATCATGGCAAGATGTCAAAAAGAAACCATACGTGAGTTCACGTTATGCAAAAAACCCTCTGTAAACAATAAATATTTGGGACCCCCAGCTTGTGAACAAACTACTTTTACCACAGCATCTGATATTTGGCAATGTGCTAGTGTCTCCCTGCAGCGGACACTGAGGCCTTGTCCATCTCTCTGCTCAAGACACCAACTTCACCACAAGGGCATGAGACGGAGTAAGTGGAGTCTTTACATAGATTTACAGCTGGAAGATGCACTCTGGAAAGAGTGAAGAGAAAGCAGTAAGTAAAGAGCTCCTTGGTAAAGTAAACTAGAGCTCCTTGGTCTTTCCAGAAAGAATGTCATGTTCACTGTATTTTTGCCTAAAGGCACCTTAAGGAGCAACCACCTGAGAAGGGCAAAGTTGGAAAATATTTTTCAGGATGAGAAAGTGCTCAGGATCCAGGGAGTCACATGCACAATTCAGTCACACATGTAAATGCAAGCTTAGAATTAAGAGGTTGGAGCACTTACTGAGAGCAATTTTCAGACATGGACACTATTTAGACATCACTCTTGGGACATTCAATTCAGGCATAGTGTTCAACTTAGGTTATTCCTGCTTCGCCGTGCCCTAAGGAAGCCTGCATTGCCCCCACGTCTTCTGGCAATATAGAAAAGAGAATATGAGGATATTGATATGAGGAGCTGTCAGTCTCCTAGGCTGTGGTTTTGGTTTTCTTCCCTGGTGACAGAGCTGTTTGTGTCCTCCTGGCGCACACTATTCAGCTTAATCATCATTTAAACTGCCAGTTCATTACTCTCATGAGTCTTCATGCCAGCTAACAGTTTTAGAGTTGCTTTTCCCTGATCAGACTAAGACCCCTATTTCATTATTCTGTGCTTGATCTCCACAAATGCTGACACATGCTAACTTGACTCAAGCTTGTCGCTAACCTAAATAATCATAACAGTTGCTAACCTCCATTTAATGTCTTCAAAGAGGGGATTTTGTAGTTTTTTTGCTATCTGAAAAGTTGGATATATGTGTGTTATTTGTCAGGAAGGTCATTGATGTCCAAATCAAATGTGCTACAGATGACAGATCTCCGGTAGGACACTGTTTTTAATTAATTTAACTTAATCTACTTAATGGATTTAGTTGTAAGTTATCAGAAAATTCACTCACAGCTTAAATGCTGTAAGTTTAGGGGTGATCCATGGAGCCTTTACATACTGCATAGAGGCTGTGTCCTTATTTAAAAAAAAAATTTTAATTGTATTCAGCTATGGGTTTGCCATTTTTCGTATGAATAACACTAGCCAGACAGCTTTAAAGTTGGGAAGCTCCTGAGTTTAAGCTGATGGAAGTGCAATACAATCCCATGTCAGGATTTTTTTTTTAAGTGACCATACCTCTTCCAGGGAAAGAGGTTTTAATTTTAGCTAACAAAAAAATTAATTTCTTTATCATTGCTAAATGTTTAGTCAGCAGATCTTACTTATTTACTGAACGTGGATCAAATCCTTATAAAGAGACGATTGTTAATTTCCCTATGGGTTTTCCCATGGCAGTCATCACTGTAATATGCCAATACTTCACACTTTTTTCCCCACAACATTCTTGTTAATTTAATTATTTTTGTTCACATTTTCCAGATGGAAATTGAGACAGAGTGATTGAGTGCAAATTGTTTCTTCACTTTGTGTTGGGCATTATGAATTAAATAGTTCTCACTGACAATAATTTTAGCTGCAAATTCTTAGCTCATCTGATCAGATACTTAACGGGTAGGAAGAAATTAATGAATGTACATAAAATATGTGACTTCTTATCTTGCAGCATATTATCTGAAGATTAGCACAGTGGCAAGGAAAGAATACAGTTTCCCAGGGTACCCGTGATTACCTTTAGCACGAGCTCATTCTGTCCTTCTCTAAACATCCCCAGCTCCATTTGCTACTTACCTATTAGTGTTGGCAAAGAATGGGGGAATATCACATGGAACCAAGAAGCAGACATGAAATTCAAACTGGCATATATAAAGAGAATGGAAAATTAGTATTTAGCTGTAAAGGGCCCAGAGGGATTACTTATTTAAGTTCTAAAAACAGACAGACTCCATAACTCCCCAATTACCTCATATACTATCCAAAATAAAATCTATCTAGACATACCTAGGAAAGATCTAACTAAAATAAACATAAATTTAACATGATTTAAAAAACACAAGCAAACCACTGTAATGGTGGAGGGGTGGGCACTGCTTGTTTTCTATTTTCCTGTGAATTATCAAAAAAAAAATTGAAGAAGAAAGGAACTATGGCAAAAAAATTGGGCATAAAACCCATGTGACTCTCTATACTTTTCTGAATGATCATGGTTTACATCAAAATCTAATATTGTTTGTACTTAAGCAAGATGTGTCTTTCTATTTCACACAATTTTAGTATGACTGCCTTTGTATTTACTTGTTTAATGAAATATAGATCTTGAGATTTTTGCAGTGCTCCATCTTCTGATTAAAGTCTTGGAAGTGAAAGGTGAATATGCTTAACCATGTAATGGGACAATTTATTTTTTGTTTTAATTAATTTTTTTAGTTTTTAAAAATCAGAAGTATATTACATCCCAAACATTACATGGAAGACATTACATTTGGAGGTGCAAGTAGTCATAACAAAAAGCTCCTTAAATGAAAGTAATAGAAAAATATAAAAAAAATCATGCAAAGCATTCAAGATTTATCTAATTCATTGTATAGAGATCATACCTTTGTAACTCTGCTTTATAAAAGTATTATTATTATAAACAGAAGTTGTCAATATTTAACTAGCTTGATTTTCTTGTAAGGGCTTTTGCTATGGCTATTCCTTTAATAGGTCTGATCTAGAGCCACTGAAACTAAATAGGAATTTTTCAGGGGACAGTGCTTTGCACCAGCAGATCATTACTCTGCCTCTTGCCCCAAAAGCACTAAGTACAGAGCAGTAATTAAATGGATGTAAGTTCATAAAAGCCCCTGTGCAGAGGAGACTCATGCTCTGCTCTTCATTCCTACCCTATGAAATGCAGATATATGAAATTTGTAGTAAAATCGCACTAACCAATTCCTTTCACTTTTATAAAATACAAATTTCATCCCAAGTATCTCCATCCCTTACCCCATCCCTGTGAAAAGCAGTCTGACTGTGACCTCTTTGATTTATAGTCAGAGAATTCCCACTGAAGTGCCCCTAGAAATCTCAGCCAGGACAGTTGCAAAGGAATCAAGAGGCAGTCCCTCTGGTAACTGTATCCAATAAATTTAGGGATTTACAGGTTGACTCTAGTATTTTAAACTCCATTTAGAAACCTAGTACCAGCTGCTACAGACCCAGAAATATTGGTGTAATAATAATTTTGTCATGATGCTGCTTTGAAAATTGGTCATGGAATTGTTCCTCAGTTTGAGTTTCCCAGGGGCGTTAAGATAAAGTGTAATGCAGCTAAGTAATCTTGAAGTGTTAGAAGTAGGGATTACTCTGGCAGGGATTACCTCTGGAAGACAAAGTCACACTCTTCTCACCAGATACAGATGAGAATGTTGATAATAAATCTGACTGAGAAAAGCTTTAGAATCCTTCTGTTTTATCTAAGCAGTAGAACTCAGCTGAGATCATTCCAGGCTAATGAGGCCATCATATAGGCCACTTCAGTGATGACTGTACAGCACTCAAGAATGTAGCTCACTCTTTAGCTGGAGTAAATCAACTCTGTTATCTTCTCACTAAATTGGTGAAAATTCCCAAAGCCTCCAGTGGCTTCAGGAATTAAGCTGCCATCCCTAACTTTATGTGTCTGCTTCAGGATAAAATGAAAGTACCTCTCTTAATGCCTAGAAATCATCTGTCCTCACCTGGTTCATTATTATAATGTCTTGAAATTCAGCCAGATTTTCTTAAGTAACTGAAAAATAATCTCCAGAGATTAAGAGATCTGCAACAAAAACAATAGACAAGTGATCCCTGGAGTAGGGGGCTTTGTGTCTTCTTTTGCATATATAAGAACATAGCAGATTCACAGAAGATACAGCAGCAGAAGAATCAAAAGAGAAGAGCACACAACCCTACAATTATTGCTAATTACATCTTTAAAAATAAGGATTTTCCAATGTAAAAGGGAAATTTGAAGTGGATGAGAAGTCTTGCATGAGTTTTCTCACAAAAGGCTTCTTTGTTTTACCTGTTGATTTGCTTTTGCATCAGTTTTTGTGTGGTTTTTCTATTTTTTTGCCTTAGTGACCTATTCCCATCCCATATGGGAAAAATATTTTGGGGAGGCCTTTTTAATAGGCCTCTCTAAAAACTAGAAATTTTGGACATATTTATAAATCTGCATAGTGGACATAGACTTTTCTTCCTTATAGACTGAAAGTGTCTTCACCTGTTAAAGTTTCATCAAGTGTTTAATGTACAGCTCCAGAGATATCTGCACTATATAAAGAGACAATTGGTTTCCCCTTTCTTGGCAGTCAGTCATTTCACTGTTGTGCTGGGCTGAGCAGACACATAGGTCTTGGATTTGCCCAGGCCAGAGATTAGATCACATTTGAGTGGCACTGCAATTATAACATTTTCTTCTCTTCCCTTTCCCAGCTTCCAGGTTTGCTTCCTACATGGTCTTCAGCTTCCAAAGTCTGCTAATTCCTTGCTTCTGTTTTAAGCAGCTCAGCTCAAAGCATCCTCCTTTCCATAACCTGTTTCTTTTCCAAACAGATAGATATTTTTTCCCCTCTGGGTCTTTTCCAGTCTTCATTTTCTGTCTATCATGGCTTTCAGTCAGTTTGCCTGACAAATCCTCTCTCACTCTGCTCCCAAAAACCTGGCTCTTGATCCAATGTTCAGCCATTTCACCTCTGGGCTTCCAGTCCTATAACTTGGAAGATACAGCAATAAAGCAAGCACAAGTAAGACTAATCTCTGAAATAGACTGGGTAATTCTCCTTCCTATTCTCCCCCAAGGCAAACACATTGACATTTTGAGTTAAGTTAAATCCTGGCTATATAAAAAGAAACTGAATCTTACCTATAAAGTTTCTAATGGCAATCACCGAGAGTCTCTCAGTGGGCAAAAACTGGGGCAGAACTTGCTGCAAATACATAGTAAATTTCTCCAGGTAATGGCAGGGAAATCACTCTTCCTCTATATAAGCAAACCTTACTGTGTTTAGACATTCCAAAGAAAGCTATTAATCCCAGGCCTCATCCATCTTATGCTAGTGTAAATCAGAAAAAAATCCTCCGAAATCAAAGGAGTTACAAAAATGCATTTAAAAAAATCTTTAATTATTACTAACAGGAGACCTGTTGTGAAAATAGGGACTAAGCCTCTGCCTCACCACACATTTGACATTTCTAAACTTTCAAACACGAGAAGCAATGTGATCTAGCATCAGACCACAGAAATAAGAGCTAGGAAGCTTTGACTCTATTCCTGGCTCCGACAGTAACATATTAAGTAACAATGAGCAGATCATTTTGCTTTTGTAAGCCAACACTTCCCCTTTCACCCTTGGTCTTGGTCTGTCAATTCTTTGGTCTCAACAGGACCTTCAAAGTATTGCCATAATATAAGTAATAACAAATTGACCCTTGTGAAGACTAATTCTAAAAGAAAATTAAGTAGGATTTATATACACTGAAGTTACTTAAGATCATGGGAAACACATATCAAGGTATTGTTTATTAGCACGGGGATTACATAACCCCAGGGCAACAAGACTGTTTTGCTACCCCAACTAATTTGGCACAAACAGTCACAATTTTTTCTTAAGATGAAAAGAGATCAGTCTATCTAACTTGCAATTAGGGATTAAAAAAAGCTTGACAAAAAGATTTGACCCTAATTTAAAAAATTAACACTCTGACAAAAAGAAAACCAAGTGCATTTTCAGTTTAATTAAAATGCCACAATTACAATGTAAATAATTGTGTTTTATTAATCATCCGCATTCAAGCTTGAGACTGGAGCAATACTAATCGTAATTAAGTTGCTGGTGCTGAGTATGGTGCCTTAATAATTACATAGTAGTTAATACAGAATGCTAACTAAAACTGGAAAGTTCTGCATAGCAATTATGTTATCTAAGGCTGCTAATTAGTTATGTTAATTTAGAATTACTTCAATTTCTCGTGTAGACTGGGCTTGTTAAACTGCAAGTCCCCATTGTCCTTTCTGTCATACGCAACGGAACTGATGCTCTCTTTCCCTTTCCATAGAAAATTACACAAGAATGTTTCACACCATCAAAGTGATCTCTAAGGGAGAGAGATTCTACAGAATCTTATACTGTATTTGTTAGTTATTTTTCTGTCATGTGCAGGTAGCAGCATGTTTATAGCTCAGGATGCCTGATCATGACAAGGACCCTTTTAATTGTTAATGTCAAGGCAGAGTCCACTTTTTAAAGTCATTCTTATCAGTACTTTTTTACCGGCAGAAAAAACAAGGATATTTTAAGGGTTATTAAGAGAACGAGAACAAGAAACTAAGTCCACAGATAGACCAGAAACAGAATTAAAAAGTCACAGGTAATTCCTGCTTGCAGTCATAATATGGAGGACTATGTTTTAAGGTCTGGGTTTGTGGATATGAGCAGGATATGAGCAGGATATGAGCAAGGAGCTGTGAAGCCTCAAATGCCGAATAAGTTGAGCTGAATGTACTCTAAAGCAGACATTGCAAATAGCTTGAGTGCACAAGGTCTCAAAGGTAAAAAGCAATTGAGAAAATACCCTGCTAAGGAAAGTGAACTGGCCCCATTTGTCTATTTAAAATTCTTCAGAAATACAGAAATCAAATGGAGGAAGATTAATGAGTACTTTCCCTGAATCTGCAAGGAATAGCTGTCAGAAAAAGGAAGACAAAGGTCCAGTCTTTCAGAGATACCTCAAGTGGCTGGGAATCAGTAACCTAATGCCCTCATCTCCTTTTACTACTCCATGACAGGATGGTTGTCCCCTGAGAATGGGAATAACTTTGAGAATGGGTGGCATTTCTTCTTCACATTTTCCCATTAAGTTGTTGCAGATAGCCATAAGATCTCCTCTCTGCCTTCTCTTCATAAGACTAAAAATTGCCCTTCCTTCAGCCTTTCCTAATAACTTTTATGTACATATACATGCTAAGATCCACAAAGGCATTTGGGCAACCCACTCAACTCAATCACCTAAATGCATTTATGCATCATGGCCTGATTTCTGAATCACCACACAATGTTCTCCTTGTTTCTTAGAGAAGTAAGCTGCTTTGCCCCTATTGTGGAGTGGTTTACCCACTGGAGGCTAAACCTTCTTTGACAGATCCTTCCATTCCCCGCCTTTTTGATCTTGATAGGAAGAAATACATGCTCCCTGTATATTCACGTGGTAGGACTTAAAGGATAGGGGGTAGTAGTGGCAAGTTCCTTCCCAGTGCAGCAGTTGGGACTCCTCTGTGACTACCCCACATTCTCAGGTGCCCTGGCATAATAGGTATGAGGCTCTGCAGGTGGAACTGAACAACGATGAGGTCAGTGGTTCACAGAATCACAGCATAGGTCAGGCTGGAAGGGACCAGTAGGTCACGTGGTCCAACCTCCCTGACAAAGTAGGGTCATCCTATAGCACATTGCCTAGGATTGTGTTAGATGGTTCTTGAATATCCCCAGGGAAGGGAACTCCATAACCCCCCTGGCTAACCTGTTCCAGTGCTTGGTCACTCACACAGTAAAGAAGTTCTTCCTCACGTTCAAGTGGAACTTCCTGTGCATCAGTTTCTGCCCTTTGCCTCTTGTTCTATTGGTTAGCAACACCAAGAAGAGCCTGGCTCCATCCTCTTGACACCCTCCCTCCAAATACTTATATATATTGATGAGGTCCCTTCTCGGTTGCTCTTCTCGAAGCTGAACAGGTCCAAGTCCCTCAGCCTTTCCTCATAAGAGATACTCCAGACCTTTGACCAACCGAGTATCTCTCTGCTGAAACCTGCTTGAAAGAGTCCCTTGGTAGGCTGAAGGCCAACAGAGTCAGGAAGACCTGACATTCTTCCAGAATAAAATTCTAAAGACAAAGGAGCAGGCTGTCCACATGTGCTGAAAGATGAGGTGGCTGTCAAGAAGAACAGCCTGGCTGAACAGAGAGCCTTGGCTGCAACACAGGAGAGAAAAAAAGACAGCATATGTCCTTTCTAAGAAGGGGTAGGCAACTCAGGAAGACTATGAGGATATCACGAGGCTATATAAGGAAAAAAATAGAAGGGCCAAAGCCCAACTAGAACTTAATCTGGCAACTGCAGTAAAAGATTATAAAAATGTTTCTGTAAATACATTAACAACAAAAGACAGGCTAAGAAGAATCTCCATCCTTTATTGGATGCAGGGAGAAACACAGTGACAAAGGATAAGGAAAAGGCTTAAATACTTCCTCAGTTTTTAATAGTAAGACCAGTTGTTCTTGGTGTATCTAGCCCCCTGACCTGGAAGACAGGGAACTGAATGAAGACCCTACAATCCAAGTGGAAATGGTTAGTGATCTGTTACACCACTTAGACACAGAAATCTATAGTACTGTAGGAGCTGTTAGAAGTGCTTGCCAATCCACTTTCAATCATTTACCAGCAGTCCTGCCTAACCAGGGACGACCCAGTTGACTGGTGGTTAGCAAATGTGATGCCCATCAACAATAAAGGCCAGAATGAGGATATGGTGAACTACAGGACTGTCAACCTGACCTTGGTGCCAGGGAAGATCATGGAGCAGGTCACCTTGAGTGCCATCACATGTCACATACAGGACAACCAGGGGATCAGGCCCAGACAGCACGGGTTTAGGAAAGACAAGTGCTGCTTGACCAACCTGATCTCCTTCTATGACCAGATGACTCACCTAGTGGACAAGGGAAAGGCTGTGGCTGTTGTCTACCTGTAGCCTAGTAAAGCCTGCTAGTTTACAACTGCTCTCCTGGCTCTCTACTGCAGACCATCCAGTTCCTGTTTGAATTTGTTTGGTTATTTTTGTTGACTGCAGCAGTGTCAGCAGAAACAGTTCATCTCTTTATTCTGCTTGTACATGCAGGAGGGTCTTTTTTAGGGAACTGTCACACATGACTAGAAGTGGTATGTACCACCACTGACAGAAGCATTTCTGCCCAGGAAATTTTGAGGTGAGCCACTTAACAAGCTGCCTCTGCATGGGAGCTTTGTCTAGAAAGGTGGAATTCAAAACACTCCAAGGCCTGAACTGCCTCCTACAGATGAGCCATTTCCAAATGCTTTTTATATAGCACAGGGTAAGAGCACAAGTTCAGCTGGTGTGCAGCAGGGTCATGTGTAGCTTATTTCAGTATCTTCAGTCCAAATGTCCCAGTAGAGCATATATTGGGCCATTATGAAAATTTGGGATCTTGTCTGAAGACAGGTCAGCATGCATCTGCTTCCTCTTCAAATCTTTCCCAAAGTACAGACATCTGGACTTTTTCAAAGGCATGGAAGGCAATTAGGCATGCAGCTCCAAATGTTTCTCAAGATCTTCCCCACAAACCCTTAGAAATACAGACCCTCGTGCTCATGCTGTTCTCCAAGTGCTGAAATAAGTGGAATTACAACAGTGTAAGATAGAAGTGAGGGGAGGAAATGACCCCATGAGAGGCCCTTCTGGATGGCAATGGTGAAAATGAAGCTGTTAATCATCACACTGCATAGTGATGAGACTCCACTGCCAAGCTAATAAGTACTCTGATCCAGCATGGTATGGATGCACAACCAGATGTGTTCTTGTCTGCAGAGGCATCAGAGGGATTTCAAGGTCTGCAGTGGATCTGCTGGACACAGAGGAATTATTAACAGTGTTAGCAATTTGAATAGTTAAATTGATGAGGGGCTCAGAGAAAATGTCAGTAAATTAGAGACATTTCAAAAGCATTAAGGTTGAGAATTTTGTTAAAGGACATGTTTATTATAGAGATGACTGAAGCCTGTTAGAAATGAAAAGACATTTTGTAATATCACTTGACTGAAAAAACAAGGGCATAAATATGTCTGTAAGTACACACGCACACATTCAAACACACTGGCAAGCTTCTAAGAGAGCAAAGTTTCAGACAAACAAAATGAGAGCAAGAATTTGAACAGAGTGGGAAGTTGAAACAGAAGCTTTTAACTTCTTCCTGATTTCTTGGCTCAAGTATTGAATATAATAAAAGAAAAAGCAGAACAACAGGATTTACTATTTGATTCTCCCTCCTGCTGCTCTGTGAATGGAAGTGGTGAAGCGCTGAGGATGGGGGTAGGCAGGGGAGATAGGGGTCTGAAGAGAGAAGAGAAAGAAAAGGCTTCTTAAGGCTTTCTACTTTTGTGCATTAAAAGTTTTAAATATTTTAAAACTGATTATTTTATGAGAAATGCACTGCTGTATTGTCTAAATGTGAAGACAAAATATATTTTTTTACCGTAATCAGCAGAAATCATCCATCTCTATAATGTTTCCTAACCTCTTGATTAGCTCAAAGTTAATTTGGTGCTTATCAGTCCAAAGCAAGGGGAGCATGAAATTAAGTTAGGGCCAAATCTTCATTTCCTTCCTTCGACAACTTCCTTTTGACACAGTCATTTTGTTCAATCATGAATGAGTTTAAAATAGATGATAACTTTCTGATTTCTGCTGTTATAGAGTATTTCCATGTTATTCAACAAGGCATTTTTCTTTGCTGCCTTTTATTTATCTCTACCTCTAAACCTCCTGAATACTCCCTTAAATACATCAGGTCCAGTTTGGCTCTGGTGTAACTCTCTGGCTTTCCAACGTCCTTTCAAATTACAATTTTGGACTTATTTTCTAGTAATATCAATAGATGAAATGATGTTAAATGTAGATGCTTCTTTTCCAGTTTTATGACAAACCATGGTGGTCCAAGGAGTAGCTTCTTTTAGTTTCAAAGGCTGAACTTTATCCTCCTCAAATTGTAATATTCCCTTACTATTGTCTACAGGAGTTTGTCTTGCTCTCCTGCATCAATATACAACACAGGCAGGGAGGCTGCACTTCTGAAACAACCACATGGAGTCTTCAAGAGGCAGCCTGAAGCCATGTGAGGAGTTATCAGCAGGGTTTTTCAGTGATTATCACTCTCCTTAGTCTTCCTTGGGTTTCCTGTAGCTGGTGGAATGTGTTATACTGAAGGTTAGCTATGATGAATGAACCCCATATGGATTAAAATAAGTTGGGACATAACCTCATGTCTCCTAACAAGGTTTCCCTTCTATAGAAGTTCATGGCATATTTCTGAATCTCCTTCCATCTTCCCCCACCCTTTCTGCTTCTTAGGGAAGTGTGTTTTAAAGGGACATGGTTCAAAGATATTTCATTACAAGTCAGTTGTTGCACATGCAGAGCTGCTGCATATCCCAGTCTTATTAAAACAGTAAGGACTTTGCACACTGAAAATGATGCCAACAGGTTCAAGCTTTACAATGCCAAATATATCACAATTTTTCTTGCTCTTCTTGCCTTTTCTCCTTGTTTACCCTACAACATTAGTGGATGCTTCCATTCAAGAGACATTTAAAGAGGGCATTTTTTGAGACCACTTGGAATTGCCTTTATTGATACACCTGATATCCCTACTGAAATCTAATTTGCAGTATGGGGCTTTGTAATTTCATGCTAGAACAGCATAAAATGGAAGAATAACTCATCCAGAAGGAGAGGATTACGTAACAGTAGTGAAGGAGAATCAGCATAGACAGGGAAAATCCTTTGCAAAGCTGCTGGTTCTGCAGTGCTGTACACCTGTTAATTGATTTCAAACAACAGGGAGACCCACTGCCAACTAGCAGAAGAAAAGAGAGGGGGAAATTAATAGTTAATACAGCTCACCTAAATCAACTCACTTCACAAAAAGGTATGCAACTGAATAAAATCTTCCTGTGTTGTCCAAGCTCCATCTCATGAATGCCTGCTTTTCCTTCTGTGGGAAAGGTGTCATTGGTGTACTTCAGCCATTGAGAATGAAGAATGAGACATTTGCTGTAGGGATGTGCTCAGCCTGTTACAAGTCATGACAAACAGAAGCAGGACAGTTGAGTTCTGGGAGAGCCATGACACACCACATTATGGATTTGGTGTGAAAGTGTGCCGAGATAATGAAACCTGTGGACTCTGCCCCAGGAAGGACACTTGTTAGCAAAGCAAAGGAACTGCTGGCAGACACACTGAAGAAACTTTGAAGATTGATGAGCTGGGCTTGGAAACCTCATTAGTTATTCTAACATATGGATGCTCTAAAGGTGCCACAGATCTCCACTGGAGAATGGGGTGGACAGCCCTACGCAGGCTACTTTGCTTGTCCTGGTACTGGAGTACTTGAGGATGGGACTAGTGTGAGAATAGCAATGACACTCAGTGCTGTATACAGCTATTCTAGGCTACTCCTTACCTTGAAAATACCCACAGTAGAGGCATAGATAAAATATGCTGCCAACTAAAGGTATACAAACCTTTGTATACAAAGTTCAGGGTGGAGAAAAACCAAGGCTGAGAATTGCCATGGATAGGAGCAGGAGACGGGTGGGAGAGCCAAGGAGAGAGGGCTAGAGGAGCTCTGCAGCAAGAACACCCCACTAGTTTCACCCTACATTTTTTTTTAAGCCAGTATGAATTCTCCTTGCTGCTGCTAGTGTTATGGGGATTGCTGTTTTATCGATCTATGCACCATGATTTCCACATTTGTCTCCTAAATGGTTACTGTTATCTAAGAATCTCATGTACAATTCAGCTGGAATTGCTCTAACATGCAGAATGCTACGTCATCTAAAAACAGGGTCACTTCACTGTTCATAACAGTTTTTTGAACATTCATTCAGTAAATATATAAAAAGCACCACTCCTACCATGGTGCCTTTCGCCACTCTGTTAAATACTTAGCTGTTTTCAAAACTGATATATTTCTGTGCACTGTTTAACTCTCAACTAATTTCTAATGAAGTAACTTTACCCTAAAGCTCTTAATTTTCCTAATAACATCTTCTGATACTTTTTTCCCACAATATCTTGCAAGCAACGGCTGCCCAATAGGAGCAGGCAGTTAGGGACAATGGAATAGTGACATCCACACTATGTCACAAGTGGGCAGGCTAGAAGATCTCAGAGCACAGCAGTGTTCTGCCACCTTGACTGTGCTTTGTCTGTTTAACAGGAAAACCTCTCTGGTTAATAAATTTTCTTTCAGAAATTAAAACTTGCAAAAGCAAAGATGGCACCTCAGAGAAACAGTAGCAGAGCTAGATATTGGAAATCAGAATTTACTGAAAGAAAGTGAAGATTTGAAGGATGCCTTCAGGTGACTGCAGGCCAGTGTAAGCTGTTTGAGGATGTCAGTAGAAAACCTATACAGAGAAGTGGATGATGCCAGGGACACACTGGAAGACAAAGACAACAAAATCAAACAATTAGAACTGAAGAGTAAAAGTTTGTATTAAATCAATGAACAAGTGGAGGCAGAGATCATGGCAATGTCCTGACAGATTTCTCTATACTAAGATAAAATGTATCATAAAATGGATATATTAGAAGTAAGAAATATGAAAATGAGACATTTGGAATGCTTGCAAATCACACAGGGGTTGAAGGAGAAACTGTATGAACAAGAAAAACTCAGAGCCTGCCAGTTAAGGAATGTATTAGAAGAACTTTACAAGCTCAGGGAACTTCAGAGGAATTGGATTCTGCAAGTGAAAGGACAACTAGAAGAATTAGCTGAGAAAGATGCACTTTTGGCAGTAGTAATGAAAACAAATACTGGCATGCTCCCCCTTATTGCATAAGTATGCTGAAGCCAAGCTTCTGGAAAACTGCCTTTCTTTGCTTAAAACACAAAATTTCTTCTGTTACATTTGTGATATCTTAAAGGTCTTGCCATTAGTAATAGTTTGCTTTGGACTTTTCAGTTACTATTTATCAGTAACAACATTCCACTATGTTCAGTGGCAGTATATTTGATATACTGGTGCAAATCCTTATCCATACTTCAGTTTTAAAAACGGACTCTTATCATTTTAAGAATAGCTATAAAGGCTCTGCAGAGCTGTCTGCATCAATTTAGTGATTTCCCCTTGGACTGCTTCTGACTGTGATAGGGTTAAATTTCTTCACAATACCTTGCATGGTGTTACATTTTAGATTTGTGATTAAAACAGGTTTTAGATTTGTGATTAAAACAGGGATGTTTTTGTTCTCACTGAGCTTTGCTTACACAGTGTCAAGGCCTTTTCTGCTTCTCACACTGCCTCACCAGCGAGAGGCTGGGGATGTGCAAGAAATTTGGAGGGGACACAGCTAGGACAGCTGACCCCAACTGACCTACGGGATATTTCATACCATACGATGCCATGCTCAGCAATAAAACTGATTGGTGGAGGAATGGCAAGAGCTGCCATTCCTCAGGCACTGGCTGGGCACTGGGTGGTGAGCAAGTGTTTTCTTTTGCATCACTTTTTTTACTTGATTTTGTTTATTGGGGGGGGGGGTTGTACTTTCCCCCACCCCCTTCTTAAAAAAATATTAAATTCCCTTTATCTCAATGCAAAAGTTTTCCCATTTTTACCCCTCTGATTCTACCCCTAGTCCTACTTGAGGGAAAGTGAACAAGCAGCTGTGTTGCTCAGCTGCCTATCAGGGTGAAACCTTCTGTGCATTAATACATGAGCTGATGTGGGTTTTTTTTAGAAAGCAAGTAAACTTTAGGTTCTGAGCATAGTTTTTTTAAATTAGATTGTTAACTGTCAATATATTTTATAGTAGATAGCTGCATGTAGTAAAAACCCAACAGAGAACTCACTGCCTCAGGCAAAGGAAACAAAAAAATGCAGTTTGTGGTAATCTGACTGAAAGTGGGCAATGTACAGTACTTCATCCAGAATCCTGGAATCCACTTCCCTACTAGACTGTCAGCTTCTAAGTTTTTTCACCTACAGGTCACATTGCAGATTGCAGAGTATATGTTTTCTACAGACTTTGAGAAAGAGCATGAAGGAACCTAAAGATGTCAGGGGATATGTTAGGTTAGGTTGTTTAGGAAGGGCTTTCATTAGTGGACATTAATTCAGACAGTGCATATTTACATTTGGCTGAAAGCTTTTGTTTGTGCACCTAGACACAATAGGCACTGGAACTTTTTAAATACAAATAAATAAATACATATCATTTTTGTGGATGAAAAGTTAAATCCTAAAGTCCAACTTGGCAGCTGGCCAACTGGTAATCATGCTGAGCCTTCAGAATTATCCCTGACATTTATGAACAAAGCAGGTAGATGAAGCTTGCCAGGCAGAAGCTGGCAAGAAAATGTGCACTGAACAAATATGATACAGGGAAAAAATTCTGAGATGGTGAAGGGAAAGCTGTGATTCCAGGAAATCATTTTCACTGTAGCTTGTAGCAGCGGTAATGAAGAAAAATTCCAGAGATGAAAAGCCTAGAACAACCCCTTAATCTCTTCTGTGCCTGTCCTGTGTGACAAGTCACCCTTTGAAATCAGAAGAGATACAATCCAGAAGAGGAAAGTTTGAGCATAAAGAGATTGGGCAATGCTCGGAGGTAAGATGAAGTCAGAACAAAGAATTCTACTTAAGATGCTGAACTGTGACTCAGAGGAACTAAATTTTCTTCCTGCGTCTTTCCTCCTTTTCCTCTGGCAAGTCAATCTCTCCATATCTTGGTTCCCCAACTGAATAATGAAGCAGTAATATTAAACAGTATGTTTCTTTTCATACTTGAAAGCATTGGTTTGTTTGTTTGTGTGTTTTAAACTAGAATAGTTTTACAGAACTGAGGGAGGGAATTGTAAGACAAATGGTTGAAAGAGCAAATGTGAGGGGGCAAAAAAGGAGTTGTGGCAAAGGCTGAGGGTAGGAATCTCTTACTCTGTATCAATGACATCAGTCAGAACAGTATATACACGCCTAAAAATGGTTTAATCAGAGAAAATGCCTGGTACAATTAGAACCCAAACTAAATAGAGACCTTTATGTACTATTTTTATTGGATAATACTAATAATGAGATGTGAACTGCCTGTAAGGAGGTATTTGTGTCAATGAAGTCTGAATTGTATTACCTCAAATTCATCGGCAACTGCACCTGTGCAAAGCCAGACTGATGTCACCTCATTCTTGTTATCCAGTGCCACAGGGAAAGCTATGAGAAAAACAAATGTTTGGTGGGATCAAAGTTAAAAAGGGTTCCAGAAATATGTCCTGAGACGAGTCACAGAAGATAACTCTGCAATGGGGTCGATAGTTTGTTGCCCTCATTTTTCAACAGATCTTCTCAACTAGCTTCAGCTGCTGTCCTGTATGCATAACACACATGAAATCTGAAGGTGGCTTACACAAAACTTTAGAGGCTTCTGTAGGAGTCAACAGCAGCACTGCAGCTTGCAAATGTATTATACAGTATAAAATCATTGTTTCACGTAACATGTGAATATTTAGTGTAATTCTGCACAGAGAGAAAACAAATCTTTCTCTGGTTTTGATAAACTATTTCAATAGTGATATTTACAGGTGTTAAAAAAATAAGGGGTTTTTTTTATGCTAAACCAGGGATAAAGAACCAGAATGAAGAGAAATCATATAGGCAGCACTGTCCTTTCTACAATTTGCAGTCTTTATGAATGATGCACAAAGGCTCAAAGAATCCTATGATGTTTCTGTCTTTCTCATCTTTATTTTAGGGGTAAAATGGAGAGAAAATTATGTGCTTGGTTATCACAAAAAAAAATAAAAAAAGGAAAGCAAAGTTTTATTTTTAATTCACACATTTTTCATGTTCTGAATATAGCTGTATTGCTGAATTCCTGCAGGGGAAATCTGTATAATTACAGTCAGGTGACACCACCTTCGTGTTGAAGACACCAATATGTGCCAGAAAGTGCTACATGACACTATAAGCAGCAGAAGGGAAGCCAAGCAAGAAGTGACTTGAAACAGGTACCCGAGCATATGTGTTATATGGATCTGTTATATATGTGCATTATACAAACTTTTGCTTCCTTTACAGTTTATTAGAATTTTGGTTAAAACCACACTAAGAGCAGCAATTCTGTGCTTTTAAACAGCAATTTTCTTAATCTGAAAACTTTACATGCAAAGATGATGAAAGCTAGTTTTTCTTACCTGCCTTATTTCATTACTTTTTCTAGCATTCATTCTTTCCAAATGCATTCTTGCAGACAGCTTGAGGTGTACATGCAGCCTCATGAGGGTTCATATGCACACATACTGCTGCAGCTATCCTAACCAGAAGACCACTGTGTCTTAATAAGTTAGTGACCAATAGCACAGCTAACCTGAGACAGTGCAGGCTTGTGCTGTGCTCTACATTCAGCTTGGTACGCGGCCTCTGGTGCGCTGCACACATCCACTGCCTGCAGGGGGAACCCAGCCTGATCATGGTCATGAAGGAGCCTGCTGGCAGCTCCCATGTGGCACCAGTGATTACCACCTGCATGCCCTGTATCTTAAAACACACTTCCATTTTTTCTTTCTCCAGTCTTTCAGAAGACAGAAAGGAATGATGCACACTCTCTAAATATTGGGGGGGTTTAATTTCTTCCTGTAAATTACAGTATATATATTGCATATTGCAGTAAGTGCTGAAGACCTTGACCAAAAGGACCTTTTGTACTAAACACTCTCCCCATGTTCTCAGATGATCCTTCCCTTGAATTGTAGCACTCAATAGGTGCATTAATGGCACCTTGTTTGGGAGTGGAGAGGCAGCGTGGTGAGATCAAATCACTTATTGAGATCATAGAGCCTATAGAAACTGAACCTAGATCTTCAGCAAGTTTAATTAGATGCCTATTGCTCTTCTGTTTAAAGCAATTAGCTTTAAACACAAGACCAATATCTCATTAGAAGTCTCCCTTGCAGGGAGAAAATAAGTTTCTTCATTCACATACTTATGTGACTGAACACTGAGGTGTCATCTTATATGGTGATACCTAATAATCAGCGAACAGAAGTAGGAGTCAAAGAATGCTTGTAATATTTAGCTAGAGATGTAGACTCATCCACTCCCGATGTTTGAGAACGCTGAACCTACAGCTGACTCAGAATCTGATTTCTTTACCTTAACATTGCCTCTAGTATCCCAACAACTCTGAGGGTGTTGGAAAAAACATGCTAAAAAGTTGCAGAATGTGCTGTATTTTCAGAGGTGCTGCACTCCTGCAGCTTCTATTGACTTCCCTGAGGCAGCTCTGCAGAGAAGCAAAACCGCTGTTCCTCTCTGGGCAGAGCTCCAGACAATCTTTGTATAACAGCGCTGACTTCAAAGGAGGCTGAGGATCTGACCATCGAGAAACCGGAGCCAGTACATACAAAATCATTTCACTGCAGGCACCAATGTATTTCTGTACAACTTGCCCTGTCTCCCATAACCTGTCACATTCAGCAAGAAAGGCTCTGGAGGAAAGATGGAAATAGTAAATTAGGCTGCTGAATTATTTGAAAATAATCTTTTCCAAAGGGAATATAGGCTACAGACTTTTAAGAAGACGGGACTTTAGAGCTGACAAGTGTATCTAGCATGTCAATGTGGTAATGAAGTTAGTTCTGCACTGTTTGGAAAACAGCAAATTTCCTTGCAAGTTTTGTGATTAAACATCTAACAGAAAATAATGATTTCCTTGCAGGCACTGAGGCACCAAATAAAAAGACTTAGAGGAAGAGCCTACCAGAGAAAGAACCTACTAAATATCACTAGTGAAAGCCGCTGTTATTGTAGAGTCCTCATACTATTCACTGTTAATTAGAAAAATTCATATCTGTAAAACTGAAGTACCCAGTGGGAGAAAGTATGCTATTTAGTGTGCAGAAATCTTTTTACACACAAAAAATATGGCGCCTATTCTGTAAAAAATAGCAGTTGCAGAGAGGAGAGAAGATACTGACTTGTATGTATGTCTTGCTATTGAGGGGGATCAACAAATTAACTAAATTACAAAGGAGAAAAACTACGTGTTTTGCTGCATATGAATAGAGATTTTCATAATGAACCTGAGTAAGAAGAAGAGAAATGGTTGCTTGCCCGGGGATGGAGTGGGAAAGAAAGAATTTCTGCCCAGAAATTCACATTTGCAGTACTTGTGCCTATACAAAATATGAGATCAAATGGAAATGTATGACTAAATTGATTATAAAGTATTTGGAAGAAATCTGAAAAAAAAATTGGGCTCATTAAAATTACTCTAAAATTATACCCTTAACTTCTGAAGGAAGTTGTTGCTTCTTCCTGTGTCATTTCACTCTTATTTTTCATTGTTTCTTCCCTTCTATTTATTAATTTATATTTTGGTGAGGAGAAATTTGGTGAGCAGACAAAAACAATTCTCTAGTTTTTCTACATATTTATTTTATATTCTGAGAAGACAACAAATAAAAAATGAAACAAATACATGGAAATTCACAGAGCACATGAACAGGATTCCTATAATATCTATTCATAGCCTGGCATGGTACTAGGTACAAATATGGATATCATAACTGAGAATGCTTCACATCCTCCTTCTGTGAGACTACAATGCCAAAATCTACATTGCTTTAATCTTTATTTTCAAATAATGACTTCTAAATTCTCTATTTTTTTAAATGAGGCAGCAGGGTATTCTCCTCTTCGAAAAATAATCTAGACAAAAAAGGATAATCTGATTCAATAGAAAAGATGTGAAAATTTTATTTGTTAGATTTCTCTAGATAAGAGAGCAACTTCTTTTTGAATAAACAAACGTTGATTTATTCACAGTTACTGTGGGTAGGTATTTTTGCCAATCAAACATAACAGGTATATATTGTAGAACAACATCAAGAGGCGTTAAGAGGATGCAACTCAGTCAAAACAAACAGGTCACACACTTAGGCAAGAATAATGAACTGCAGAAAAATAAGGTGAGGAAGAACAAGCTAAATAATTGCATGTCAGAAACAGATTTGGATGTTAAATAGATCATAAGATGAATAGAAGTGAGAAATGTTATGCTGCTGTAAAAAAGGGAAACCCTTATTGCAATTTATAGCCTATGTTATCACCTAAAAAATATTTAGCAATTCTTCAGCTCTCCTTGAAGATGTCTGCCCCAGCTGTGTCCAATTTTGGATACTTCAAGGAAGGTATTGTCCTACTGGGGAAAAAAAGAGAGGAAGATAATAATTATCAGGCTTGCTAAAAGTATACTTGTAAGGAAAAGCTGAAGGAATTAGGATAAATTTAATCTGACATTCCTCTGAACAGCTGAACTTCAGAGAAAAGAAAACTAAGAGGTAAAATAGTAACAACTTTCGAGTACACAAAAAGTAATTTCAATAAGAGGAACAAGCTGTTTTCTGTGTCTGCTGTGCACAGGACAGAGGCATTTTGCTCTCCTGACTCTTTGCTCATCTCTGTTGAAATGCTGTCTGGAAATGGACATGTTAGCAAATAACACTAAATACAGTCTTTTCACTGCTACAATTTTCCTGGTGCATTAAAAATACACTTAAGAAATACAGTTTGGGAAAAGCATGGCAGAACTGGAGAAAATGGAAAAAATCCTCCCATGATTGTAGATGACTCTCCTCCTCTGAAGCAGCTGCTGTGTGAAATTGTTTTCAAAGAACCTTCCCGTCACCTCTGTGCTGAATGAACCTAGAGAAAAACCTTGCACAAGCTTGATTTGAAACGAAATAACTCTCATTTTGGAGTGGACTGTCTGATGAAGATGTAGTTATAAAATAAATAATGATTCAGCTCTAACTTTCAATTTTGTCCTTATTAAGTTGCTCAACCAGGTGTTGAAGCCAATAGAATTTGCTTTTCCTCTGTTGGAAAGCTATTTTGAGTGCAGCGTGACTGAAGAATAGCCACTTAATAGCTGCTCGGCAGTGCTCTTGGCTTTGCTGCTAGAATCCCCCACAATTGCTCGAACAACACTTTTGCCAATACTGATCTAGCTCAATCAGCAGCTATAACACTGGAGTATGAAATTCTGCACTGTTTGTGACGGTGGTAAGTTGCCTGCTGTTTAACATCTCTGTTTCATGGTCTGGTGTCAGGAGGGAGGCATTGCTGATTTTGATCTTCAGTTTGTATTTAATTCTTTCTCTCTTCAATCTATTCAACTGAATTCTCTTGTAGTCTTAGTGCAGTATCCATCCTGACCGAAATTCCTGGGTAATGTTGCTGTGTGCTTTTACGGAGCTGCCACGTTTTATGCAGGAGCTATATTTCCTTCATGATGGGGGATGTAATTCTTCTGCATCCCAACTGGACTGTGAGGATTAATTAAAGTTTGCAATGCACAGTGAATACCTTGTATGCCATTGAAGTGGAAATTATTGTTTATTACAGCCAGTCTGAATGCCATCTGGGATTTCCATGTTCCTATTTCAGCTCAGTTGCACATTATCAAGCTCGATCTGTTACCATGAACAAAAGATTAGCATTCTTGTTCTGTGTTTGGTGCTGGGTCCAGCCCTTGTGTAAATCTGCATACATCCCGAGAAGCTATGTTTAGCACACTAGGGCTCCAAAGGCTTTTCTGTAGCTGGAAGCCTACAACATCCCTCTCTTTTTTCTGCACTTCCACTCTGGTATGTGTTGGATCCACAAAGCAGTAGATCCCTTTGGCCTTCTCCACTGTCACCCTTGCCTGCAAGTCAGCTTTGTGAGACTGTGTAAGGAAGGATGGTGGAACTGGGCTCTGCATTTTGTAAAAGATGCTTTTTCCCATGCAATAGAATTGTACCTTTTTTGTGGTATTTAAAATCCCATGTGGACATGACGAAAAGGGCTGAGATCCAAGCCAGTAATGTAAGTGATGCATAGCCATCCCACAATATTCTTGTATGTTTGCAATACCTACAAAACTTAACCCCAAACCTGTTTTGCTAGTTCACTGTGAGATCCTCTGCAAGGCCAGTGAGTATCTCTGAACTACAAAAACCACAACTATGATTTGTTACTCTGCTTTTACGGACTGGCTTTAGATCAGCTAAGAGTACATTTTAAAACACATTCTTGTGACTTCACTGTCTTTGTAAGTCACAATAAGCAAATGGGGTTAAATAACTGTAGGAACTCGCCCAGTACCATGAGAGATACTCAAAATGGCATAAAATGTAACCACCCAACCTACTTGTGAGCTTTCCCTGGGGAACAGATGAGCTAACAAAGAGTTTAAAGTTTACTTCCTAACTGAAGGATTCTATTATGTATCTTATCTAAATAAACTGGGAGGCTTGACCTTCCTAGGAGTGCACTATTTTCATAGAGGTACAAGTGTAGTCCTCTGACCACACTGCCATTTACATCTTGCTGGTCTGACAGGTTTCAGTTTTAGAGTCAGACCCCAGTGCTGAGTGCTAAATACCTACCAGAAGTTAGATGTCATCCATCTGAGCTTTGTGTTCGCTCACTCCTTCCATAGCATTAGACTCTCCTCCAACTTTCAAGTGTCCCTTCTGGCTTTCAGTACAAGGACAAAATTAATTTGGCAGGAATTCTGCTGTAACTGTTCTTCAGTGAGTACAACATCATGTGCATTACTCTCTTACTCTGCCATGCTGAGACATTATTTTCTGATTTTATGAGGAAAAGCTTAGGTGCCATCTACACTTTCATATTCTGGAGCCAGCCTAGGGAGCAGTGCCTATTTGATAATTTTCAAGCAACCACACGATGTGGACACATATCTGTTTGTCTCTACACACATCCAACCACCCGTCCAGTCATAATCAATTTTTACTTAAAGTCTTTGGAGATATTAAGCTCTTAGAAATTTCATAAAAAGAGTCAAGTGGTTACAGAAAATAAACTCTATTAAGTGTCCCCACCAGGCAAAGGTTTTGGCAAAGGTAAAACTCACCTCTGGCATTTGGGCCAGTATTGGGGAACCAGCATGGAGAGCTGAGAAACATGGATTATCTCCTACACGGCCAACAGCTGAGAGCAAGGAGATGAGGTTATAAAAAATGTGAACAGAAAGCTCCAGGTGAAATTTCAGGGAATATAGGGCTTGTGACAAATCTGAAGGATAGATGAAGAACTGGGAACAATAGAGAAGAGACTGGAAATCAGAATGAAAGAATGATACAGGAAAAATTGACATCTAAATGTTTATTACAAGATAAACACAATTTATTGTCATTACAGCTTCTTTGATTACCTTTCAACCTTTTCTTAATGATGCCCATATGTTGCAAATAAGAAGGTTTTATGACTTCTGTTCTCTCACCTTTCCCATGGCTTACATTCCCACTTTAATTAACACGCTGACATCAGATGCCTCGCCTAATGCTCTTGTCCCAGTACTCCGCCTGTGCTAATCCCTGGGGATCCACTTCCCGTTCCGGTGATGTTCGCCAGGTGGCGATGCCGGCACTGCTGTGCCGTTTCCAGGCCTTAAGGGGGCAGGGGGCCTTGTTTAACAACAAAAACTTGAAAAAATGCTTCAAATGATTTAAAATGGTGAGTAGAAGTATGTTATTGGATTCTATGTGGATTTCCTGAGAACAATAATAAAACAAGAAAGTAAAATATGCAGTGAGGAAGTGGTAGCGCTGTCAGGAAGGGGCAATACTCACTTTAGTCGCTGTGTATCTCTGTATGAGGACAATGAATGTCAAGAATCTATGAATTAATATTTCTTTTTCTGTTGATATAAATTTCATAGGGACAACAACATTTTCTCCTGTCTGATCTCTTTGAAATTATTGTGACTAGATGAGGTCTTGGAGTTAAATCCATGGTGAATAAAACTGTAACTGCTCATGACTTACCCAAAACTAATATGCTTGCTCATGTGGTTATAGATGCAAGAATATCTAGGAAGCTTGTTAACAGTCTTCCCCCTCCAACCTGCCCTCAAAATGTCAAGGCTGTAATGATATAGCAATGTTAAGACTTTCTCCCTTCAGAGAAGGACTTGGAGGTGATGGTGAATGAAAAAGTCAACATTAGCCAGCAATGACCACTCACAGCCCAGAAAGCCAACTGTGTTCTGGAGTGCATCAAAAGCAGTGTGGCCAGCAGGTCAAGGGATTCTCTCCCTCTACTCTGCTCTTGTGAGACCCCACCTGGAGTACTGCCTACAGTTCTGATATCTCCAACATAAGAAGGACATGGAACTGTTGGAGCAAGTCCAGATGAGAGTCACAAAGTTGATAAGGGCACTAGAGCAGCTCCCCTACAAAGACAGGCTGAGAAGGTTGGGGTTGTTCAGCCTGGAGAAGGTTGCATGGAGACCTCATAGCAACTTTCCAGTATTTGAAGGGGGCCTACAGGAACTCTTCATCAGGAACTGTAGTGATAGGACAAGGAGTAATGGGTAAATATTGAAAGACAGGGAATTTAGCTTAGGTATTACAAAAAAATTGTTTACTGTGAGGATGTTGAGGCACTGGAAAAAGTTGCCCTGAGAAGTTGTGGATGCCCTATCCCTGGTGGTGTTAAAGGCCAAGCTGGATAAGTCCTTGAGCAACCTCATCTAGTGTGAGGTGTCGCAGCCCATGGCCAGGGGTTGGGACTAGATGATCTTTAAGGTCCCTTCCTACCCTCAGCGTTCTATGAATCTATGATTCTGTGTAATTATGGAGATAAGCATTGACTTTCTTCCATTACCTCTATGGGGTTTACTGACTGCTTTAACCATGTTAGCTCCAGAAACTTCTATCCTTTAATTCTTGAAACTCTGCTGCACATATATAGAATATAAAGAAATTGAGTTTCCCGAAAGATGCTTCATCTGGATAGCATTTGTTATAAACTACCATAACTGTAGCAGCACTCAAGCTTTGTACAGACAGGGCACATATCGGATTTTTTAAGTGCTGAATGTTCTTAATCACTTTGTTTAAAATTACTTTGCATTGCCACTTCATATCGTGCGCTGTCTCTGCTAAGAAACCTATACAAGAGCCAATGAAAAAAATTTAGTCCCATTAGCTTCTTCTAGGAATCTTAACTCCTTGTCCCTGAAAAAAGCCAAACTTTGTCAAGAGACAAGCTAAAAAAAAAAAGGGGGGGGGGATTTACAGTGCTTTTTAAATAAAAAAAGCTGATGCCTTTTCAGGTTTGGGGTTTTTTTTATTGGTAAGAACAACGGAAGGACAATTTGCTTCTTTAATGGTTTTGCAGGTTGACATGAATTCTGCTTCCAGCAGAGGAAGTGCTGACAGGAGTAAGAGGAACCTTAGAGCTGTTCCCATCAGCTGGTGACTTTCAGCTGGCATCTCCTATGTCCCTTCAATGGCTCCCAATCCAGTACACCCTGTCTTACTCATTTCTCTGAGTATCATGACACAGACTGAGGAAGTTGGGGCTGTTCAGCCTAGAGAAGAGAGGGTTGTGTGAAGACCTCATAGCACCTTTCCAGGGCCTACAGGGAAGCCAGGGAGAGACTCTTCGTCAGGAACTGTAGTGATAGGACACGGAGTAATGGATATAAATTGAAAAGGGGGAAAATCAGCAAAGATATTACGAAGAAATTATTTACTGTGAGGGTGATAAGACTGGAACAGGTTGCCTAAGGAGGTTGCAAATGCCCCAACCCTGGAAGTGTTCAAAGCCAGGCTGGATGGGGCCCTCAGCAACCTGGTGTGGTGGGAGCTGTCCCTGCCCATGGCAGGGGGGTTGGAACTGGATGATCTGTAAGGTCCATTCCAACCCCTTAACATTCTGTGATTCTATGAAGTAAAAAGATGAAGCTGTTCCCACTGAAAGTATAGTGTGGGGGAAAAAAAAAGAAAAAAAAAAGCTGGTGCTATATTTGGAGCATTCCTAATTGCACTGTTCTATTTCTAGCTGCCAAAATCCGTGCTAGAATTTTAATTAAGGGCTAAAATTATGCCGCAGATCCTGACAACAGGAAACAGCCCTAACAACGGGAAACAGTTCTGTTATTTAAACAGGCTTTGGAATAATCAGACTTTATCTCCCGAAGCGGCACTCCAATGAATATTAAAGCTGCTTTTGTTCTCCCGGAGAGGGCTGCGCTTGCTCGGCAAGCTTTGGGAAACCATTGAGGCCAGGCCAGGCAGCGGGTCGTTCCCTTTCACATATGGCTGCCACGGCCGGCAGAGAGCGGGCAGAGAGCGGGCAGAGAGCGCCCCACGGGCCCCACACACCCCCGGCCGCACAGCCGCCCTGCCCGCGGGGCGCCCTGGGCGGCGGGAGCGACGCCTCCGGCACAAGATGGCGGCCTGAGGCGTCTCACCTGCTCCGCCGGCTCCGCAGCGCCCCCTACCGGCCGCGACGCCTCCGCAGCGCCGCGCTCCGCTGCGGCGGCCGCAGCGCGCAACGCCGCATGCGCGGGAGGACTCCCCGCCCCTCCCGGCGCGCGGACAGGCGCGTGCGCAGGAGGGCGCCGCTGCGCTGCCCCCGGGGGCGGGGCGGGCTGGTCAGGTGACGCGCGGCTCGCGCTGACTGACGGGTGGCGCCGGGATCGGGATCGGCACCGGCATCGGGAGCGGCGGCCTGGCGGGGCGGGAGGAGGAAGAGGAGGAAGGGTCTCGGCCCCGACGAGGCGCCATGGCGACCACCGTCAGCACCCAGCGGGGCCCGGTGAGTGCTGCGGGCGCGGGGCCCGCCCGGGGCCGTGTCCCGGTACCGCTCCCCGCGCGGGGCAGGCGAGGCCCGGCTCGGAGCGACCCCGATGGGCTGCGCCGTCCGGCCCTCCCGGCCCGGCCTCTGCTGCGCCGCTCTGCGAGCGAGACTCCGTGTGTCCCGCCTTGCCCCCGCTCCGAGCGGGCGGAGGGGAGACAGGAAAAGTCCTCTCTTCTTCTCTGCCGGGGGGCGAGGGGAGGGAAGTCTGCCTCTCTTCCCGGCTCCCTGCCGGGCGAAGAGGCTTCGGGAGAGGGGAGAGTCCTTCCTCTCTGCGCATGGGGCTTGAGACGGCTGTTCTGCTCGTTCTTTGTCCAGAGGCCTTCCCGAGCAGGGATCAGCTTAAACTAAACCGGACCTAAAGCGCTTTCCCCTGGAAGCGGAGCGCAGCTCCCTGTGCTCGCGGAGCACAGTCGGGCCTCTGTCCCTGGAACCGCCGCCTGAGGGCTGGAACGACGCATCTAGTGTGGGATGTAGGCGTGCGTGTTGGACGGGAGGCGCTGAGCAGTCGTAAAAACAATTTACAGCCTCCTGGGAGATGGTGCTCACAGTTTATTGGGAATATGTTATTGTCTGGTTTTGCCCAGGGATATTCATGCATCATACCGGGATGTTCCGCCGTGTGGGGTACAACATCAGCTCTCGACTGATGTGCTGCTCCTGTCTGTTCTTCCTGTCCAGAAGGATCTGGTAGTAATTGACAGCATGATGTTGCTTTGAAGATGAATTGAGACGTTTTTAGACAATCAGTTTAAACGGCTATGTTTTATTTTGTAGAAACAGCTACTCTTTTGGTACATCTACAGAGCCTCGTAGAAAGACCAGCGAGGTGAATTATGAAATTGCTAATCTTGAAGAACTGCGTTGCTGTCTGTTGTTATCTTGTGACAGTAATATTATATGATCATCGGTTTTAGTTCCTTAAAAAAGTAAATTCATTTTTTTGTTGCTCATCGTAGTATCATTAAAAAACAACTGCTATTCTTGTTGAATCTGTGGTGACTTAGGCAGTTGCTATGCCCAAAGGTTTGACGTGTGTGTGATTCCACCCAAATAGAATTCAGTCAATATGTAACAGATTTCACTCAAGAAAGCTCCAAATAATATAAATTCCTGAAAAATAGTCAGAGTCTGTTTAATAGGAACTTCACTTTTAGTTATCCTTTAGTTTTATGTTTAGAGGGAGTTGGGGATATTGAGGGATTTGGTTACAAACAGAATGGTTTGACTGAAGATGAACAGTAGTCCTGATTTGCAGAGATGTGAAATTGTGCCTATATTTCTATCCCTGAATTGGAGTGGCATTTCTTTGCAGGAGAAGTTTTGCTTGCCTGTGGTGCTAAACACCTTGTTGGCATTGAGTGGAGTACTTTCGATGTCTGCTTGTTTTGGCTTGGTGAAACTTCCTGGACTTTGGCAAGATTTTAGTGAGAACCTTCTTGAACATAGAATCATAGAATCAACCAGGTTGGAAAGGACCTCTGAGATCATCAAGTCCAACCCTTGATCCACTACCACCGTGGTTACTAGACCATGGCACTAAGTGCCACAACTTCTCAAACATCATGTTTGAATATCATAACCACCTAGTCTTTCTTAAATTTTTCAAGGGAGCTGCATCTCAGACATAGAATGTTATTCTTCTAGATGTCTTGTTTTACAGATTCCCAGGTACTCCTGTGTAATCTCTTTACAATCTTTTGTTTCCTAAACCTGATTGAAGCCTGGCAAGTGGAAAGATGTGTGATAATTTATCGTGTGCAGCTTTGGCTTTCTGGATTTCGGGCTTTGGGAATTTTTTTTAATGTGTTCCTAACATTGTTGTGCATGCTTTTCTTCTTTGCCCACTTTAGAGGTTTCAATGTTTTCAAATGAATTAATAAATTATGCAATATTAAGCAGCCATTCACAGCTAACGATATTGATGAGATACATGCCAGCCTTTCTTAATTTTCTCTAGAGAGGAAGATAGATTTCTACTTGTGTCTGTATATGCGACTGCATTACAAATGAATGGCCACTAAATGGTGCTAAAGGATTGGGAAGCATTTTTTTGTTTAGTGCTGGAGAGAACAGTTCTGTCTTTCACGCACTATAGCTGAATATATAAGGGCTGCTAAGTTATACCTTTTACAAATGGGAGTATTAATAAGCAGTTTGATCAGGCTTGACGTTAAGACTGAGCCACCAAAAACCTTGTATTTCTGATTCCTTGGTTAGCCATCATATCCAAAATTACTCAGTATTCGCTGTGCTGACAGATATGTCAGGTCCTTCAAAACTAGATCAAATACCAAGCTAGGACTACATAGATTTCTTCTCCTAATTTCCTTAATAATCACTACTCTGATGAGTTTTGTCTTGAGACTCTTCAAAACTTTGATGTCTTTTTCTACAGGCCCTGGTCAAAAGTCCCTCTCCAGCTTTCTTGTAGGCCCCTTTAGGAACTGGAAGGTGCTCTGCGGTCCTCCTGGAGCCTTCTCTTCTCCAGGAATAGGTGTAGATGTCATATGGACACTCATTTTATCTTTAATTTTTAACTCATGTTTGTATACCATAGTTACCCCTGTTTATTTCACGTAAAGTCTCCTCCATTTCAGTTTGACAGCTGAGATCTCCTTTCTTGTGTTGCATCTCAGAAGAGAGCCTGGCTCTGTTTTCTCAATGACCTCCTCGTAGATACTGGAAAGCTGCTACAAGGTGCATTTTAAGTTTCTCCTGCTCTGTACAAATCTTCAGCCTGACCTCACAAGTTTTGTGCTCCAGCCCTTTTCATAGGCCGTCTTGGTGGGTCTTTGCTGGGCTTCCTCAAGCTCAATACTGCTGGGTCCCAAACAGGTTGCAGTATTCCAGATGTGGTCTAACGAGTGCTAAATAAAGGGAAACCATTGCTTTCCTCAGCCCACTGGCTGGGCTCTTGTTGATGCAGTGGAGTCTGCTGTTAGGCTTCATGCTGCGAAAGTGCTCTGCTCATCGATGTTTAGCTTGCTCTTCACCTCTGTAGAGGTATAGCCCTGCCAGTTGTTTCCCAGTCTGTATTGGTGCCAGGGATTTTTCTGTCCAAAGTACAGGACTTTGCCCATGTTGAGTTTCATAGGATTCCTGCCAGCAAATTCCTCTCTCTCTAGTTGGTCCTGTCCTCAAATATTTTTCCCCAAATTTGGTGTCCTCCTCAAAACTGGTAAGATACGTAAGTTAGTGTCAGTACAGACCTTTGAAAAATTTCACCTTTAACCAACCTCCAGTGTCATTCACCACTGAACTTTAACTTTGATCTCAGTGCCTCAGCCAGTTTTTCATCAATGCAACCCATTTGGATTGTAATGACCCAGCTTTGATACTTTTCTGCTCTCTCCTTATTCACATATTCCAGTAATTTTATTGTAAAAGGCAGATGGCTCATTAGGCTTTTTTTGTTTTAAAGCATTGTTAAAGGCTGGCTATTCCTAGTCCCTGGTGGTTTTTTTTTCTTTGTGTGTCAAGAAATGTCTTCCAGAAGGACTTGCACTATAAAATTTTTAGTGACTGAAGTGAAGCTGACCTGCCTGTGGTTCCTCAGGTCATCCTTCTTACCCTTTTGAAAGCTGGGTATGAGATTTGTCTTTCTGCAGCTATAGGGCCCTTCCTCTAATCTCTGTGACCTTTCAAAGATGTTAGAGAGCAGCCTTGAACAAATATCAGCTCTTTCAGGACCTCTGGATGCATCTTATCTGGTACCAATTTTTTATTTAGTGTGCAAAGCATAGAATAGTAGTTCAAAATTCTGTCTCATTCACTTCTTCTTTCTTAAAGACAGTAAAACCATTTAAAGGAGAATGGTTAGAACTGTTTTGAGCAGTTAGGTGTTCAAAGCTCTGTGATGTTTCAAAGAATTTTCATGTTAGATTTCCTTGGTAGTTGCTGGTGTGGAAACCTTAGTTATGTTTCCCTGAATGGATTGTGTCCGGGCAAATGGTTCTGTAAGTTGGGGCATTTGTGGTTGTCCCTGGCACTGCGTTCCCTTTCCCTCCTGTCTGTAGGTACCACTTGTGTGATCAGTTACTGCATTCAGGGTTCTGATGACTTCCCTCCACTTCCCTTTACTTCCAACCTTGTTTCACTTTCTTCTGATCATCCCTCTGCACTAACATACTTTGCAACTATTTGCCCCATTTAGTGTTGTACAAGAAACA